>NC_057797.1:542990969-543300940 GCF_018294505.1 Triticum aestivum | reverse complement strand
CGGCCGCGGCCGCCCTAGAGCCTCCTGCCGCCGCATCGCCGCACCGCACGCGCTGCCGCCCGCCGGCATCCGCCTCCGCATGCACCGGTCGCCGTTGTCTGTGGCCCCTCCTCGCCTCTCGCCGGAGCTCCTCCTCGCTGGAGGCTCGCCGAAGCCCGTCCCATGCCAGATCTGGGCGGGTGGATCCACCCGTCCCCCAAACCAAACGCCCCGGATGAACCGCTCCGTCCAATTTCCCTGAGAGGTCTAAATTCTACTAAGTCTTGAAATCCTAACATCATATGCACTTGTTCAACATGTCATATCTCGGTGACCGTAGCTCCAAATCATGCATATGATATGTCGAATTGTTCGTCTCGTTGAGCTCTCCATGATAGAAGCATTTCCATGCATGTTCATGTTCATTTTGGTGCCATTTTCATTGATGCAAGAGTGCTATAAAATGTTAGGAGCTGGTACTTATCAGATTATGATGTTTTGTCATTTTTGTTGCTTTTGATGTGTGCATTGTATGAGTTTGAGGTCTACATGTGTTTTGAACTAAAACATGCCATCTTTACAGGGGTGCTTGTCTTGCATTTTTGTGATCTATGTGGTGACTAGCACAAACATGCAAAGTAGCCTCCGCAATGTTGTTGTTTTTAGGGACTTAGGTTTTTGCCAAGTCCTTTTCCTGATGTTATTTTTATGCCATGTAAACATGATGCTACAAAGAGATCCATGCTTGTTTTGGGTTGCTTCATTAAGGATGTTTTGAACATGTGGTTATGCTCTATCCATCCATGCCCCTGTTTGCAATTATGGAGTTGTCTAGCATGCTTGTTCTTGTTCTACTTTTGCTACAAAATGTTCCTGGCAGAATGTTAACATGTTATTCAATATTGCCATGGTTGTTGCTAGTGATCCATGCATCCTATGAACTTGCTCTTGCCATGGTTACCTTCATGAACATGTCATATTGCTATTCGTATGCTTATATTGTAATGCAATGCTTTGTGGTGAGTGGCATAAGCTCGGAAAGTTGCCTTCATAAATCTGTTTATGTCATGCTCTGTTTTTCTGCTGTCTGAAACTGTTGATAAAACTTGCTATGTTTACATGGGTGTCATAATATCTTCTGTGCCTTTTTGGCTCATGTTCAGTAAGGGACTTTTGTTCTATGCATTTAGTAGAATCATGCCATGCTTTTATTTGCTATGATATGTTCCTAGAGCATATCGTTTGCTTACTCTAAATAGTGTTTCCTGATGTTGTTTTTGACATGTTAGTATTTTCACTAAGTCTGTGAAGCTGATATCTTTTGCACTTCTGCCATGCTTGTTTGAACATGTTATAGTGTGTTTTAGCCGTAGCTCAGTGTTCATGTTTTGTCAAGCATCTCATGTACATCACTTCCATATACTTTGTTGCTAGGTTGGAGTGCGGTAGCTTAGTTTCTTGTTGCATTCTAGATGGCATCGTGCTGTTAATCACAGAATAGCACCATTCTTGTTTTGCTTGCCATTTGCAAATTGTGCATTCGTTTCTGGTGATCCTTATATCGATTTCGACCGAAATCACCTCATCCTTACAGTGGCATACTTGGTTTTCCAAGTTGATGCCTTGATCGTTCTTTCCTTTCCAGAGCACGCATATGCATGGCATATCATATCTTGCATATCATACCATGTTTTGCATCATGTTGCTTGCGCATTGCACCGTGATTGATTGTTGTTCCATTGCTTGTGTTCTTGCTTTGGGTAGAGCTGGGAGACGAGTACGTGATGAGGAACCTGTTGAGTATGCTTTCGAGGATCAAGCTTTCGACAACTCTGAGAACTTTGCAGGCAAGATGACCATACCCTCGAAATCAATTCTATCTTTGCTTGCTAGTTGTTCGCTCTATCGCTATGTCACGCTACCTACCACTTGCTATATCATGCCTCCCATATTGCCATGGCAAGCCTCTAACCCACCTTCCTAGCAAACCGTTGTTTGGCTATGTTACCGCTTTTGCTCAGCCCCTCTTATAGCGTTGCTAGTTGCAGGTGAAGATGAAGCTTGTTCCATGTTGGAACATGGATATTGTGGGGATATCATTATTATATATTATTTACTTTAATGCATCTATATACTTGGTAAAGAGTGGAAGGCTCGACCTTATGCCTGGTGTTTTGTTCCACTCTTGCCGCCCTAGTTTTCGTCATACAGGTGTTATGTTCCTTGATTTTGCGTTCCTTACGCGGTTTGGTGTTATGGGAACCCCTTGACAGTTCACTTTGAATAAAACTCCTCCAGTAAGGCCCAACCTTGGTTTTAACATTTGCCATCTAAGCCTTTTTCCCTTGGGAGTCGCGCTCCCGAGGGTCATCTTTATTTTAACCCCCGGGCCAGTGCTCCTCTGAGTGTTGGTCTAACCTGTCAGCCGCCGGTGGCCACCAGGGGCAACTCTGGGCTGGCCTACCGGAAGCTTAGACAATCCGGTGTGCCCTAAGAACGAGATATGTGCAGCTCCTATCGGGATTTGTCGGCACATTTGGGCGGTCTTGCTGATCTTGTTTTACCATTGTCGAAATGTCTTGTAACCGGGATTCCGAGACTGGTCAGGTCTTCCCGGGAGAAGGAATATCCTTCGTTGACCATGAGAGCTTGTGATGGCTAAGTTGGGACACCCCTGAAGGGTATAAACTTTTGAGAGTCGTGCCCACGGTTATGTGGTAGATGAGAATTTTTTAATATCCGGTTGTAGAGAACTTGACACTTAACTTAATTAAAATGAATCAACCGCGTGTGTAGCCGTGATGGTCTATTTTCGGTGGAGTCCGGGAAGTGAACACGGTTCTTGTGTTGTGATTGTGCGTAAGTAATTTTAGGATCACTTCTTGATCACTTATAGCTTCTCGACCGTGCGTTGCTTCTCTTCTCGCTCTCATTTGCGTATGTTAGCCACCATATATGCTAGTGCTTGCTGCAGCTCCACCTCACTACCCTTTCCTACCCATAAGCTTAAATAGTCTTGATCTCGCGGGTGTGAGATTGCTGAGTCCTCATGACTCACAGATACTTCCAAACAGTTGCAGGTGCCGATCATACCAGTACAGGTGACGCAACCCAGCTCAAGTGGGAGCTCGATGAAGATCTTGGTCGTTGTTTTGTTTTGTTTCCTTTTGATCAGTAGTGGAGCCCAGTTGGGACGATTGGGGATCTAGCATTAGGGATTGTCTTCTTTTCTTTTGGTTCCCTAGTCGGACCTTTGATTGTAGCTTGGATGATGTATGGATTATTTATGTATTGTGTGAAGTGGCGATTGTAAGCTGACTCTTTATCCCTTTCTTATTCAGTACATGGGATTGTGTGAAGATTACCCCTCTTGCGACAAACCTACCATGCGGCTATGCCTCTAAGTCGTGCCCCGACACGTGGGAGATATAGCCACATTGTGGGTGTTATGACTTGGTAATCAGAGCCATTCCCGACTTCGGAGCCCCCTGCTTGATCGAATTGCTGACGTTGTTGAGTCTAGAACAAAATGTTTTGAGTCTTAGGATTATATATATATCGGAGAGTAGGATTCTTTTTACTCCTCAGCCCCTTCGTCTCTCTGGTGAGGCCTCCTAACGTAGAAGTTTTGACTCTTCTCTCCTCAAATTTTATGAAAAAAATTAGGATCACGCGGGTATCTTGGAATCGCTCCGATAGTCTTGTGACGAGAACATTGTTCTTGGTGCCTCCTGACATTTAGGGGTTGTGGCAGTGTCCTGGGGAGTCGAGCTACGAGGTGTTGTCGTCATAATTGTATCGTTGCAGTTCTGGAATACCTGAGTTTCGCCGACATTGAAAATCTCTTTTATGTAGTTGTTGGTGAGATAACCTCGACGCCACCCAATACTGGGGCGGGATTTCGGGAGTATTGCCATAACTTGTATAACGGATGCTTTTCGAAGGTTGAGGTACACGATTTCCGAAGGTTTCTTGGTTATGTGTTGAAGGATGGATACAGCTAGATGTAGGGATTGTTAGTTTGGGTGGGATATTATGCTTCCCATGTATCCCCAACACCTGATTGCATAACCAGGAAGTTTCGGGAGTTTTATAGGTGGGAATTCAAATAGCTCCTAGAATATCTTTCCAACAGACACATGATACGATATGGGATCTATCATATGTTTATTCCGGCTTATTTTGCAAGCCAATCCTTTGTTTTTGTTTTGATTGTGGTATTCGAGTTGCTTTGAAGTCAAGGTTTGATTCCATACCTTTTCCTAAGCGGTGTTCTCACATTTCTATGTGAATACTAATCCTTCATGATAATCGAGATTGTCATGTCAATCCTTTTCAACCGGTGTGTTTCTCTTCAAGTGGATCTGATCATTTTCAACATTCGCGAGATCAATTCTAAGTTTTCTCAATGGTGTTTATTCCATCTGCCCAAGTTGCCTTTATTTTCCCGCCCTCCCACCCTTTTTCTTCAAGGACTCAGATTTCTGACTCAAGTATCCATCTTATGGATGTGAAGTTTCTTCATTCTTTCCTCAATGTTCTTATCCGGTGATTCTCGGGAAGATACTAAGGAAGCTTCAAGTTCTTCATTCTTCGTTCTCTTTATTCTCCGGTGGCTTCAAGTCAAGCTTTGTCGATCATATGCTTTCCTCGTTTCAAATGTTTTCTCATGCCAGTGCACCTCTTAATTATCCACTTCTCGCTATTCAATTGTTCCGGAGTGCTGAAGATATCTCAGAAGATTCGTGTTTCCACTTCGCATTCGTTCAAGCTCTTTCGAGGATGTTATCTCATTCAAGACATTTAATTGAACCGGTGCAAATAATTGCCTAAGGTACCGGAAGTTTATGTTATGAACGAGGAGACAACTAGAGATATTCTTACTTGTAAGGATAGAGATGATCTAGAGGAATTATTATGCAAGTATAAAGAAAGATCTTTGAATGCTAGAATGCAATATGATCCTAAGTTTGCTACTTCACCCATCTTTATCGACGATAAGGATTATGAATTCTTTGTCGACCCAGAGTTAATTACTTTGGTTGAATCTGATCCTTTCCATGGTTATGAAACTAAAACTATGTTGGCACACCTTACTAAGTTGAATGACATAGCCACCCTTTTTACTCATGATGAGAAAACTCGCTATTATTATATTATCAAATCATTTCCGTTCTCAGTAAAGGGTGATGCTAAAGCTTGGTACAATACTCTTGCTCCTAGTTGTGCGCGTAGTCCCTAGGATATGATTTAAAATATTTCCCTGCTCATAAGAAACAAGATGCCTTGCATGAAATATTTAACTTTGTGCAAATTGAAGAAGAGAGTCTCCCACCAGCTTGGGGGAGGCTTCTCACAATTGTTTAATGCTTTGTTAGATCATCCTCTTAAGAAAAACGAAATACTTGATATCTTCTATAATGGACTAAATGATGCTTCTAGGGATTTCCTAGATAGTTGTGTTGGTTGTGTTTTCTGGGAATGAACTATTGGGCAAGCTGAAGAATTATTGAATAGCATGTTGAAAAATTATGATGATTGGACTCTTCCTGTACCACCGCTTAAACCCACTCGGAAGAAGAGGGGTATTCTATATCTCAGTCCCGAAGATATGCAAGAGGCAAATAAATCTATGAAGGGAAAAGGTATTAAAGCTGAGGATGTCGAAAGAATTACCTCCTATTGAAGAAATACATGGGCTTGATACACCACCACATCCTAAGGTGGTAGAGGTAAATTCTCTAATGAAATTCAATGATAATGACAATCCTCACAACATGCACCCTAGCCAATGTCTTTATGAGTTTGAAAATTATATTAGAAAATAAGATCACTTCAATGCAAATGTTATGAAACAATTGAAATACAATTCGGATATGATTGCTCGCTTGAGTGACTTGTTATTTAGAATATCAAATGATGTTAGAGGTGTGGGAAAACATGCTTCTATGGTTCAAACCCAGTTAGAACAAGTTGCTAAACCACAAAGAGAGTTGCTAGATGAAATGAACAATAACATAGATGACTTTGCTGTTAGAGTAGCAACTAGAGGAGGTAAAATGACTCAGGAACCACTTTATCCTGAGGGACAGCCAAAAAGAATTGAACAAGACTCTCAAAGAGCTAACATTGATGCACGTAGTCCTCCCAAAAAGAAAAAGAAGACGAAAAATGATAGGACTTTGCATGCCTCTAGTGAACCTGAAGTAGAAAAACCTCCTGATAATGAAGTCTCTATCTCTGATGCTGAAACTCAACCTGGTAGTGAACACTCACCTTCTGATAATGAAAAATATATTGATGAGGTTCATGAAGATAGTCAACCAAATAATGAAGAACCAGGCAATAATGTTGAGATAGAACATGCAGTTGATCTTGATAACCCACAAGCTAAAAACAAAAGATATGATAAAAGAGACTTTAATTTGTTGCTAGAAAACACGGTAAGTGGTGGGGATATAACTATCAGTTATGACCCGCCCAAGAGGGGCCGGGTCAGCCCCAATGGCGGGTTACACAAGAAGCCCAGTAAACATTAAGATGATAGTTTATCAAATATTATAGAAGGCCCAAAAGCCTAGCGGTGGCTTAAGGCCCAATATTACAAACCGTCTATGTAAGGAAAGACTTGTAGAGAAAGGCATGTAAAGGAAGTCACCGAGCCGGACACGATTATGAGCCGGTCGGGACTCTATAGGCCACCAGGCGTCAACCGGTGTATATAAGGGGACGACCCGGTGGCGGCTTAGGGCAAGAAACAATAGATCGATAACCAAGCCGGTGAGTTAAGCCTCTTGGTGATCGAAACCCCCAACAATACCAACACAACTAGACGTAGGCTTTTACCTTCATCGTAAGGGGCCGAACTAGCATAAAACCTCTTGTGTCCTTTGTCCCGATTAACCCCTTTGAGTTCTTGAAGGGCAACTTTGAAGGGCTCAAGGGATACGCTGTGGGCAGGATGACCAAGAGTCATCGCGGCAAGCTCTACATCGACGATGAAGGCTGGGGCCCCGAGGCCGGCTCAATTGAGTACAGGTACCGGGTCCCCTTCGGCGGAATGCACGTCTTCATCGGCCGGATCGGCGAGTCAGGCCCTGAGCCGGACATCCACACCAACCTCGTCGAGACGGCTCAGCGCGCAAGAACCACCTATGTTCAATCTAACGTGAAGCATGCTTTCGTAGGATGCGTCCACGGCGGTGAATACTCTGAAGGATCGGTGGAAGGCGCTGAAACGGCCATCTGTTCTGACGCTACATCATCAACGGGTGAGACGGACTCTTTGTATTAGCTCCAGGATGGCATGCTCGGGGGTTGTTCCGATGGCAGCAGTATTCCGGACCCCCTTGAGCCGCCAAATTGGGTCGGAGTCTTCATGGCAGGAACAAAATCCGGACAGAACTCCACAGCAGCAGCAGCAACAGCCACCGGGTCGGCTGCCACCGGGTCAGGAGACCCCGCACGCCCCCCGGCTCAGATTCTGATGGACCTCATGGATAAACTGATGACCCTGTTGACTGCTGTGGTAGAACTGGCGAATCAAGCTCAGCATGATGCAGAGGTGGCACGTGTATGTGAGGGGATGGTACAAGCCAAGGAAAACTTAGTAGCAGAGGAGGTCAGGATGGCCGCGGAGCGGGAAGCTTTGGATGCACGTGCTCAGCAGCTTCAGGCGGAGACTTTCCGGCTCTCAATGGACCTGAACGCGTCGAACGAGGTCATGAGGAGAAGGCACCAGAAAACTCAGTCACGTCTGCCTCTGACACTCGATCCTAGGAACCTTTTTTATACACCCGGGGCCGGGGCAAGTAACCTGCCGGAGGCAAACCGGATCATGACACCCGGAGCACCAGTTCAGCCACGCACCATGGAACCACCTCGTATACACACCACTCCGCCTCTTTATGTGCCAACACCACCGGGTCACTTCTCCAATCCCTTAGAGAACCTCATTGCAGCTTCGGCCCGTTTGGCGGCTCTCCCGATGGAAGGTGATTCTCCGGCAGCGATCGAAACATGAAGGGTGAGAGAACTTCTTCAAACAGCTCTGGCACAGCAGGATGCACACTCCTACAATCGAGACAGGATCCATTCAACTCCTCGCCCAAGCCAGAGCCCAAGCTACAGTAGGCATATGGAGTTAGCTGACATGTCAAGCAATGCTCAGCGCCGCAACCGGCCGCACAGATATGAGCCGGTGCGGGCTGGAACCGTTAACTTGGCGGATCAGGAGAGGATCCGGCAAGAGGCGGAGCGACCAGTTCAACTGGCAGCAGAGCAGGCGGCTCATCAGACCTTTCCAGCTTACCTAGCAACCTCAGTTGAGGCAAGGGTGATCACAAGAACCAGAGGTGTCCCTTGCCTGGTGCCAGCCATACGCAATGAGCGTTTGCCAAAAGACTTCAAGGGGCCCCGTAAGGTGCCTAATTACACGGCTGACTTACAGCCTGGAGCTTGGATTGAGAGTTATGAGATGGCTATGGAGTTGTTGGAGGTCAGCGACGCGGCGATGGCCAAGTATTTTACTATGATGTTGGATGGAACAGCTCGTACTTGGTTGAAGGGGTTGCCACCCAATTCCATCGGCTCATGGGCGGAGTTAAAGGCCCGGTTCATCCAGAACTTCAAAGACACGTGTAAGCAGCCTATGTCGATTGTGGACCTGACCAATTGTAAGCAAGAGGACGGTGAGTCTACAACCCATTGGGTGCACCGGGTCAAGGAGATAATACATTCGTCTGATAAGATGGATGTCGGCTCAGCAGTCTTGATGTTGGAGAAAAATTGTCGTTTTGAACCTCTGAAACAGAAGTTGGGACGGCTCAAGCGTGACTGCAATGACATGGGCCAATTGATGGCGGCTCTCGTCAAGTATGCTGATTCTGATAGTACAAGACCCGGTGTCTGACGAAGAAAAGACAGCAAAGGTAAAGAAGAACGGCAACGGCAAGGGTCACCAGCATAAGCCGGCAAATCAAGGAGGTAATAAACGTAAGGCTGATGAGTTTGTCGCTAACACCAATGCGCAGGGCAGAAATCAACGGCGCAAGGGCAGGCAACCCCCTCGGTCGGGCGGGTTAGGTCCCACCCTTGAGAAACTATTGAATGAGCCTTGTCCAAGGCACGGCACCCGGGAGAAACCAGCCACCCACCTGTGGAAATATTATACAATCATGAAGGCATTTAAAAATTCAAACACGTTTGATGGAGGTCACGGTCCAGGTGGCGGTTCAGGTGGGGGCGGTTTCCATGGCCCGGGCGCCGGTTCAGGTGGAGAAGGATTTCACGGTCAGGGCCATCCTGGTAACCAAGGAGGATATAATCCACAACCCGGCCAAGGTAATCAGCAGCAACAGTCCGGATATCAGAGCAACCCAAAACAGCTGAATAGTGGGCAATACCATGTGTTTACCACTAGTTTATGTAAGAGGGACCAGAAGATTCACAAGAGGGATGTCAATGTCGTTGAGTCGGCGATTCCATGTTACTTACGTTGGTCAGAGCAGCCTATTGTGTGGAGAAGAGAGGATCACCCACCCTGGGTTGATAATCCGGGTCACTTGGCCTTGGTAGTGGCACCTCAGGTTGGTGGATATAAATTCACTAAGGTACTCATGGATGGAGGCAGCAGCATCAACATACTCTACTATGAGACATTCCGCCGGATGGGGTTGACTGATAAAAGTCTTAAACAGTCCAACACTGTTTTTCACGGTGTGGTACCTGGTAAGTCGGCATACCCTGTTGGTAAGATTGAACTGGAAGTAACCTTTGGAGATGAGTATGACTCCAGAGCAGAAAAATTAACCTTTGAGGTGGTTAAGATCAAAAGCCCATATCATGCTCTGTTTGGACGGTCGGCTTATGCCAAGTTCATGGCTTGGCCGTGTTATGTATATTTGCAGCTCAATATGCCGGGTTATAAGGGCACCATTACAGTACATGGGAGCCGGGAAATAGCTTTGGAGTGTGAAGAAGGTGATGCTGCCCATGCTGAGTTTGTTTGTGCAACAGAGGAGTTAAAGTTTTACAAAGATCACGTTGACCCGGAAGACATGACGTCGTTAAAGAAACCAACAACAAAGCATGAGCCGGTGTTGAAGTTCAAATCAGCTGATGACACCAAGATGGTTGACTTTGTGCCTGGCGATTCATCCAAGCAGTTCATCATCAGTGCAAACTTGGATCCAAAATAGGAAAGCACGCTCATCGAGTTCATCCATGAGAACTGGGACATCTTTGCATGGTAACCTTCCAACATGCCGGGTGTCCCGAGGGAACTCACTGAGCACACTCTCAATATTAATCCAAAGTTTAAACCCGTGAGACAGTTTCTCCGACGGTTCAATGAAGAAAGGCGCAAGGCCATTGGAGAAGAGGTGTCCCGGCTCTTGGCGGCCGGGTTCATTGTAGAAGTCTTTCACCCAGAGTGGTTAGCCAACCCGGTGCTTGTACTCAAAAAGAACGGCACCTGGCGTACGTGTGTGGACTACACCGATCTAAACAAGGCTTGTCCGGCTGACCCTTTTGCCCTCCCCCGTATTGATCAGATCATCGATGCTACAGTGGGTTGCGCACGTTTGAGTTTCTTGGATGCTTATTCAGGCTATCATCAGATCAAGATGGCAGTCAAAGATCAGGAAAAGACGGCTTTTATCACTCCTTTTGGAGCTTTCTGCTATGTGTCTATGCCTTTTGGGCTTAAGAGTGCCCAGGCGACTTACCAACGGTGTGTGTAGAATTGTCTTCATGATAATTTTGGGCGTAATGTTCATGCTTATGTGGATGATATAGTGGTAAAATCCAGGAAAGAGGAAACCTTGGTCGCAAATCTGAAAGAGACCTTTGATAATCTCCGGGTCTACAAAATGATGCTTAACCCAGCTAAGTGTGTTTTTGGAGTCCCAGCGGGCAAGCTCTTGGGTTTTTTGGTGTCCAATCGAGGCATTGAAGCTAACCCGGAGAAAATCAAGGCAATTACATGCCTGGCCAAACCAACATGCATCAATGACGTTCAACGGTTGGCGGGTCGTGTTGCTGCTTTGAGATGGTTCATAAGCCGGCTAGGGGAGAAGGCGATGCCTTTGTATCAGATGATGAAGAAAACAGATAATTTTGTTTGGAGCGATGATGCAAACTTGGCTTTTGAAAATCTGAAGACACAGCTTGCTGAGCCGCCAGTCCTTGTGGGTCCAATTGAGAAAGAGCCGTTGTTGCTATACATAGCCGCCAATTCACGAGCTGTTAGTGTGGCAATTGTGGTGGAGCGCAAGGAGGTTGGCAAAGAACATCCGGTTCAACGGCCGGTTTACTACGTCAGTGAGGTATTAATTGAATCCAAACAACGCTATCCACATTGGCAGAAGCTAGTGTATGGGGTGTTCATGGCGAGCCGGAAGCTTAAACATTATTTTCAGGGTCACCCAATCACTGTGGTTAGCTCTGCTCCCTTGGGAGACATCATTCAAAATAGAGAAGCCACTGGACGAGTCGCCAAGTGGGCCATTGAGCTTGGGTCCCATGGATTGAAGTATATGCCACGTACTGCGATCAAGTCTCAAGCACTGGTTGATTTTATCAATGACTGGACGGAAATACAGATGCCAGAAGAGAAACCAGACAACACATATTGGACTGTTCATTTTGATGGATCCAGACAGTTGGAAGGCTCGGGGGCTGGAGTTGTTTTAACCTCCCCTCGAGGTGACAAATTTTGTTATGTGCTACGGTTGATGTTTCCTTGCACTAACAACGCAGCAGAGTATGAAGCCTTGCTCCATGGTCTTCGAATGGCCAAAGAGATGAGCCTGAGCCAGGTCAGGTGTCTTGGCGACTCGGATTTAGTGGCTCAACAGGTATCAGACAAGTGGGATTCCAAAGACCCTCTCATGGCGGATTATCGCCATGAAGTTGATGCGGTTGCAGGACATTTCAAAGGATATCAGGTGGAGCATATTGACCGAAGGAAGAACGAAGCAGATGATGCTCTAAGCCGGTTGGGATCTCAGCGTAAGCCGGTGCCACCTAACACTGTTTTGGATGTCTTGCATAACCCGTCTGTTAAGTTGCCCACAGAAGAAGATTTAGACGTTCCTGACCTGGAGGCGCAGTTGGGTGCGGCTCTTCATGTCATCCCAGATTGGACAGTGCCATTCTTGGCTTACATGACCCGGGGTGAGTTGCCAGTGGATGAGACCCTGGCTCGACAGATAACCCGGCGGTCTAAGTCAATGACGATTTTTGATGGAGAATTATACCGTCGCAGCGTCTCTGGAGTGTTTCAGCGGTGTGTTTCCCCTGAAGAAGGCCAAGAAATACTTCGTGAGGTCCATGAAGGCGATTGTGGTCATCACGCCAGGTCAAAATCTCTGGTGGCCAAGGCTTTTCGTCACAGTTTTTACTAGTTGACGGCTCACGTTGATGCGGAGGATCTGATCAGCAGATGTGATGGATGTCAAAAGTTCGCACGACAAGCACATGTGCCGGCTCAAGAACTCCGGATGATTCCAATCACTTGGCCGTTTGCGGTCTGGGGGCTTGACATGGTGGGACCTTTCAAAAGGTCTAAGGATAAAAAGACACATCTTTTAGTGGTAGTTGATAAATTCACAAAGTGGGTTGAGGCAGAGCCGGTGAGTAAGTGTGATGCGGCCATGGCGGTTCAGTTCATGAAAAAGGTGATATTCCGTTTTGGTTTTCCACACAGCATTATCACCGACAATGGCACTAATCTGTCCCAAGGGGCTATGGAGGAGTTTTGTCAACGTGTGAATATCCGGCTTGATGTTTCTTCTGTAGCTCATGCTCAATCCAATGGTTAAGCTGAGAGAGCGAATCAGGAAATTTTAAAAGGTCTCAAGCCCCGTCTTATGGTTCCCTTGCAGCGCACGCTGGGTTGTTGGGTAGAAGAATTACCCTCGGTGTTGTGGAGTATCAACACCACACCAAACAGGTCCATAGGTTACACACCTTTCTTCATGGTGTATGGTGCAGAAGCAGTGCTCCCTAGTGACATCCGTCATGACTCGCCTCGTGTGGGGGCTTATGTTGAAGCTAATAATGAACAAGATAGACAGGATGCACTTGACTTGTTAGATGAGGAATGAGACTTAGCAGCAGCTCGATCAACAATTTATTAACAGGACCTGCGTCGTTATCACAGCCGCCGGGTTAAGTCCAGGACTTTTCAGGAAGGTGACCTGGCACTCCGGCTCATCCAGGATCTGTCAAATGCACACAAGTTATCCCCACCTTGGGAAGGACCTTTTGCGGTCAGCAAGAACTTAAACAACGGGTCATATTACCTCATTGACGTTCGAGAGCATAAAGACTCACGTAAGTCGGAGGAAGAGACCCGCCGGCCGTGGAACATTGCTCAACTTCGGCCATACTACACCTGAGCCACCGGCTCTCATCATGTACATACTTTAAAATTGTATATACCATGATAAGTAATAAAGCAGGAACATCGGTCTCCTTCCTTTTTCAAAAGATTATGCATCTTTGTTATTTCTTATTTTAAAATGACCATTAAGGAGCTGATCATATTTGAATCAAGTTTAACCTTTTTTGGTCCGGCTTATGATCGTATTCGAATCTAGCTACAACTCTCATGGTCACTTCGGGGCTTCCTGTTCAAACATAGGTCGTATTCAAACCAAAGAGAACATAGCTGTCGTAACCCTCTTGATTGGCTCAAGGCCAAACTCATTAGGGGGCTTCTTGATCGTATCCGAATCATAGCTTAACCCCTTTTGGGTCCGATTTGGATCGTATTCGAATCAGGGTCGTTAAAAACCTCTCGAGGTCATTTGGGGGCTTCCTGTTCAAACATAGGTCGTATTCGAACCAAAGAGAACATAGTTGTCGGTACCCTCTTGATCGGCGCAATGCCAAAGCCACTGGGGCCTATATGGTCGTATTCGAACCTTAGCTTAACCCCTTTGGTCCGGTTTATTAATCGTATTCGAATCAGAAACCCCCAAATACAAAGTTAAAACGTACTTATTACCTGTTTTTTGCTTTTTAGTTTTTTTGTTGTTTTAGTTTGATAAATAATTAGCATGATCTTCTTCGCCGGCTGGACTATTTGACAACAAAGCCGCCAAGGTATGATGATCATTAAGTATTTAGAAGCATTGACTTCACAAAAAGATTGAGTTATCAACTTCATTACCCGGATTATTTAAACCGGTGGTCTAAGGATCAAAGGTGCAAGTATGGCTGTTGTTTATATGCCATTGCTTGTTGCATTAACCAAAGGGAATAGAGCTGAAGTATTACAGGGATAACCATAAAGATGATGCATATATTGACATCAGGAAATACAGCATCACATACAAGTGTTTTATGCGCGATGGCATAAGCAAGGCATGCAGTGTTTTCACAGCTAAATTATTACAAGGCTTTTAAAGCCCATGAAGATGGTTATTGCTCCTCCCTCGTCGGATCACCGCCCTCTGATAACTGGAAGCTCGGTTTTGACCAGTCAAAACCATTCATGGCAACAAATTCTGCTTCTTTGTCAATCAGGCCGGCCGGGTCAATTTCTAGGGCAAATGTATTTTCACGAACAGGCGGGATTAAATCTGTCACCTTGTATGAGGGAGTTGCCATCTTCTTATTTTCAACATCAAAACCCGGCTGGTACTTGTCGATGTTGGTTTCATCTCTAAGAATAGTTGCCTGAGGTCGCACCTCCCTCACGCAAGCAACGAAGTCGTCCTGTTAAAACAGTGACCCGTCTTACTTTACCGCAAGGTACCCTCTGGCTACATCAGCCGGGTCTAGATCTGGCACCCAAGCCTTGGAGCAGATCAGGGCAGTCAAAGCTCCGGCTCTTGCGCAGGAGCGCTTAACCTCTTGGAACCGGGTGGGCAAAATTGACAGCTTCTTTAAAACATCGCTGAGCCGGTTGGGTCCTTGATTGGCAGGAGAGATGGCAGCAAGCGCCCGTTGTGCGCCAATATACAGTTGTTCTACTAAAGTATACACTGCCGTGAGTTCAATCATAGGATCTTGGCTCAGATTCTTGCTTCGTGGGCCTGCACATATTTTATAAACAAAGTCAGTTGGCGGTTTATATTCCGGATCAGCAAAGGAGCACACAGGATTGCAGATAGACGGCTTACCAAAGATGGCGGCCACCATTTGAGACACCCGGCCCTTTAAATCATTCAGTTCTGTCGAAACCTCTTCAAGGGCTGCTTCGGCCTTCTCGGCGCATTGTGTCAGAAGCGTTTTTTCCTCTGCCCAGGTTTTCTTCTTGACAGCGAAGCTGATCTTTAAATTTTCCGTCTCAAAGAGACTTATTTGCAATTTGGAGTTAGCAGACTTGATTTCTGCTTCCTGGCCTGCTAGCCGGGTCTTTGCATCAGTCAATTGCGAGTTCAGTTCAGATAAGGCATTCTGCAAGAAAACATACTCGGATGAGTCAAGATTTTGCCCAAAGGTTCAAACATCAAGATTCAAGTCTCAAGTACTTTACAAAAAACCACTTGACACTTGGGGGCTAATGTATGCCAAAACCATTTCTTATGACTCTAAAGACATACTTTAAGTCCCAAGCACTTTACAAAGTAACAGCACTTGGCACTTGGGGGCTAATGTATGTTATTCAGCAAGTTTCTCAAGGTTAAGTTGGATTATGAAATTCTTTGAATACGGTACAAGACAATTTAAAGTACCGGCTCATCTATGATCAAAATGAACCGGCCCTTGGGGACTACAGGTGAAGCTTTGTTATATTTTATTAAACTCAAGAAAAGTCTCAAAGGTAAAAGTCTTGGCCTATATCATAAAGTCTATAGATCATTCCGGTTCTCTTATAATCTGAAGACTTGGGGGCTGGCGGAATAAAGATAAGCCGGAAGAACATACCTCATATTTCAGCTACAACTGTTTGACCATTTCGATCTCAGAGTCGCAACTAGAGTGCACATGGCTGAGATAGCCGGATCAAATATCGTTGGCATTTACATGATCATAATTGGCAACTTCAAAACGCACTTTCTGCTTCTCTAATGCCTCTTGTTTCGCCGTGTGGCGAGCCAGCACAGTTGGATTCCACGGTTCAATAAAACGGCTCCGGGTGATCAAAACGTCTTGTGCAGACGGTGATGGCGGGTTGGCTGAGATTGATGGTCCAGTTGCGGAAGGATTCACGGTGGTCTCATCAAACGACGGCTCGGGAGGATTTGCTTCTGCATTGACAGGCGGGTCTTCTGGAGCGTCAGTTAATGGAGGAGAAGGTGGCCTAGCCGGGTCAGATGCAAGGATTGGCGGGTCTTCTGCCGGTTTAGCTGCCTTTGCCTTCTTGGACTTAGCTTGGCCACTAAGAGAAATGTTGCAGGACTGTCAGTACAAAGATACAATTCGAACAACATGAAAAAAAGGAGGATTTTTCATTACCCAGGGCCAGTCTTGAAGGCCAGAAATTGGGTCTGCGATGAGTCGCCAGAAGAGCGAGACACCTCCTGAAAAGATAAAATGAGGTTAAAGTAATGTAAGGGAAAGGATCCATTAAACAAAGTTTAAGACAAAAAAAGTAAAACCTCATTTCGGCGCTTTTGAGGAGTTTGTTGAAGAGCAACAACCGGTTCATCTTCGGTCTGAGCTTGATGGCGGCTCTCATGTTGCTGCTTTTTCAAAAGAAAGTGAGGGTCCAGATAAGCCAAAGGGTGTGAAAACCTTACTTTCCGGGTTACGACTCGAAGTTTCTGTCTTGGCAAATGTGCTGAGTCGGAGGAAATGGTTACCTCTTCTTCCACGGCCTGACTGGCCCCCATGTCGTCCTGGTAATGATCATTGTTAATAAGATTATTAAAGAATCGGCCAAGGGAGTCAAGGGCTACCTCCAACTCAGAAGTTTCGTCGAGTTTCATCAAGTCTTCAACAGTGCTCCTCTTCTTCTTTTTGGACCTCCGGGTCGTTTTCTTGGCGGTTATGGCAGCGATTCTTGCTTTCTTGGCAGCTTCATGGTCATATTTCACCTTCTAGAAGTCAGATTTGGCCTGCAAATAGGTAAAAACAAAATGAAAGGTTAGGCAAGTGTTAAATAATACGGCTGAGAAAAATACAAAGAAGAAAGATCAGAGTCTCCTTACTTCTGGCGCCGGGTTAAGCTTGCAGAAAGGGTTTAACCCGACGATACTTCAATCTTTGTACTTCCAGTTCACCAGAAGGGTTGACATTGAAACAATATATGCTTCCGTTAATTGCATGGGGTTGTGACGAAGAGAGTCGTCTGGGCCTCCACCATACTCGTACATCAACTTTGATCGATGGCTCAGAGGAATAACCGCCATGAGATCCAGCAGTTGGTCAGATCAACTCCAGTCAAGTCGTTTCCTAATAAGGCGTTAATCCTTTTATGGATGGGATCAGCCTCCTACGTTCGGCAGCCGTAAGCTTGTTAGGGAGCGCAAATTTTGAGTTAAGATGCTCGGCGCGATAACCCGGCAGTGGCTTCTCGTTTGCTGGTGAGATATCTTGACAGTAGAACCAAGTCTGGTTCCAGTCTTTGGGATGACTCGGTAAGACTATGAGGGGGAAGACAGCACCCTGTCGACGCTGAATTGAGATGCCCCCAAGCTCCAAGCTAAGGCCATTGGTGCACTCATTCTGCCGATTAAGATAAAAGTATTCTCTAAACAGCTCCATAGTCGGCTCTTCCTGAAGGTACACCTCACAGAGCACTTGGAAATTGCAGATATTAGATATGGAGTTGGGCCCGATATCTTGAGGATGGAGTTTGAAAAAGTGGAGGACATCTCTGAAGAACTTTGAGTCGGGCGGTTAAAAGCCACGGTTCATATGGTCAGTAAAAACAATCACTTCGTCGTCTCTTGGATTGGGTTGTTCTTCCTCCGGGTCAGGAGCACGATAAGACATGACGGTTTTCGCTGGCAAAAATCCTATGGTGAAGAACTCTTTCAAACGTTCCTCAGTTACGGTTGAGGGAACCCAGTTGCAGATGGTTGGCGCTTTGGACGACATGATGTTCAAAAATGAACTGAAAAGAAAGGCAACATGTCGGTTCAATTCAATGGTGAAATTAACAGTTGAATGATGATAATACAGGGAAGTAATGGCGGCTTAGTTAAGGGCTAATGTCATATAAGGAAAAGTAAGCCAGCATAGTAAGCCGCCATGACTATAGGTATTCAAGAAAAGCAAATTCAGCTAAGTGTTGAGACAAACAAGTTTCTTAAATGCTTGGTATTATTCTGGATCAAATGGCTATTCAAAATGGGAAAAATTCTAGACCTAAAGAGTTTAGCGCAGATGAGTCTATGAGTTCTAATGGGATCTTTGAACCAGAGAAAAGGATCTGTGGGCATTAAAAGTAGGCACAAAAACGCTACCGCACAAGCATATATATCTTTTTGGATCAAGAAGAGGCCTGCGGTGGAAAAACTACGACGAACTACGATGAACTATGAAGAACACGATGGAGTCTGGAAACCCTAATGTGGATCTGAGAAGTGAAAAGAAGAATACTAACAACCACGGATCTCCTACGGAGGTCTCCACTGTTCTTTGGACCGATTCGGGTTGATGCAGCGGCCAAGGTCGATGGAGACGGAGGAGAAGCGCGGCGGCGGTGAGGCTCGAGCAGCGGGAGGGTTGCGAGAGGAAGAAGACGGGTTAGAGAGAGAGAAGAATGAGGAAGGCTGAGGCTTGCCTATTTATAAGGAAACATGTGAACAGATGGGCGCGAAAATCGAGGGGGAGCCGAATAATGGTTATCCAACTACACAGACACCTCGATTCTCGGAAGACATTAAAGATGAAGATCCGTTGGGATATGACGTCATAAAAGTTTTTTGCATTTTCAAGAGATGACGTCATGGCGGATTACAAGAGCTTCTGCAAGGATAAGAAGATGGATTTTGTTTAAGTGTTGAAGATTGACAAAGAACGAAGTTCAAAGTCAACCTGGGGCCTGATGTTGGGGATATAACTATCAGTTATGACCCGCCCAGGAGGGGCCGGGTCAGCCCCAATGGCGGGTTACATAAGAAGCCCAGTAAAGATTAAGATGGTAGTTTATCAAATATTATAGAAGGCCCAAAAGCCTAGCGGCGGCTTAAGGCCCAATATTACAAACCGCCGTATGTAAGGAAAGACTTGTAGAGAAAGGCATGTAAAGGAAGTCACCGAGCCGGACACGATTATAAGCCGACCGGGACTCTGTAGGCCACCAGGCATCAACCCGTGTATATAAGGGGACGACCCAGTGGTGGCTTAGGGCAAGAAAGAATAGATCGATAACCAAGCAGGCGAGTTAAGCCTCTTGGTGATCGAAACCCCTGGCAATACCAACACAACTAGACGTAGGCTTTTACCTTCATCGTAAGGGGTTGAACTAGTATAAAACCTCTCGTGTCCTTTGTCCCGATTAACCCCAGTTGGAATGGCCCTACGACTAAGTCCTTTCGCTAGGACATCTGCCGTGACAATTCCACGACAGTGAGGAAAGAGAACCGCAGGTTCAAAAACCTATGCCCTTTCCACTGAAATCAAGTAAAAATAAATATGATGAAGAATTTGAATGCTTTGCTGAAATGCTGATGCCAGTCTTTTTGCGTACTCGCTTGACTGATATCCTTAAAATGCCTCCTTATGCAAAGTACATGAAAGACACCATCACCAATAAGAGAAAAATACTGGAAGCTGAAATCTCCACTATGCTTGCTAATTATACTTTTAAATATGGAGTACCTAAGAAACTTGTAGATCCGGGAATACCAACTATACCTTGCTCCATCAAAAGAAACTATGTGAAAACTGCCTTATGCGATTTGGGAGCTGGTGTTAGTGTTATTCCTTTATCTTTGTATAAAAGACTTGATTTGAATAAACCCATGCCTACTGAAATATCTTTGCAAATGGCTGACAAATCAACAGCCATACCTATTGGTATTTGTGAGGATGTGCCCGTTGTTGTTACTAATGTTACAATTTTGACTGACTTTGTTATACTTGAGATGCCCGAGGACGACAACATGTCTATTATCCTTGGTAGACCCTTCTTGAATACTGCAGGGGCTGTTATCGATTGCAATAAAAGCAAGGTCACTTTTCATATCAATGGTAATTAGCATATGGTGCACTTTTTGAAGATACAATTCCAAGTGAACGGTATTAATGTTATTGAAAAATCTTCGACAATCACTATTGGAAGTTTTCGACTACCTCTACCTACTGCCAAAAATAAATATGAAATGCTTATTGTTGGGGACATTCATATCCCCGTTGAGATAACTTAGTAATTTACGAAAGTTCTTCGGTTTCATGCTAATCAAAAGTGGTTGTTAATAAGACCTGGTCAACCTTATTAATGGATCATTTTTAGAGGTATGAAGTTGATGAATTTAGTGAGCACTACCTTCTGTCCCTACCTTTTGTTTTTTGCTTTTATTAGTTAAATAAAATAAAATGCCGTCTTTTGTTTGTTTTCTGAATTTACCGTGGAATAAAAAATGACCCAAAAATAAAAGTTCTCAGAATGCTCTGAAAATTCAATACAATTTTTTTTGAATATTTAAGATTTTTTGGTGTAAATAACATCAGAGGGAGGTGCACCAGGTGGGCACAACACACCTGGGCGCGCCAGGACCGCCGGGCGCGCCCTGGTGGGTTGTGGTCCCCACGTGGGCCCCCTCACTTATCTCTTCTGTTGGGGAACACAGTATTTCAAAATTTTCCTACGATCACGCAAGATCTACCTAGGATATGCATAGCAACAAGAGGGGAGAGTGTTTCTACGTACCCTCATAGACCAGAAGCAAAAGCATTTAGTAACGAGCTTGATGTAGTCGAACATCTTCGCGATCCAACCGATCAAGTACCGAACGCACTGCACCTCCGCGATCTGCACAAGTTCAGCTCAGTGACGTCCCTCGTACTCCTGATCCAGCTGAGGCCGAGGGTAAGTTCTGTCAGCACGACGGCGTGCTAATGGTGATGATGAAGTTACCAACGCATGGCTTCGCCTAAGCACTACGATAATATGACCGAGGTGTAAAACTATGGAGGGGGGCACCGCACACGGCTAAAGATCAACTTGTGTGTCTTTTGGGTGCACCCTGCCCATGTATATAAAGGAGGGAGGGAGAGAGGCCGACCCTCCTAGGGGCGGGCCAAGTGTAGGGAGTCCTACTAGGACTCCCAAGTCCTAGTAGGATTCCCTTTCCTTTTCAGAGTCGGAAAGAAGGAAAGGAGGGAGAGGGAGAAGGAAAGGGCGGGTTGCGCCCCCACCCCTTGTCCAATTCGGTTTGGGCAGGGGGGAGGCGTGCGCCACCTCGTGGCCCTTCTTCCCTCTCTCCACTAAAGCCCAATAAGGCCCATTAACTTCCCCCGGCGAATTCTCGTAACTATCCGGTATTCCAAAAATACCTGAATCACTCGAAACCATTTCCGTGTCCGAATATAGCCTTCCAATATATCGATCTTTACCTATCGACCATTTCAAGACTCCTTGTCATGTCTGTGATCTCATCCTGGACTCCGAACAAACTTCGGTCATCAAATCACATGACTCACAATATAAATCGTCATCAAACGTTAAGCGTGCGGACCCTACAGGTACGAGAACTATGTAGACATGACCGAGACACATCTCCAGTCAATAAACAATAGCGGAACCTGGATGCTCATATTGGCTCCTACATATTCTACGAAGATCTTTATCGGTCAAACCGCATAACAACATACGTCATTCCCTTTGTCATCGGTATGTTACTTGCCCGAGATTCGATCATCGGTACCATCATACCTAGTTCAATCTCATTACCGGCAAGTCTCTTTACTCGTTCGTAATGCATCATCCCGTGACTAACTCATTAGTCACATTGCTTGCAAGGCTTATAGTGATGTGCATTACCGAGAGGGCCCAGAGATACCTTTCCGGTACACAGAGTGATAAATTCGAATCTCGATTTATGCCAACTCAACAAACACCTTTGCAGACACCTGTAGAGCATCTTTATAATCACCCAGTTACGTTGTGATGTTTGATAGCACACAATGTCTTCCTCCGGTATTCGGGAGTTGCATAATATCATAGTCAGAGGAACATGTATAAGTCATGAAGAAAGTAATAACAATAAAACTAAACGATCATTATGCTAAGCTAACGGATGGGTCTTGTCCATCACATTATTCTCTAATGATGTGATCCTGTTTATCAAATGACAAGGCATGTCTATGGTTAGGAAACTTGACCATCTTTGATTAACGAGCTAGTCTAGTAGAGGCTTACTAGGGACACTGTGTTTTGTCTATGTATCCACACATGTATCAAGTTGGGGAACACAGTATTTCAAAATTTTCCTATCAACACGCAAGATCTATCTAGGAGATGCATAGCAACGAGAGGGGAGAGTGTGTCTACGTACCCTCATAGACCGAAAGCGAAAACATTTAGTAACGTGGTTGATGTAGTCGAATATCTTCGCGATCCAACCGATCAAGTACCAAACGCACGGAACCTCCGCGATCTGCACATGTTCAGCTCGATGACATACCTCGTACTCTTGATCCAGCTGAGGCCGAGGGTGAATTCCGTCAGCACGACGGCGTGTTAATGGTGATGATGAAGTTACCGACGCAGGGCTTCGCCTAAGCACTACGACAATATGACCGTGGTGTAAAACCATGGAGGGGGCACCACACGCGGCTAAAGATCAACGTGTGTGTCTTTGGGGTGCGCCCTGCCCATGTATATAAAGGAGGGAGGGAGGCCGACCCACCTAGGGGCGCGCCAAGTGTAGGGAGTCCTACTAGGACTCCCAAGTCCTAGTAGGATTCCCTTTCCTTTTTGGAGTAGGAAAGAAGGAAAGGAGGGAGAGGGAGAGGGAGAAGGAAAGGGGGGCCGCGCCCCCACCCCTTGTCCAATTCGGTTTGGGCAGGGGGAGGCGTGCGCCACCTCGTGGCCCTTCTTCCCTCTCTCCACTAAAGCCCGATAAGGCCCATTAACTTCCCCCGGCGAATTCCCGTAACTCTCCGGTACTCCGAAAAATACCTGAATCACTCAGAACCATTCCGATGTCCGAATATAGCCTTCCAATATATCGATCTTTACCTCTCGGCCATTTTGAGACTCCTCGTCATGTCCGTGATCTCATATGGGACTCCGAACAAACTTCAGTTATCAAATCACATAACTCATAATATAAATCGTCATCAAACGTTAAGCGTGCGGACCCTACGGGTTCAAGAACTATGTAGACATGACTGAGACACATCTCTGGTCAATAACCAATAGCAGAACCTGGATGCTCATATTGTCTCCTACATATTCTATGAAGATCTTTATCGGTCAAACCGCATAACAACATACGCCATTCCCTTTGTCATCGGTATGTTACTTGCCCGAGATTCGATCGTCGGTATCATCATATCTAGTTCAATCTCGTTACCAGAAAGTCTCTTTACTCATTCTGCAATGCATCATCCCGTTAATAACTCATTAGTCACATTGCTTGCAAGGCTTATAGTGATGTGCATTACCGAGAGGGCCCAGAGATACCTCTCTGATACACGGAGTGACAAATCTGAATCTCGATCTATATGCCAACTCAACAAACACCTTTGGAGACACTTGTAGAGCATCTCTATAATCACCCATTTACATTGTGACGTTTGATAGCACACAAGGTGTTCCTCCGGTATTCAGAGTTGCATAATATCATAGTCAGAGGAACATGTATAAGTCATGAAGAAAGTAATAGCAATAAAACTAAATGATCATAATGCTAAGCTAACGGATGGGTCTTGTCCATCACATTTATTATCTAATGATGTAATCCCATTTATCAAATGACAACACATGTCTATGGTTAGGAAACTTGACCATCTTTGATTAACGAGCTAGTCTTGTAGAGGCTTACTAGGGACACTGTGTTTTGTCCATGTATCCACACATGTATCAAGTTTCCAGTTAATACAATTCTAGCATGGATAATAAACATTTATCATGATATAAGGAAATATAAAATAACATTTGTATTATTGCCTCTAGGGCATATTTCCTTTGGTCTCCCACTTGCACTAGATTCAATAATCTAGTTCACATCGCCATGTGATTTAACACCAATAGTTCACATCCTCATGCGATTTAACACTCTATAGTTCACATCGCCATGTGACCAACACCCAAAGGGTTTACTAGAGTCAATAACTAGTTCACATCGCCATGTGATTAACACCCAAAGAGTACTAAGGTGTGGTCATGTTTTGCTTGTGAGAGAAGTTTAGTTGATGGGTCTGCCACATTCAGATCCGTATGTATTTTACAAATTTCTGTGTCTACAATGCTCTGTACGGAGCTACTCTAGCTAATTGCTCCCACTTTCAATATGTATCCAGATTGAGATTTAGAGTCATCTGGATCAGTGTCAAAGCTTGCATCGATGTAACCCTTTACGATGATCTTTTTGTCACCTCCATAACCGAGAAACATATCCTTATTCCACTAAGGATAACTTTGACCGCTGTCTAGTGATCCACTCCTGGATCACTATTGTACCCTCTTGCCAAACTAATGGTGAGGTACACAATAGGTCTAGTACACAACATAGCATACTATATAGAACCTATGATTTTGTTAGCACCTTTAGGATTGAGAAAACCTTCTGGTTGCATCATATACAACTCTTCATTAACAAATCCATTAAGGAATGCAGTTATCACATCCATTTGCCATATTTCATAAAATGCGGCAATTGCTAACATGATTCGGACAGACTTTAAGCATTGATACGAGTGAATAAATCTCATCATAGTCAACACCTTGAACTTGTCGAAAACCTTTTGCGACAATTTGAGCTTTGTAGATAGTAACACTACTATCAACGTACATCTTCCTCTTGAAGATCCATTTATTCTCAATGGCTCACCGATCATCGAGCAAGTCAATCAAAGTCCATACTTTGTTCTCATACATGGATCCCATCTCAGATTTCATGGCCTCAAGCCATTTCGCGGAATCTGGGCACATCATCGCTTCCTCATAGTTCGTAGGTTCGTCATGGTCTAGTAACATGACTTCCAGAACAGGATTACCGTACTAATCTGGTGCAGACCGTACTTTGGTTGACCTACGATGTTCGGTAGTAACTTGATCTGAAGTTTCATGATCATTATCATTAGCTTCTTCTCTAATTGGTGTAGGCATCACAGGAACGGTTTTCTGTGATGGGCTACTTTCCAATTCGAGAGAAGGTACAATTACCTCATCAAGTTCTACTTTCCTCCCACTCACTTATTTAGAGAGAAACTCCTTCTCTAGAAAGGATCCATTCTTAGCAACAAAGATCTTGCCTTTGGATCTGTGATAGAAGGTATACCCAACAGTTTCTTTTGGGTATCCTATGAAGACGCACTTCTCCTATTTGGGTTCGAGCTTATCAGTTTGAAACTTTTTCACATAAGCATCACAGCCCCAAACTTTAAGAAATGACAGCTTAGGTTTCTTGCCAAACTACAGTTCATATGGTGTCGTCTCAACGGATTTAGATGGTGTCCTATTTAACGTGAATGCAGTTCTCTCTAATGCATAACCCTAAAACAATAGTGGTAAATTGGTAAGAGACATCATAAATCGCACCATATCTAATAAAGTACGGTTACGACGTTCGAACACACCATTACGATGTGGTGTTCCAGGTGGCGTGAGTTGCGAAACTATTCCACATTGTTTCAAATGAAGACCAAACTCATAAATCAAATATTCACCTCCACGATCAGATCATAGAAACTTTATTTTCTTGTTATGATGATTTTCTACTTCACTCTGAAATTCTTTGAACTTTTCAAATGTTTCAGACTTATGTTTCATTAAGTATATATACCCATATCTGCTCAAATCATCTGTGAAGGTCAGAAAAGAACGATACCTGCCGCGAGCCTCAACACTCATCGGACTGCATACATCTGTATGTATTATTTCCAATAAGTCAGTTGCTCGCTCCATTGTTTCGGAGAACGGAGTTTTAGTCATCTTGCCCATGAAGCATGGTTCGCAAGCATCAAGTGATTCCAAAAGCCCATCAGCATGGAGTTTCTTCATGCGCTTTACACCAATATGACCTAAATGGCAGTGCCACAAATAAGTTGCACTATCATTATTAACTTTGCATCTTTTGGCTTCAATATTATGAATATGTGTATCACTACGATCAAGATTCCATAAACCATTTGTATTGGGTGTATGACCATAGAAGGTATTATTCATGAAAACAGAACAACTCTGACTTAAATGAATAATCGTACTGCAATAAACATGATCCAATCATATTAATTCTCAACGCAAACACCAAATAACATTTATTTAGGTTCAACACTAATCCCGAAGGTATAGGGAGTATGCGATGGTGATTTTATCAACCTTCGAATCTTTTCCAACACACAATCATCACTTTGCCCTCAACTAGTCTATGTTCATTTTGTAACTCCTGTTTCGAGTTACTAATCATAGCAACGGAACCAGTATCAAATACCCTGGGGTTACTACGAACACTAGTAAAGTACACATCAATAACATGTATATAAAATATACTTTTCACTTTGCCATCCTTCTTTTCTGCCAAATATTTGGGGTAGTCCCGCTTCTAGTGACCATTCCCTTTGCAGTAGAAGCACTCAGTTTCAGGCTTAGGTCTAGCTTTGGGCTTCTTCACGGGAGTGGTAACTTGATTGCCATTCTACTTGAAGTTCCCTTTATTTCCCTTGCCATTTTTCTTGAAACTAGTGGTCTTGTTAACCATCAACACTTGATGCTATTTCTTGATTTCTACCTTCGCTGATTTTGGCATTGCGAAGAGCTTCGGAATCATTTTCATCATCCCTTGCATATTATAGTTCATCACGAAGTTCTAGTAACTTGGTGGTAGTGACTAGAGAATGTTGTCAATCACTATCTTATTAGGAAGATTAACTCCCACTTGATTCAAGCGATTGTAGTACCCAGACATTCTGAGCATATGCTCACTAGCTGAGCTATTCTCCTCCATCTTGTAGGCAAAGTAATTTGTCAGAGGTCTCATACCTCTTAACACAGGCATGAGTCTGAAATACCAATTTCAACTCTTGGAACATCTCATATGCTCCATGCCATCCAAAACATTTTTGAAGTCCCGGTTCTAAGCCGTAAAGCATGGTGCACTAAACTATCAAGTAGTCATCATACCGAGCTTGTCAAATGTTCATAACGTCTGCATGTGCTCCTGCAATAGTTCTGTCACCTAGCGGTGCATCAAGAACATAATTATTCTATGCAGCAATGAGGATAATCCTCAGATCACGGATCCAATCCGCATCATTGCTACTATCATCTTTCAACTTAGTTTTCTCTAGGAACATATCATAAATAAAACGGGGAAGCTATACGTGAGCTATTGATCTACAACAAAGATATACAAATACTATCAGGACTAAGTTCATGATAAATTAAAGTCCAATTAATCATATTACTTAAGAACTCCCACTTAGATAGACATCCATCTAGTCATCTAAATGATCACGTGATCCATATCAACTAAACCATGTCCGATCATCACGTGAGATGGAGTAGTTTTCAATGGTGAACATCTCTATGTTGATCATATCTACTATATGATTCATGTTTGACCTTTCGGTCTCAGTGTTCTGAGGCCATATCTGCATATGCTAGGCTCGTCAAGTTTAACCTGAGTATACCGCGTGTGCAAAACTGGCTTGCACCCATTGTATGTGAACGCAGAGCTTATCACACCCGATCATCACGTGTTGTCTCGGCACGACGAACTGTAGCAATGGTGCATACTCAGGGAGAACACTTATACCTTGAAATTTAGTGAGGGATCATCTTATAATGCTACCGCCGTACTAAGCAAAATAAGATGCATAAAGGATAAACATCATATGCAATCAAAATATGTGGCATGATATGGCCATTATCATCTTGTGCCTTTGATCTCCATATCCAAAGTATCATCATGATCTCCATCGTCACTGGCATGACACCATGATCTCCATCATCTTGATCTCTATCAACATGTCTTCACATAGTCGTCTTGCCAACTATTGCTTTTGAAACTATTTCTATCGCACAATGATAAAATAAAGCAATTATATGGAACTTGCATCTTATGCAATAAAGAGACAACCATAAGGCTCCTGCCAGTTTCCAATAACTTTAACAAAACATGATCATCTCATACAACAATTTATATCTCATCACATCTTGACCATATCATATCACAACATGCCCTGCAAAAACAAGTTACATGTCTTCTACTTTGTTGTTGCAAATTTTACGTGGCTGCTACAAGCTTAGCAATAACCGTTCTTACATACGCATCAAAACCACAACGATTTTTCGTCAAGTGTGTTGTTTTAACCTTCAACAAGGACCGGACGTAGTCAAACTCGATTCAACTTAAGTTGGAGAAACAGACACCCGCCAGCCACCTGTGTGCAAAGCATGTTGGTAGAACCAGTCTCATGAACATGGTCATGTAATGTCGGTCCGGGCCACTTCATCCAACAATACCACCGAATCAAAGTAAGACGTTGATGGTAAGCAGTATGACTATTATCGCCCACAACTCATTGTGTTCTACTCGTGCACATAACATCTACGCATAGACCTGACTCTGATACCACTGTTGGGGAACGCAGTATTTCAAAATTTTGCTACTATCATGCAAGATCTATCTAGGAGATGCATAGCAACGAGAGGGGAGAGTGTGTCTACATACCCTCGTAGACCGAAAGCAAAAGTGTTTAGTAACGTGGTTGATGTAGTCGAACGTCTTCACGATCCAACCGATCAAGTACCGAACGCACGGAACCTCCGCGATCTGCACACGTTCAGCTCGGTGACGTCCCTCGTACTCTTGATCCAGCTGAGGCCGAGGGTGAATTCCGTCAGCACGACGGCGTGTTAACGATGATGATGAAGTTACCAACGCAGGGCTTCACCTAAGCACTATGACGATATGACCGAGGTGTGAAACTGTGGAGGGGGCACCGCACACGGCTAAAGATCAACATGTGTGTCTTTGGGGTGCCCCCTGTCCACGTATATGAATGAGGGAGGGAGGGAGGCCGACCCTCCTAGGGGCGCGCCAAGTGTAGGGAGTCCTACTAGGACTCCCAAGTCCTAGTAGGATTCACTTTCCTTTTCGGAGTAGGAAAGAAGGAAAGGATGGAGAGGGAGGGGGAGAAAGAAAGGGGGGCCCGTGCCCCCACCCCTTGTCCAATTCGGTTTGGGTAGGGGGAGGCACGCGCCACCTCGTGGCCCTTCTTCCCTCTCTCCACTAAAGCCCAATAAGGCCCATTAACTTCCCCTGGCGAATTCCCGTAACTCTCCGATACTCCGAAAAATACCTAAATCACTCGGAACCATTCCGATGTCCGAATATAGCCTTCCAATATATCGACCTTTACCTCTCGACCATTTTGAGACTCCTCGTCATGTACGTGATCTCATCTGTGACTCCGAACAAACTTCGGTCATCAAATCACATAACTCATAATATAAATCGTCATCGAGCGTTAAGCGTGCGAACCCTACGGGTTCGAGAACTATGTAGACATGACCGAGACACATCTCTGGTCAATAACCAATAGCAAAACCTGGATGCTCATATTGGCTCCTACATATTCTATGAAGATCTTCATCGGTCAAATCGCATAACAACATACGTCATTCCCTTTGTCATCGGTATGTTACTTGCCCAAGATTCGATCATCGATATCATCATACCTAGTTCAATCTCGTTACCAGAAAGTCTCTTTAATTGTTACGTAATGCATCATCCCGTGACTAACTCATTAGTCACATTGCTTGCCAGGCTTATAGTGATGTGCATTACCGAGAGGGCCCAGAGATACCTCTCCGGTACACAGAGTGACAAATCCGAATCTCGATCTATGCCAACTCAACAAACATCTTTGGAGACACCTGTAGAGCATCTTTATAATCACATAGTTACGTTGTGACGTTTGATAGCACACAATGTCTTCCTCCGGTATTCGGGAGTTGCATAATATCATAGTCAGAGGAACATGTATAAGTCATGAAGAAAGCAATAGCAATAAAACTAAACGATCATTATGCTAAGATAACGGATGGGTCTTGTCCATCACATTATTCTCTAATGATGTGATCCCGTTTATCAAATGACAACACATGTCTATGGTTAGGAAACTTGACCATCTTTGATTAACGAGCTAGTCTAGTAGAGGCTTACTAGGGGCACTGTGTTTTGTCTATGTATCCACACATGTATCAAGTTTCTGGTTAATACAATTCTAGCATGGATAATAAACATTTATCATGATATAAGGAAATATAAAATAACATCTTTATTATTTCCTCTAGGGCATATTTCCTTCATCTTCATACCACATCATCACCTACCTCCAGAAAACAAATCACCATTGCTCTCTCTCTCTCGTGTTCTTGCTCTCAAACCCGCGGATTTCGATCTCCTTGCTTGAAGCTCCGTTTCTAGAACTGTTTCGGGGGATTGTTGCTTGGTATGTTACTCCCCCATTTGTCCAATTAGTTTTTGCTTTAGTGGTTTATATTTGAAATAATTAGCTACTCTTGGTGCTGCTATAGATGAGCTTGCATGTTGAATTCTTAGAGTTCTAAGTAGTTTGAATGCTTGATATGGCCTCTATGTATCCCTATGAGTAGTTGCTATCACTCTTGTAAAGTTTTGTTGATAAATGTTTGTCACCCAAAAATTTTCAGAAAATTGTACGCGAATATGATGAACCTTTTTGGAAGGAGTTCTTTGAGGAGAAGATTCTCGGGAGCATCTTCTAGTGACAACCCCGCTCGTCGGTCTTATGTTGAACCAAGTGAAAGTTCCATACGAGATGCCGCCACTAAAACATGCCTATGGCCATGCGATGATTATATGGTGAGTATGGGCATCAAGGAGGAATTTGAGCAATATGTTCACAATGCCGACCTCGGTCCCTACATTTTAGATAAGTGCAATCAACACCACACTCTAACTGAAGCACTTGTCAAAGGATTTAAATTTCACCCCCGTGAGTCTAGGGTGTCATTTAAACCGTATGAAAATCCTTTTACCATATCACTAGCAAGATTTTCTCAACATTGCAAAATCCCATTATGGGTTCGCTAGATGAACCACCAAGGCATGAGTTTCAAGCGTTCCTGACTAGTCTTTTCTACGGTGAGACTAGGGGAGTGGCGCAAGGTAGAATAAAGAGCATTCATTTTCCCGCAATTCAGTACTTCGCATTATTTAATGGAAAATGTATTGTAGGCAAACAAGTTTGTAGTACACTTTGTGCTCCAGACTTGAGCCTCATACGCATTGCTCTCACCGGTGACAGAAGTTATAATCTTGGAGCGGTTGTTGCACGCAGGTTGCAACAATGCTAATAGTGGTTATTTCTATGGTTGCATTTATGCCACATGTTTAGCACGAGAGCTGGGTGTTCCACCGTTGCCCTATGACCCTATTTTACCCACGCAGTATTTAGCTATGAAACGCCATAAGATCCTTAGAGGTGAACCCCATAATTTCACCTATAAATTGTTGTTTAATCAAGACTCTATTGTGCACACATATTTGCATGTGCCTCCTCTCTTTGATTATCACAACAGGGGAGATACTTTGTTCTTGAGAGCGAGGCCCGAGCTCATAACGCGGCGGTTGTGGCCGCACGGCAGGCTGGGGCATCCGCACCGAGAGCCTCCATGAGCTACCGCCCCAACTATTATCCAGGCTACTGACTGATTACCAAGCTAGGCCAAAAGCCTAATCTTGGGGGAGTACGTATTTCCACCGACATTACATTCATGTTCGCACACATCATTTGTCGGTGTCCACACTTTTTCATTGTATTATCCATGTTAAATTAATTTTCTAGCTTTCTTCTTGTGTGTTTGAAAAACTTTGAGAAAATTCAAAAATATTTCCTATTTCTTTTTTATTTTTATTTCTAGATTAGTTAGTTGTAGCACTAAAAAGAAAACCCAAAAAGATTTCCTTGTTCTTCTTTTACTTGTTGGGACCTTTCCCGTGTAAATAGTTTTTCTCGTTTTTGATTTTTCCCTTTTATTTTCTAGTTCAAGAAAACCAAAAACTCCAAAAATATTTTAGTGTGTTTCTCTGAATTTCTTTTCTTTTTATTGAGTCATACCATGATGAAAATGATGAGTGGTTCTCATATGCATTATTATTGATCTAACAGAGAGCCCGTATTACCTTGTCTTCTCCTTTTTAATAAAATGTTTGCAGATTCCAACTTAGTCCACGACACTCTTGCACTATTATTATTTTCATACCGTTCGGTCATGCAACTGAAAGGCAATAATGACGATATTCAATGAACTGGCTGTGGCAGAGAGAAACGGGTATTAACTCGACTTGTTCTGTTTTTGTAAATATGTTTAACCTAGTATCCATGCTTCAAAACATTATGATTAAACATATTTGCAATGAAAATTAGAGATTATAGTTTCTCATGCCACGCATAAGTAGTTAGGAGTGGGCAATGATTTATGTTGGATGTCAAAATTGTGTTAAAATGATAGTGATGTGGTATGATGATATGGTATCCTCCTCTGAATGGATCCTTTCTAGAGAAGGATTTTCTCTCTAAAGAAGTGAGTGGGAGGAAAGTAGAACTTTATGAGGTAATTTTACCTTCTCCCAAATTGGAAAGTAGTAGATCACAGAAATCAGTTCTAGTGATGCCTACACCAATTAGTGAGGAAGTTAATGATGATGATCATGAAACTTTGGATCAAGTTACTACCGAACCTCGTAGGTCAACTAGAGTACGTTCCGCACCAGAGTGGTATGGTAATCCTATTCTTGAGGTCATGTTACTTGACCATGATGAACCTACGAACTATGAGGAAGCGATGATGAGCCCAGATTCCGAAAAATGGCTTGAGGCCATGAAATCTGAGATGGGGTCCATGTATAAAGAACAAAGTATGGACTTTGATTGACTTGCCTGATGATCGGCGAGCCATTGAGAAGAAATGGATCTTCAAGAGGAAGACAGGCGCTGATAGTAGTGTTACTATCTACAAATCTTGAATTGTCGCAAAAGGTTTTTGACAAGTTCAAGGTGTTGACTACGATGAGATTTTTCTCACTCGTATCGATGCTTAAAAGTCTGTCCGAATCATGTTAGCAGTTGCTGCATTTTATGAAATCTGGCAAATGGATATAAAAATTACATTCCTTAATGTATTTATTAAAAAGGAGTTGTATATGATGCAACTAGAAGGTTTTGTCAATCCTAAAGATGTTAACAAAGTGTGAAAGCTCCAGCGATCCATCTATGGACTGGTGCAAGCATCTCGGAGTTGGAATATGTGCTTTGATGAGTTGATCAAAGCATATAGTTTTATACAGACTTTTGGAGGAGCCAGTATTTACAAGAAAGTGAGTGGGAGCTCTGTAGCATTTCTGATATTATATGTGGATGACATATTGTTGATCGGAAATGATACTGAATTTCTGGATAGCATAAAAGGATACTTGAATAAGAATTTTTCAATGAAAGACCTCGGTAAAGCTGCTTACATATTGGGCATCAAGATCTATAGAAATAGATCAAGACGCTTGATAAATTTTTCAATGAGTACATACCTTGAGAAGTTTTTGAAGTAGTTCAAAATGGAACAGTCAAATAAGGAGTTCTTGACTGTGTTGCAATGTGTGAAGTTGAGTAAAGACTCAAAACCTAACCACGGCAGAAAATAGAAAGAGAATGAAAAAGTCATTCCCTATGCCTCAGTCATAGGTTCTATAAAGTATGCTATGTTGTGTACCAGATCTATTGTATACCTTAGCATGATTTTGGCAAGGGAGTAAAATGGTGATCTAGGAGTAGATCATTGGACAGCGGTCAAAATTATCCTTAGAGGACTAAGGAAATATTTCTCGGTTATGGAGGAGATAAAAGAGTTCATCGTAAAGAGTTACGTCGATGCAAGCTTTTGACAGCGATCTAGATGACTCTAAGTCTCGATCTAGATACATATTGAAAGTGGGAGCAATTAGCTAGAGTAGCTCCGTGCAGAGTATTGTAGACATAGAAATTTGCAAAATACATACGGATCTGAATGTTGCAGACCCGTAGACTAAACTTCTCTCACAAGCAAAACATGATCACTCTTTGGGTGTTAATCACATAGTTATGTGAACTAGATTATTGACTCTAGTAAACCCTTTGGGTATTAGTCACATGGAGATGTGAACTAATCACATAAAGATGTGAACTATTGGTGTTAAATCACATGACGATGTGAACTAGATTATTGACTCTAGTGCAAGTGGGAGACTGAAGGAAATATGCCCTAGAGGCAATAATAAAGTTAATATTTATTTCCTTATATCATGATAAATGTTTATTATTCATGCTAGAATTGTATTAACCGGAAACTTAGTACATGTGTGAATACATAGACAAACAGAGTGCCCTAGTATGCCTCTACTTGACTAGCTCGTTAATCAAAGATGGTTAAGTTTCCTAGCCATGGACATGTCTTGTCATTTGATGAATGGGATCACATCATTAGAGAATGATGTAATGGACTAGACCCATCCATTAGCTTAGCACTATGACCGTTTAGTTTATTGCTATTTCTTTCTTCATGACTTATACATGTTCCTATGACTATGAGATTATGCAACTCCCGAATACCGGAGGAACACTTAGTGTGCTATCAAACGTCACAACATAACTGGGTGATTATAAAGATGCTCTACAGGTGTCTCCAATGGTGTTTGTTGAGTTGGCATATATCGAGATTAGGATTTGTCACTCCGATTGTCGGAGAGGTATCTCTGGGCCCTCTCGGTAATGCACATCACTATAAGCCTTGCAAGCAATGTGACTAATGAGTTAGTTGCGGGATAATGCATTACAGAACGAGTAAAGAGACTTGCCGGTAATGAGATTGAACTAGGTATGAGGATACCGACGATCGAATCTTGGGCAAGTAACATACTGATGACAAAGGGAACAACGTATATTATTATGCGGTTTAACCGATAAAGATCTTCGTAGAATATGTAGGAGCCAATATGAGCATCCAGGTTCCTCTATTGGTTATTGACCGGAGATGTGTCTCGGTCATGTCTACATAGTTCTCGAACCCGTAGGGTCCGCACGCTTAACATTCGATGACGATTTGTATTATGAGTTATGTGATTTGATGTACTGAAGGTTGTTCGGAGTCCCGGATGAGATCACGGACATGACGAGGAGTCTCGAAATGGTAGATATGTAAAGATCAATATATTGGAAGGTTATATTCAGACATCGGAAAGGTTTCGAGTGATTTGGGTATTTTTCGGAGTACCGGAGAGTTACGGGAATTCGCCGGAGGAAGTAGTGGGCCTTAATGGGCCATATGGGAAAGGAGAGAAGGGCCTCAAGGGGTGGCCGCACGCCCCCCATGGGCTGGTCCGAATTGGACTATGGAAAGGGCAGTGCCCCCCTCTTTCATTCTCCCTCTCCTCTCCTTCCTTCTTATCCTACATGGACTATGAAAGGGGGAAACCTACTCCTACTAGGAGTAGGAATCCCACCTTTGGGCGCGCCCCTGGAGGCCGGCCCTCCTCCTCCTCCCCTCCTTTATATACGGGGGACGGGGCACCCCATAGACACACAAGTTGATGTCTTAGCCATGTGCGGTGCCCCCTGCCACAGATTTCCACCTTGGTCATATTGCCGTAGTGTTTAGGCGAAGCCCTGCATCGGTAACTTCATCATCACCGTCACCACGTCATCGTGCTAACGAAACTCTCCCTCGGCCTCAGCTGGATCTAGAGTTCGAGGGACGTCACCGAGCTGAACGTGTGCAGATCACAGAGGTTCCGTGCGTTCAGTACTTGATCGGTTGGATCGCAAAGACATTCGACTACATCAACCGCATTACTTAACAATTCCGCTTTCGGTCTACGAGGATACGTGAATACACTATCCCCGCTCGTTGCTATGCATCTCCTAGATAGATCTTGTGTGATCGTAGGAATTTTTTTGAAATACTGCGTTCCCCAACATAAATTTGCATGTGCCATCTCTAAAAATTCAAATAAATATCCCTTTTGTGTGCCTCGATCGTTCATGTAGCGACAGGAGGTAGTCAATATCTTCCTTGCTAAGCGGGTTATTCTCAGGTTGAGTGTTTATTCACTCACCATTGCACGAGAAAAGGGCGGTAATAGGGATTCCCAGTCCCAAACTGCAAACAGAAAAGGCTTTCAAATAATCAAACAAAAATTCCTACGGAGTCATAACCTTTACTTTATTGCTTGGGAACCGCCACTAGCATGTTTAGCATGGAAGATATTGATAACTGATGGTCGTGGAGTAAACAAGAAGGGTGCATTTCTCAAAATATCATTTACCTCTGTTTTAAAAACTTGAGCTCTGGAACCTCTGCAAATCACTGCTTCCCTCTGCGAAAGGACTATCTATTTACTTTTATGTTGTGTCATCACCTTCTAAGATAAGCGCTAGAACCTGAGAGCATTGTTGTCATGCTGATGCATTGTGTGTAGCTAATGTTGGGTGCATCATGACTGGATCTTTTTTACCATGAATTACAGTGTTTAGTCGCTGCTTGAACTTTGGAGGTGCTCTGCATTTATGTTTTGCGGTCTCAGAAAGGGCTAGCGAGATACCACTATTGTCGTATCATATCATGGTTGTTTTGACAACGTGTTGCTGTTTGAGATATCTTATTATTGCTCGCTAGCTGATTATGTCATTGATATGAGTTGATAATTTTTTTAAGAGTTATTGTCAGCATGGTTAGTTGTAATGTTGGCTGAAAACCTGGGTGTTGTTTAAGCTTATTTATGCAAACAAGAGCAAAAGAGTTTGTAAAAGATTTTCTTTTTCACTTTCAGTTTATCAACTGAATTGCTTGAGCACAAGCAAAGGTTTAACCTTGGGGGAGTTGATACGTCTCCAATGTATCTACTTTTCCTAACACTTTTCCTCTTGTTTTGGACTCTAATTTGCACGATTTGTATGAAACTAACCCCGGACTGACGTTGTTTTCAGCAGAACTACCATGGTGTTGTTTTTGTGCAGAAATAAAAGTTCTTGGAACGGAACGGAACTTTGCAAGGATTTTTTGTATCAATAAAGAGAATTTCTGGAGCCATGATCCACCAGAGGGGGGCACCTGGGTGGGCACAACCCACCAGGGCGCCCCCCTCCAGGCGCGCCCAGGTGGGTTGTCTCGACCTGGTGGCCCCGCGGACCCTGAAACCGACGCTATAAAATCCTATTTTTCCAGAAAAAATCAGGGAGTAAGAATTATCGCGTTCCATGAGACGGAACCACCGTCACCTCTTGCTCTTCATCGGGAGGCCAGATTTGGAGTCCGTTTGGGGCTCCGGAGAGGGGGATCTTCGATCTTCGTCATCACCAACCCTTCTCCATCGCCAATTCCATGATGCTCCCCATTGGTAGTGAGTAATTTCTTCGTAGGATAGCTGGACGATGAGGAGTTGGATGAGATTCATCATGTAATCTAGTTAGTTTCATTAGGGCTTGATCCCTAGTATCCACTATGTTCTGAGATTAATGTTGCTATGACTTTGCCATGCTTAATGCTTGTCACTTTGGGCCCGGGTGCCATGATTTCAGATCTGAACCGTTTATGTTATCACCATTATATCTATGTTGTAGATCCGATCTTGCAAGTTATAGTCACCTACTACGTGTTATGATCCGGCAACCCCGGAGTGACAGTAGTCGGGACCACTCTTGGTGATGACCGTAGTTTGAGGAGTTCATGTATTCATAGTGTGTTAATGCTTTGTTCCGGTTCTCTATTAAAATGAGGCCTTAATATCCCTTAGTTTACAATTGGACCTCGCTGCCACGGGAGGGTAGGACAAAAGATGTCATGCAAGTTCTTTCCATAAGCATGTATGTATATTTATGGAATACATGCCTACATTATATTTATGAATTGGAGCTAGTGTTGTATCTCCCTAGGTTATGACTATCACATGATGAATATCATCCAACAAATCGCCGATCCAATGCCTACGAATTTCTCTTATATTGTTCTTGCTAAGTTACTACTGCTATCATTATTGTTGCACTTGCTACAAAACTACTGCTATCACTGTTACCATTACTATTGCTATTGCTACTACAATCAAAACTATCATATTACTATGCTACTGATCACTTTGATGCAGATAATTAATCTCCAGGTGTGGTTGAATTGACAACTCAGCTACTAATACTTACAAATATTCTTTGGCTCCCCTTGCATCGAATCTATAAATTTGGGTTGAATACTCTACCCTCGAAAACTGTTGTGATCCCCTATACTTATGGGTTATCAGACGGCCGCAACGATGATGACAGGCGTCGGTGGCGTTCGGGCCTCGATGGTTTCGGTGCTACGGCCGCGCATTCGAAGAGCTAAGCACCCAGACTGCACCTACGCAGCACTACAAGCACGGCGGCGTGCTCGGACAAGCCCAAGGGGCATGGGAGCGCGCTGCTCGTCGGCCATGGCAGACGACGGAGCACGGCGACACGTCTACGAGCTATGGGAGACGACGCAAATGGAGGGGAGAGGAGGGTGAGCTCATCGAGAGGGCGCACGAGGGCTCGATGTTGGTTTAGGAGCAGTAGGGGCGCCAGAAACATCGCGGACGAAGGCGAGGATCCGAGGAATAAGATGATGGCCTTGATGTCGATGCACGGGGGATGTGCTCGAACCGGTCGATGGGGTCGACGACATGGACGACGGAGGAGCTCATGGACACCTCCTCAGGGCGCGGGGGTGACGGCGAGCGCGGGGTCGACGACGGTCATGGCGAGGCGGCTCAGGTGGAGAGGAGATGGGTGAGAGGGGAGAGTGGGGGCGAGCGAGTGAGGGGGACGTCAGGTGGCCGAGGAGCTCGAGGCGCTGGAAGGGTGCCCTTATCCTCGTTGGGGTGTCGCCGTCGAGGCGGTCTAGCATGGATGCGCGCACCACGCGCATTGTGGCGGTGCGGCTCGAGAGGTGGAGGGGGAGAAGGTGAGGTGGGCTGGGCCGGTGCACTATGCACTTAGGCCCAAAGCCCAGGTTTTTTTCCTTTCCTTGTTATTTTGTTTTCTTTTTATTTTAACTTCCATTTTTCTTTTATTTCCAAAATAAATTTAGTTTTATAAAATACAAAACTAGCACCTTAATTAGTGTTGTAAATTAGGTCACTTCCACAAAAAGTTTTGCATTTAAATATAATAATTTACAATTTTTATAATTTAAAAAGCATTTAAATTATTGTTTTGGCCCCTGTTTCAATTATTTTAGGGCAATTTAAACACTTCGTAAAATGTTGGTTTCTCCACCATAATTATCTATGGATTATTTATCACATTATGAACATTTTAGTTTTCATGCTTGTGAATTTATTTATTTCACTTATAATTTTGAATTTGAATTCAAGTAGAATTTGAAATGAGATTAGGATCAAAAGGAGATCAAGCACTGTTTAGAAAACAACTTAGCTTAAACAAACAGGGTTACTGTAGCTCATTACATAGGGGTGTTACACCGACAGCTGGAATTCTGGACCTCAAAAAGCTATGTCAGAGATACCTATTCTGCACATCTCCAAATAAGCTGAAATTTCACGGAGATTTAATTTGGAATAAATAAAAAATATTGGAGAAAATAAGTACCAGAGAGGGCCACCCAGGTGCCCATTAGGCACCAAGGCATGCCCACCCCGCAGGGCGCACCTGATGGCTTCTGAGGCCCCTGGCCAGCCTCCGATGCCCATCTTATGGTATATAAGCCCATTTTCCCTAGAAAAAATAGAGAGAGGACTTTCGGGAGGGAATGTCGCCATCTCGAGGCGGAACTTGGGCAGGAGCACTTTTGCTCTCAGGAGGAGCGATTCCGTTGGGGCTACTTCCCTTCGGGAGGGGGGAAACCAAAAGCATCGTCATCACCAACAACGCTCTCATCGTGAGAGGACCAATCTTCATCAACATCTTCACCGGCACCATCTCATCTCTAACCCTAGTTCATCTCTTGTATTCAATCTTTGTATCAAAACCTCATATTGGTACCTGTGGGTTGCTAGTAGTGTTGATTACATCTCCTAGTTGATACTAGTTGGTTTATTTGGTGGAAGATTATATGTTTAGACACATTATGATATTCAATACCCCTATGATATTGAACATGGATATGATTTGTGAGTAGTTATTTTTGTTCTTGAGGACACGGGAGAAGTCTTGTCATAAGTAATCATGTGAATTGGGTATTCGTTTGATATTTTGTTGATATGTATGTTGTTGTTTCCCTTAGTGGTGTTATGTGAACGTCGACTACATGGCACTTCACCATCTTTGGGCCTAAGGGAATGCATTATGGAGTAGTAATTAGATGATGGGTTGCTAGAGTGACAGAAGCTTAAACCCTAGTTTATGTGCTATTCCGTAAGGGGATGATTTGGATCCATATGTTTCATGCTATGGTTAGATTTATCTTAATTCTTCTTTCATAGTTGTCGATGCTTGCGAGAGGGGGTAATCATAAGTGGGAGGATTGTTCAAGTAAGAACAACACCCAAGCACGGGTCCGCCCACATATCAAATTATCAAACTAACGAACGTGAATCAAACAAACATGATAAAAGTGACTAGATGAAATTCCCGTGTGTCCTCAAGAATGCTTTGCTTATTATAAGAGATTGTTTCGGCCTGTCCTTTGCTACAAGAAGGATTGGGCTATCTTGCTGCACCTTTTTTATTGTTACTATTATTTGCTCGTTATAAATTATTTTGCTACCAAACTATCGGTTACCGACAATTTCAGTGCCTACAGAAAATACCTTGCTAAAAACCGCTTGTCATTTCCTTCTGCTCCTCGTTGGGTTCGACACTCTTACTTATCGAAAGGACTACGATTGATCCCTTATACTTGTGGGTTATCAATATCAAACTAAGCTAACATACGATAGAGGAAAGTTAGGTTATATGAGACATACGTCGAAGCCTATGAGGAGACCCTTGAAGATCTCGTGCATTCCGGCCTCTACGGACCGAAAGCTCCCCTGGCATGGCCCTCTTTCATGATGGAGGAGCTCGCTGCGGAGACCTCCATCTCCTCAGCCACCCCTTTTGGACCAGCCCTGGGGCAGGAGGGGTAGGCAGAGCCACCTTTGCTCCACCCACCATGGTAGCAGGGGTGGAGACCTCCGGCTGTTGTGGCAGCTTTGGAGTCATTTGGGCTGAGAATTCACCTCGGCTCGGCCTGTCTTCTGTAACCACGAGGATTTCTTCCCCATGGTCTTCGACATAAATGGATTCTGGCTCTAATGTGGGCCCATACTAACAAGGGTTCTTATCAAGCCGTTACGAGGCTGAAAGCTCGGATGGGCCACAATAATGGAAATGAACCGACGCGCCACTAGTGGGCCAAAATGGACCTCAGTTAATGCTTGGCCCATTTCCATGCCAGGTCATTAACAAGTCATAATCCTATTGGGCCATAAGTAGGCCGATGTACAACACGGGCCTTTAATAGGCCAAAAGTCGGGTTGGGCTAGAATTGTGCCATGGAGAACATGGGCTGCTAATGAACCCAACATTAGGTCGAATCGTATAGGGCCCAACTGTGGTGCGGCTGTTAATAGGCCAAAAGACACACCGGGCTGGAAATTGGCCCAACTACAGAATGGACCATAAAAAGGTCGAAAGACATACCACTTGGAAATTGGCCCAACTACAGAATGGGCCGCTAAAAGGCCGAAAGACGTATCGCCTGGAAATTGGCCCATCCGTAGAATGGGCCGCCAACAGGCCAAAAGAAGATCAGGCCACAAATGAGCCCAAAGACAGTGGGTTGTTAACGGGATGGAACTGACGATGGGTCGCAATGGTGTCAAATCATTAATGAGCCTTTGATGGGACGTAATGGCAGAACTTGTATGGACCGTGGTTGTAAATGGGCCAGTAGCAAGTAGGCCGTAAATGGGTCGGCCCGCTTATTTTGACTAGGTCGGCCTTTTTAATCTAAATGGGCCACTGTTGGGCCGTTCCACGTGTCGACATTTCATTGGTGCCTCCCGTCCATTGGGCGGATGGCATCTGTCGCAACATCGAGCTGACACGTGGAAAATCATCATTGGTCCTGTTGTTAACGGGTTATCAAATTCAAAACTGGACCCCGATAGCTCAATGGCGACCTGTTATGGTGGGTGCCACGTGTCAGTTACCCTTAACGAAAACACTTTCATGACGCGTCATTTTATCACAATGAAAGTGGACACTTCTGTGATGATAATTTAAGTATTTTCATGGAACACTTCTACGACAGCACAGGTATGACTATTTTAGTTCTGTCATAAAATCATCACGGATGTATATACATGACAGAAAACATGACCTACTGTGACCAACATGTATCATCACTAAAGTGTTTCTTTATAGTGGTGATGGCATGCTAAACAAAGAATACAACGAACCATATTGAACCACCAAGACGTCTTAGAAATAGGAATGTAGTATATCATAAAGCCATCATTTGTAAGCCGAGGAACGTACAGACTAGGATCAGGATAGCAATAAGAGTCGCTCGGTCTGTGCAGGTCGGTGTTGTCCGGCCTTGGCACAAAGACGACTCGTTAGTTTCGTGGGTGCGTGTTCGAAAGGCAGGTGAACTATGTTGGTTACCTTTTTGCAACACGTAATTATGAGTAGTTGTAAAAAATTGATCCGAAACGGTAACTAGATTGCCTAGTCTGTGAAGATGGCGCCCGACCACACCCAACTTGGCTAAATAAATATGCCAACTCCAATGCGAATCATCAAATCAAACTCAAACGTCAGACCGAACAATCCAAATAGTTTTAGCCGTCCAATAGTGGTCATGAAAATTGTTCCGGTCGGTCTAGACATCCAAAATACCTCAAACCGCCACCAAAATGAGGGAGGTTTGTGGGAGCATGGATGTCCGCCACTAGGGATGGCAATTTTATCCACGGATCTGGATACCCATGGATACCCGACCCGGTTGGTCAAGGGTATGGAGCACATTTTCGCCCATGGGTCCATGGGTATGGATACCCACGAACGGACGAGTTGGGCATGGTTATAGTTTGTGCTCCATGGATATCCAATGGATACCCGTATGACATGTGGGGCCATATGCCAGTGATAGTAGAAAGAGCGAATCAATGGGAAATGGCAGGAAATATGCAACTTGTTCCATGAGATATATGCTGAAGAATCAACCTCTGGTATGTCACACTTAAGGACTCATCGTATTACTTGTTGTCTACTTATGCATGTAGCTTATGTTGTCATTTGTGAGTGAATGATGATGAGTTAATTTGCTCTTTGGGAAGGCTTCATGCTGACTTTTCTATGCCCATGGAGCTTCATGGGTATGTGGGTATCCAGTGGGTTTGGACATGGGCACAAGTTTTGTCCATGGATAATTTGGTGGATGGGCAGAGGATAGAAAGATGGGTCATGGGTTGGATTTGGACCAGCTCCACCCGCCCCAAACCCGACCCATTGCCATCCCTATCCGCCACATAGGACTCCAACAATGCGAACACACACCAAACCCTCCACATCCGCTGGCTTCAGAACCCTCGCCGCATTCATGCCGGTCAGAGCATCTCCAGCCGCGCCCCCAACAGGCCTCCCCAGGCCACTTTTTCGGCGCCGGCGCCCAAAAAACGGCCCAGTCGTGCCCCCAGGACACCGAAAATCGCCGGTTCGGCCCTTTTTTCCGCCCGGCGGTCACAGGCCGAACCCTGCGCACTAGGGAGCAGTTGGGGGCTCCGGCGCAATGGAAAAGCGTGGCTGGCCCACACCATCAGGGGAAAAGTCAAGGTTTTCTTCCCCGACTCGCCTCCCACCCCCCGCGCCCTCGGCCACCAGTAGCTATATCCCGGCGCCGCCCGCCGCCCTACACCGCTAGATAGCCATTCCCCACCGGAAAAATAGCAGTGCTTCGCCGCGGCAGCCCCTCCAACAGCAGCTGGGCGTTTCCGGCCGCAGAGGCGCGGTTTAGCGGCGGGTACACGCCCACCGAGCGCAAGGTGTTCGGCGATCTGCCTGCCTCAGCGATGGACTCGGATGACGAGGAAGCGCTCGCCGCGCTGCTGGAGGAGGAAGCCGAGGCCGACGTCCAGGAAGAAGAGCATCTCATGGTGCTCGCCGCCCTCGCCCAGCTGCTGGCGAGCAATGAAAAGCCGCGGCGAGGTGGCTCGGCGCCTGGGAGGGTGAAAGCAAAGAACCGGCATCGTCTCGAAGGCTACTGCATGCTCTACTCCGACTACTTCGCCGATGCTCCACTTCACGGCGAGAAAACATTTCGGCGCCATTATCGAATGAGCCGAAAGCTCTTCCTCAGGATTGTGAATTCCATCCGGGAGTTCGACAACTACTTCAAGTGCAAGATGGATTGCACCGGCGCTCTTGGATTCATCTTCATCCAGAAGTGCACGACGGCGATGAGGATGCTTGCATACGAAGCTCCCGATGATTCACTCAACGACTATGGGCGCATGGTCGAGTCCACCAGCATGGAGTGTTTCTACAATTTCTGTCGGGCAGTGGTGGCAGTGTTTGGACCGCAATACTTGAGAACACCCAATGCGGAAGACACTACTCGGATCCTAGCACAGAATGCAGCAAGATGATTTCCTAGGATGCTTGGAAGCATCGACTGCATGCATTGGAAATGGAAGAATTGCCTATTTGCTTGGCAGGGGATGTACAAAGGCGCCAAAGGCGGTTGCAGTGTGGTGCTTGGGGCGGTGGCCACACAGGACCTCTGGATTTGGCACTCCTTCTTTGGTATGCTAGGAACTCACAATGACATGAACGTGCTGCAGTGCTCTCCTGTCTTTGCCAAGCTTGTTGAAGGTCATTCTCCTCCGGTGAACTTCGAGATCAATGGGCGGCACTACAACAAGGGGTACTATCTAGCTGATGGCATCTATCCGAGATGGTCGACATTTGTGAAGACGATCTCAAACCCTGTGCCAGGAGGCAAGAACGCCTGGTTTGCGAAGGTTCAGGAGGCTTGCAGGAAGGATGTCGAGCGGGCATTTGGTGTGCTCCAATCTCGATTTGCTGTTGTCCGGTACCCCGCTCAGACCTGGTCAAAAGATCAAATGTGGGAGATTATGACTTGCTGTGTCATCTTGCACAACATGATCATCGAGAGCAAGCAAGAAGATCCAGTTTTTGACACTGAACCATACTACAGGCAGGGTCCTCTAGCCGAAGTTGATCATCAGCTACCGGTAACCTGGACTGCCTATCTCAGCATGCGTCAGGAGATCCGAGACCCACAGGTGCATATCAACTGCAGCAAGATCTGATAGAGCATCTATGGAGGCTGAAGGGCGACGCCGGGCGCGACATGTGATGAAATATGAGTTTTTATTTGTTGAACTATATAATTTGTATTGAACTATTTGTTGTTGTACTATTTTATTGAAGTATTTGATATTTTGTGATGAAATATGTGATAAAAAATTTTATGTGCATAATTGAACGCCGAACAAGGGCGAACCACGCCGAATATGGGCCTATTGTCGCCCATATGGACCCTTTATTCGCCGAAATGGGGCTGAAAAGTAGACCAATTTCGGCGCCTGGGGGCGAGCTAGGGGCGACGACTGGGCGTGAAACCGTCCCAGCGCCGATTGCATCGCCGGCTCACCCTCAGGAGGCACTTTTTATATGTCCTGAGGGGCCAAACGGTTGGAGATGCTCTCAGAGGGGCGTGGCCGAACGGGCACATCAATGGTGAAACCCTCGGTATTAGAGATCAAGTCAACCCCTTTTTGTGATTCGGCCAGGGGCTAAACACTCCAAAAATCTAAGCACCATCGAAGCCCAAGATGTTCGCAGTTACCCAGGTTTAGGCCACCGGGAGGTGTAATAGCCTCCTCCTCCTTTATTTGTTATTGATGGATGATGATCTGATGTGTTACAAATTCAAAATGAGCCTTCTCGGTTAATCTGGGTGGTGTTCGGGAGGGCTCTAGGGCTATAGTGGGCCGCCTCGAGCACCCTTTTTTCACGGAAACTTTCAATATTTCATTTTCAATCATGGCAATACAGCAAACACAATAAATAATAAAACTTACATCTAAATTTGTAGACCATCTAGCGACGACTACAAGCACTGAAGTGAGCCAAAAGCGCACCGCTGTCATCGCCCCTTCCTTGCTGAAGCCGGGCACAACTTGTTATAGTAGACAGTCGGAAAGTCATCGTGCTAAGACCTTATAGGACCAACGCACTAAAATAGCAACCACTGCTGATGAAAAAAGAATTTACTAGATTGAAAGGTTCCAACGTGAAAATACAATGAAAACGAACAAAGATCAGATCTGAGTGGATCCACCAAAGACAACCACCCTCCTTCTCTTAATCTGGCTTTCTTGCGTGGATGGTTAGAACGATTGTCCTCATCCCATACAAGTAATGTGTCACATAAGTAAAAAAAAATGAATTTTTTTCACAAAAAATGACGGAGGAAGAAGAAGAAACAATAACAAAATGATTCCACAATAACGTCATCCGAATGAAAAGAAAATGAGACCACAGCTGTCCAGCCAATGGGTCGACGCCCGGTCCTCATAACGTCACCCAAACGAGACTTCAATTAATTTAGCACCTTGCGGCTTGCTCTCTCCCTCCCGTGTGCGTGCAGCGTTGCGTCATTCGCCCTCACCCCATCCCGCTTCTGCGCTGCTCGATTCAGTTCAAGACTCCAAGTAACCAACACCAGCACCAGCCACCGGGAAGAAGCAGGGAGCAGTGGGAAAGAAAGGACGCCGCAAGAGAAGGGGCTCTGTGGCCGCGCTGCTCGTGGCGGTAGAGATCCAGCGGGGGCGGCCGAATCGACAGCCATGATGAGGCACAGAGCTCGCTCTTCCCCCAGCTCCCCGCTCACCCCATCCACCAGCATGAGGTGACCTATCCATATCCTCAGCTCTTCTTCTTCCGAGGTTTTCTTGGTCGGGTCTTGCGATGAATGTTCCCGGCAAATTTATATGTGTCGCTGGAAGTTCTCACTGGAGCTGCGGCCATGGCATCCTGGTGATGCCTGGACCAGGCTTAGATTTTTTTTTTATTTGCTACCTTGCTTTTCATTTTTTTAAAGCAATGCTTGAAAATGTGAGCTAATACTTAGAACGAGGAATCCGGAGTCCTTTTTGATACTTTATTTAGCAAAGACAAAATTCTAGGGAAATACTACTGTACCTTTTAGAACAAAAAAAAAGCGCAGAAAAAGAAGAAGAATGCCAAAGTCAACTAAAAGGTGCGCGTGTTGCTTCGATTTCAGATTCATGGATTGGTAATGTGTGTATTGCAATGGCGGTCTTAGGCCAAAAAGTAACTGCAGAATCATCACTCTAATTGGGAGAGACGATCGAACAAGAGCAGATTTGCACAAGTCAGCCTCCCTTGTTCTTTTGAAGCACATCACAAGGGGATCTCGGAGGTCGGAGCCTCTGCGTCATGGAGCCTGGCAGCATCCACATGGAGGACTCGTGCACCTTGCGTCGACATTTGGCGCAGGGCACTGACTTTTCGCTTCTACCCGTGGCGCAGTTTCGGATAAGAAAAAAAAATGTGTTAATGATGTGTCCAGCACTTTAGTTTGCCTTTTGAGTTGATGATATGCCCAGCATGTCAACTTGCCTGTGAGTTCAGGCCATCACGCTGGCATGTGGTGGATGTTGAGTGGATAGATACCCACATTCTTCTCATCAATGGACAAGATGGGAACAGTGTCTTCTGATTTCGATTGCTCCATTTTCCCCTTATCAAGGATTTGTCAATAGCAAGAATCTTGTGGCTCTAGCCATACGAAGATGTTGCATTCCTCAAGAAAGTTGTTATCTTTGTTCGATCTTTTCTTGTATGTAGGTCTGTTCTGTAGCCATCATGATCATTTCAGGTTGCTCGATTGGTTAGTGTCAGGGGTAAAATTTAGCTGACATGAGAGACTGTTCCCAACTTCCCATTAACCCCGTCTTTTTTTTTGCGAAAAGGATCAGATCTATTGTAAAAGTTCACCGGAAGTACAAAGCATCTCAAGCATAATAAAAATTACATCGAGATTCTGAGACCACCGAACAACCACTACTACCGCCAAAACAAGCTGCCAACGCTCCCATACCGGAGCTGGCCTGACCTTGTCGATGACAACAGAAAAGTCTTCTTGCACGTGCCCCTAAGGACCAGCGCCCTGGATCCGCAGTCGTCGCCATTGAACCGTTGCATAGATCTGAAGCACCTGACACCAAATCTTGCCACATGACTAGAAACCCTAACCTCACTGCCCCAAGGAGACGGCAGGAATCTAGGCTGGAGCTCCGTTGACTACGTCCAGACGGATGAACTCGAGGAGGATTAGAGCCCGGAAGACAAACTCGAAGAAGAAGCGTTGCCATCCGGCCAAGCGCCGCACCTGCGAGGACTAAAAAACCCTGACCTAAACCACTAACTGGAGCAGAGGCATCGGGATTCCCCTCCCAGCCCACTCTGAGTTAGCCTCTAGCGAAATTCATCCCGCCGTTGTTTATCGGAGCTTCGGTCGCCGGCTTCGCCGCTATCAGTTCACCAACTTCCTTGACCTTTCGGCACTAGGCAGGCATCAGCCCCCAGACATGGTATTACGACTTTGCGGAGACCTGTGTTTTTGGTGAACAGTCGCCCATGCCTGGTCACTGCGACCCCCTTTTGTGAGGGGGACACCGATTACGTGGAATTGCTAGTGTGGGTCAATCCATTTGACTCATTTTTATAATTTACATACCTTTGTACTCCCTCTACTTACTGTGTATTTATGTTAATGCACTTTCCTTCCCTAGCTACCTGTCCTCTCATAAGTGGACCTCTAAGCCGTCCCTAATTGTGGAAGATCCGAAGCGAATGAAATGTTTCTTTGCCGCCATCAGATAACGAGCCATGATATCTGTCATCTGCTAGGAAATCAACGATTTGATCTGGCAAGGCGCCTAGTAGTGTTATTATGTGGGTTGCTGGCCGGGAGGCTTGTCCTCCTTGTTGAAAATAAAGTGTGAGTTGCTGTCATAGCATTGTTGATGCAACAGTAAATGTAATAACAAATGGCCAGACTAACATGACTTTGTTAAAATTTATAATAGGGTGTAATTTTTTACTGTGCTAATTAGTTAACTCACGCTACTATTACCCAATTAACGGACTGGACACCCACCTAGCATGACCCAATTAATCGCCATCACTTACTATTACTTCTGCTATTTTTGTGAAAGAGTTAGAACAGATTTGTTGAGCCGTGTCTAAAATGAGTCAGAACATTGAGCAACATACTATTTATTTTTCATTTTTTTTATTTTTTTGAAAAGGAGGATGTACCCCCGGCCAACATACTATTTATTTGGACTAGTTTTCTCTACTAATTTATTTTCAAACTCATCTAGAGCAAGATCAAATCACCAAATTTCATGACAAGTGCTCCATTTGTGTCGGAGATCTCAAATTATAATGTTATGCCTACGTTTTACCTTTATGTGAAGGAATAGAAGCTTCTCGTCCTCTATCTTTGGTTCAAATGGAAAATGGCGAGGTTTGGTATGCAGTATAGTTGATTTAAATGAAGTCTGAGAAAATTGAGGCGCACAAATGTTATATACAGAAAGAAATTTGAGTTGCACAATTATCTCAGAAGGCTTCTTTTATTCCTCACATTCCATGATCCCAAAAAATTTGAGTTGTAATAAGGCACTACACAGTGAGGAAGTGCAATACTGTATTAGTTGAATGGAAGATGGTGACAAAAGGATTTTTAATTACAATTGTCTTCGGCAACTGAGTGTAATAGTCTATACTTTATTGCTTACTGGCGTGAGTTGTATTTACTGAATGCATATTTCATGAAATTTAGTGGACCGTGTAGAGGGGAACTTACCGTGCATCGCTGCAAGATGTACAAATGGTCACAGTAACATGACTTTGTTAAGATTTATAAATCAGATGTATTTTTTTTAATGTGCTAATAAGTTAACTCACGCTATGCAAGGTATGAGTTGTATTTAACGAATGCAATAATATTTCGTGAAATTTACTGGACCGTGTAGAGGGGAACACACCATGCATAGCTGCATTCTATAGCATAACCGATTTACACATTTTTCCTTGCAGAGCGAAGAAGATATTTGGTTTCTCCGTATCTCTCATCCTCATCAATCTGGCTTCTATCATGGAGCGTGCTGATGAGAATCTTCTCCCAGCAGTTTACAAGGAAGTCAGTGTAGCCTTCAACGTTGGTCCCACCGATCTGGGATACCTTAATTTCCTAATGAACTTTCTGAAGTCGATAGCATCCCCCTTGGCAGGCATCCTTGCTCTTCACTATGATCGGCCAGCGGTGCTTGCAATAGGAACTGTCTTCTGGGCCTTATCAACAGGGGCTGTTGGTGTCAGCCAGCATTTTGGGCAGCTTGCATTCTGGAGAGCTGTGAACGGCCTTGGACTTGCCATTGTAATACCGGCGCTTCAATCGTTCATAGCAGATAGCTACAAAGACGGCACGCGTGGTGCTGGGTTTGGTCTGTTAAGTCTCATCGGTGCAGTAGGAGGCATAGGTGGTAGTGTTGTGGCCACACTCATGGCTGGGAAGGACTACTGGGGGTTGCCTGGGTGGCGTCTTGCGTTTATTATGGTTGCACTTCTTAGCTTGATAATTGGCATTCTTGTGTACCTGTATTCCACTGATCCGAGAAGAATCCCTGGCAATCATCTTCTAGATGACGACGACTATGAGAGGTATTCCTCTTCTTTGTGCTTTTTCATTTTTGTGCTTGTTTATCTTATCTTATCTTGTGAGGCTTCGTTAATCAGAACTACTACTCCCTCATTTAACCTTTTAGTACAAAGTTAGTACAACTTTGTACTAAAGCTGCGACAATTAATATGGATTGGAGGGAGTATATGAATCTTGTTAAAACGAGTTTAAAGAACAATCAACATTATTTATTTATTCAAGTGACAAAAAAAACGTATGCTTTTTTTGTGCTGTGGTTAATTTTGACGGGGCTGATTCTAAAGATGCATATCTCTTGTTTCATTACTATGCCCCTTTCAGTTTGATTCTGCAGATAAAAAACCAAAAAAACGCCATGGTCAGTGAAGCTTGTTAACTTGAAAGACAGTATAGATTTCTTCATGCTCTAACTGAAATGTGTACTAGTAATTTGAGCCAAAACTAGCAAAGAGAGGTGGGACGGTGATGAATGAACATAAACATTGATATCCTATTTTCCCAGGTTACATTTGTCCAACAAAGATGTTCTTCCTCCGCCCTCTATCTGGATGGATTCTTGGGTAGCAACGAGAAGTGTCATGAAAGTGAAGACATTTCAGATCATTGTGCTGCAAGGGATAATTGGCTCATTGCCCTGGACGGCCATAGTTTTCTTCACCATGTGGTTCGAACTCATCGGTAGGGCGAAAAAATCCGATAAACCCCTACCAAATTAAACTTCTAGTAGCAGCTCTCCACAAGAAACCTGAATATTGACGGTGTTAACCCCTCCTAGGTTTTGACAACAGGAGCTCCGCAGCACTGAACAGCCTATTCGCCATCGGGTGCGCCAGTGGAGCTTTCCTCGGCGGCGTGCTAGCGGACCGGCTGTCGCGGCGCTACCCCGATTCCGCGCGCATCATGTGCGCCCAGTTCAGCGCCTTCATGGGCATCCCGTTCTCGTGGATCCTCCTCACGGTCATCCCACAATCCACCGACTACTGGCTCGCCTACGCCGTCACGCTCTTCTTCATGGGCATCACCATCAGCTGGTGCGCCACCTCGGCGAACAACCCCATGTTCGCCGAGGTAGTCCCTCCCAAGCACCGCACCATGATCTACGCCTTCGACCGCGCATTCGAGGGCTCGTTCGCTTCACTGGCCGCCCCTGCTGTTGGCTTGGTCACCGAGAGGATATACGGCTACGACGCCAAGACTGTGAACATCGCCAACGGGTCGGCGGAAGGAGCGTATGCGTTGTCAAGGGGACTGCTCACCATGATGATCGTTCCTTTTGGTGTCTGTGTCCTGTTCTACAGCCCTTTGTACCTTGTGTTCAAGCGCGACAGAGACAATACCAAGGTCCCCAGCTTCAAGAACCAGGAGCTAACCTGAAGAGATAGCGTGCTGCCTCCCGAGATTCCCCGACTGCCGGGGGAATATTCAGGCTTCTTTAGGCTGACAGATCAGAAAGGTTGGGTTCGTTCTTCAGGTTGGTAGATTCGGACTGCTTGCGATGAGCCACTCGTTTTCTTCTCTTCTTTGCGGGGAAGCCACTCGTTTTCAATGGCGATATATTCATCTGTAGAAGAATATGCCAAAATATTCTTCAGATTCAACCCATGCTGATGTTTTTCTAGTAGCTGCACTACCTGGCCAGCTAGTTTGTACGTAACAGATTCAGTTTGAGATGGAAAACAATTGATTACATTGGACAATTTGAGGCGGTTGATTTTTGATTGATTGCTCTGGAAAACATTCCTACCTCTCTAATGCTTCATGCTTATGCTTAGTTTGCAGCATACGATACTGTGGTAGTTCAAGGAAATGACCTAGTCCCGCTTGGAACATGGGGACTCTTGGATTTCCTATGTCTGAAGGGTGTGTCTATGTCTTTGTCAAGTGACATAACATGTAAGAAAAAAAGGATAACTGAAAAAAAAATTGACACAGATCTCAATGCAAGGTTTCACTAATATAGCATCGACTGAGACATGACTAAACATTCGCGGCACGTAATATAGCATCGACTGAGACATGACTAAACATTCGCGGCACGTCCGCGAACAGTGGCCGGTCAATCCTTAAATCTCCTCTTCCACAACCGGGGTACTTCATTACTGAATTATCAAATCCATACAATTACATGCAATGTAAACCTATTCTAAATCTTTGCCGGCGCTCGTTCGCCTTCAAGTCCTTATCCGATTTTTTTATTAATAATAAATAAGAATTCTCTAATTACGGAAGTGGTAAATGGCCAGTGGAAATTGTCAAAATAGTAAGGACGCTATTAAGAGCAGCGTCCAATCCTGGACGCCATTGCTAAGTGCGTGATGTCCAGCTATATGGTTTGACTTATTAGGCTCAGCTGTAACACCCTCGATGCGACTATATCTCCCACGTGTAGAGGCACGACTTAGAGGCATAATTGCATTGAAGGCATATGTCGCAAGTTAGGCAATCTTCACAACATCCCATGTAGTATGAATAATAAAGGGGAGATAACATAGTTGGCTTACACTCGCCACGTCAATCAAGTACATAAATAACATTACATCATCCAAACACTCATGACCCGACTACGGCGCCAAAATAAAAGAGAACCCAACATGCGACAACGGTCCCGTTCACTCCCAACTGGGCACCACTACTGATCATCGGGAAAGGAAATATAGTAACGTTGAGAGTCTTCCTCGAACTCCCACTTGAGCTCATACGCGTCTCCTGGAGCGGAATCATCAGGCCCTGTATCTGGTGTAATAGTAATCTGTGAGCCACAGGGACTCAGCAATCTCGCACCCTCGCGATCAAGACTATTTAAGCTTATAGGTAAGGCAAGGTAAAAATATATGTGGAGCTGCAGCAAGCGACTAGCAAGTATGGTGGCTAACTTATTCGCAAAAGAGAGCGAGAAGAGGAGGCAAAGCGCGAGCGAGAAACTAGAGAGCAACCTGCGCAAACATTACACCAACACCATGTCCACTTCCCGGACTCCGCCGAAAAGAGGCCATCACGGTAACACACTCAGTTGATTCATTTTAAATTAAATTAAGGTTAAAGTTATCTACAACCGGATATTAACAAATTCCCATCTGCCCATAACTGCGGGCATGGCTTTCGAAAGTTCAATCCCTGCAGGGGAGTCCCAACTTAGCCCATGACAAGCTCTCACGGTCAACGAAGGAATGGACCTCCTCCCAAGACGTTTCGATCAGACTCGGTATCTCGGTAATTCAAGACACTTCGACAGGTTAAAACAAGACCAGCAACACCGCCCGAATGTGCCGACAAATCCCGATAGGAGCTGCACATATCTCTTTCTCAGGGCACACTCAGATTGTCCTAGGTACGGGTAGGCCAGCCCAGAGTTGCCCCTAGTGGCCATCGGTAGCTGACAGGTAGACCAACACTCAGAGGAGCACTGGCCCGGGGGGGTTAAAATAATGATGACCCTTGAGTCTGCAGAACCCAAGGGAAAGAAAAGGCTAGGTGGCAAATGGTAAAACCAAGGTTGGGCATTGCTGGAAAAGCTTTAATCAAGGCGAACTATCAAGGGGTTCCCATTATAACCCAACCGCGTAAGGAACGCAAAATCCGGGAACATAACACCGATATGACGGAAACTAGGGCGGTAAGAGTGGAACAAAACACTAGGCGAGAGGCCGAGCCTTCCACCCTTTACCAAGTATATATATGCATTAAGATAACAAGATAATATAATGATATCTCAACAAGTAAATAATTGTCCCAACAAGGAACGCCTTCAATCTTCACCTGCAACTAGCAACGCTATAAGAGGGGCTGAGCAAAGCGGTAACATAGCCAATCAACGGTTTGCTAGGACAATGGTGGGTTAGAGGTTTGACATGGCAATTTGGGAGGCTTGAAAGCAAGTGGTAGGCATCGTAGCAATGGCATAGCAAAAGAGCGAGCAAACTAGCATAGCAAAGATAGTAGTGATTTCGAGGGTATGATCATCTTGCCTGCACAGTTGTCAGAGTTGACTGGATCCTCGAAAGCAAACTCAACGGGCTCCTCGTTAGCGAACTCGTCTCACGGCTCTACCCAAACAAGACAAACAAGCAACAAGGATACAATCAACCACGTGCAACTCAAACAACACAATGCAAAGATGATATGCTATGTGCGATGCGATGCGGGATGCAAAATGCAAGATATGACAGGAAATGCATGAACCTGGCCTCAACTTGGAAAACCAAGTGTGCCACTGAAAAGATGAGATGAAATCGCTTGAAAACGATATAAAGAACGCCGGAATCAGAGTTACGGTTTGGAAATGGCAAGCGATTCAAAAATGACACCGGTCTGCGATTTACAGCAAGTAGCCATCTAAATGCGATGAGATGAACATGCTACAGCACCCAAACATGATAACAAAATACATGGCAGGGATGAACACAAGATGCTTAACAAAAGTCTAGCACTGAGCTACGGCCAATTCATCCATTAACAGGTTCAAACAAGCATGGAAAAAATGCATATGGCAAACAGATCTCAGACTTAGTGAAATTAACACTTGTCTGGAATTTCAGATCAGGTAGCCCTCTTCGGAGCAACAAAACTATATGCTACAGGATCTGAACATGGCAAAGTAAAGCATGACATAGAGCTACTGAAAGAGCTTAACAAAAGTCCCTTAGTGACCTTGAGCCAAAAGGGATCAGAAAATACAATTGCAAGCACGTGAACATAGCAAAAACATAATCAGTTTTCAGACTTAGTGAAAACTGACACATGCTGAAATATAACTCAAGTAGGCATGTTAACGAGCTCGATGCACTCACTACGGTGCAAGTCATGGCAAGACAAGCATACACCCATCAAGAAGGCACAAAATTCAATCTAGACATGGCAAGAAAAATAGCATAGCATGCATGGATCAACTACAATATCATCGGCAAAATTGCAAACAAGTTGACAATCTGCCCAGATTCACAAAGTAGCAAAAGTAGAGCTCGATTGACTCAAGCTAGGGTGCTCCATAATTGCAAACAAAGACATGGATGGATAGAGCACTAAAATATTAACAAAACATCCTTACTGATCATCCTCAAAAGAGGCACGGATCACTAGGAAACAACATGAACATATGGCATCATGAGATAAACAGATCCAGGACTTAGTGAAATTACTAAGTCCCTGAAAACAGAATTAGCAAGTGCACCACTTTGCAAGCTTGCCCAAGTCAGCACACACATCACAAAATACATGGGTTGCACCTCTGGAAAGATGACAAAGCCTTTAACAAAACATATGTAGAACTCACGGGCATAACATGCACACATTAATCATGGCAAAAATGACAAAAACCTAAATGGAGTAGCAGATCTGACAATTATCTCAAGTAGCCCTCTTCTAACAGCATTTCGGGCATCAAGATGAACTCAAATAAAAATTATGCAATGGAATGAAATGATGTACTCTCTGAGATGAACATTTTGATATGCTATATGCATGAATCAGAGCTAAGGATGCAAAGTTACGGAGCTATGAACATGAGCACTTGGACTGAAAATATCAGGGACTTAGAAAAAAAATAACCCTCAGACCTAGGGTTTGACCGGCGCGCGAACCGAGGCGGCGGCGGGCACTGTTCACGGCCGGCGGATCCGAGGTCGCCGGCGGCCGGCGAGGGCGAGGCGAGGCCGGGGAGGTCGCCGGGGCGGCGGCCAGAGCGCGGCGACTCGGCACGGTGGCGGCGGCGGATGGCACCTCGGGGAGGCGGCGGCGGCGCGCAGAGGCGGCGGCGGTGGCTCGCGGAGGCGGCGGCGGCGGCTCACGCCAGCGGCTGCGGCTCGGAGGAGAGGGAGGAAGCGCGGCGCAGCGTGGGCCGGGAGGCGGCCTGGCTCGGTGGCGGCGGCGGATGGCGGCTCGGGCCGCGGGGGCCGGCCATGGGCCGAGCGGGCCCGCGCGGTGGGCGGCGGCGGGAGGCCACATGGTGGCTCCTGGGTGGTTGGGCGCGGCGGCGCGGGCGTGTCCGACGGGTACGGACACGTCCGATGGCGGAGGGGCGATTTTTTTAGGGTTTCGGGGAGGAAGGAGATCCGAAAACGGAGGGGGTCTATTTATAGGCATAGAGGGAGCTAGGAGAGTCCAAATGAGGTGTGGTTTTCGGCCACGTGATCGTGATCGAACGCTCTAGATGATGGAGCAGAGTTAGGTGGGTTTTGGGCCAAATTGGAGGGGTGTTGGGCTGCAACACACACGAGGCCTTTTCGGTCCCTCGGTTAACCATTGGAGTATCAAACGAAGTCCAAATGGTACGAAACTTGACAGGAGGTCTACCGGTAGTAAACCAAGGCCGCTTGGAAAGTCTCGGTCCAATCCGGAAATGTTTAATCCCCACACACGAAAGAAAGCTAGAAATGACCACCGGAGGAGAACGAAGCGCCGGAATGCAAAACGAACAACGGGAAAAATGCTCGAATGCATGAGACGAACACGTATGCAAATGCAATGCACATGATGACATGATATGAGATGCATGACAACGACAACAACACACGGAGACAAAGACCCGAACCCGAGAAAATAAATTAACTTAACGCCGGAAACGACAAGAGTTGGAGTACAAATTGGGAAAGTTACATCTGGGGTGTTACACCAGGAAGGCGGCCAACCACCTCTACGAGAACAAGGCCCAGCTCAACTCCATCTCCATGCACCTCGGCAAGATCGTCGGTAATGGACACCACCTGCATCATATCTTACTTTCTAGATAGCATTCAGTATGGTAACATTTAGTAATTTACAGTTGCTGTTCATGATGCTATTACAAACTCTGAAATCTAGTACTTTAGTCAAATGTGCTTCCTTTTTGAACAACTGTGCACCTTGGCGAGCTCGTCGATAGCAAACAGTTTCTACTGGCCTCGTATCATTCTATACTAGTATGGATAGATAGCATCCAAGTTTGTTGTCTACTGACCTTTGCTAGTGTCTTGAAATGCTTGGGAATGGCCCGTCCGTCTGGACATGCAGTTAGTCTGAATGTGTTTTGGCAGCTAACATGCCTCGTCATTCTGACTACCTGCTTTCTCACTTCATGGCACTTGAGAACATTCATGTTCTGTTTTATTCATTCTCACATTCTGGCATCTATTACTATAACGATCTCACAATGGCGGTTTAGGACATGCTTATCCTTGCAAAAAAAATTGAGCTTAGGCAATACTAATGTTTATATCTATCATTCAGTACTACTGTTTATATCTAATCAAGATCTTATGATTTACACAGGTCAGGTTGTCGCAGGTTCCATGGAGCCCTCCTCCCCTCGTCAAGCTCGGCGCCAAGAGCGAGGAGCTGCTCTTCGCCTCGCCTCGCCTCGCACAAGCAATGTCGTATTCCTGTCTGCTCTTTCACTAGTGTCGGCCCTTGCTTTCGTTGTTAATAATACACGCATGCTCCACAACTAATACAGAAGATGCATTTCCATCCCATCTAGTAGGTGCTGACTCGATGCAAACAAATAAAATAAAATTAGTAGGTGTTGACTGCTCACACCCCATATATGCTGAACGATGCTAGATGTTCTACCAATGTGATGTTGCTTCCTTGATTGATGACTTGTTGTCATTAACTAGAAAAAATAAGAAGAAAATCTTGTCAATTTATTTGAGGAGAATCCTGTATCCCATTCATTAGACAACCAGTACTACTTGTATTTGCATGTTTGCTTGCTTGCTTGTTTGCTTGCTTGTAGCACTATCAAGTGTGAGGAAATCCAGTACTAGGATGTGTGGAGCTGGGACGCTGTTGGATCATTAGCACTTGTAGCACTATCAAGTTTGTACTGATTACAGATAGAAAACCTTGTAATTTTGTTTCCGTAAGCTAAACTTTGTGATTTAATTTCTGGAAGCTAAACATTGTAAGTCCATTAAGAAACTTGAGCAAAATCAGCCCACAAGTTAGTTGAAGTCACAAGTGCCTTTTATTGACAGAGTCTTCTGCCAGGGAAAATGTTATATTCAAAACCACTTCTAATCACTTTGTGTTTTCTTTTTTAATATTTTGTTGTGTCTTGCTTGGTGGGAATTGATCCAGTTAAGTGGCTGATTGGGAATATCATGTTGTCAAGTTCGTGTCTTAGTGCGTCTGAGAATGTTGTTTCTTTGTTTCTTCCTTTTGTTGCAAACCTGAAAAGGAAGTGCAATGTGAACCTGGAAGGTGCATGTACTGCTGCTACTTTCGTGTGCCAACTGCTATACCAGTTGGTTTGTGATGATCCAAACAAGTCGACAGCAGTAGTACTGTTGGCAGTTGGTGTTTAATTTCATTGTTGTCATGGTATTTATTCTTTCGGCATGTCATGTATATGCTGGTGTTTAATTTTGTGATGTTAGTATGCTTGTGCTGACTAGTTTTGTTAGATCTTGGCAGTTGAATGGATGGTCGTGTTAGTAGAATGGTATTTTGTTTTAGGCGCAATGTGTTGCAATGAAGTTTTTTGCACGACTTGCACTTGAGCCATGCATATTCATATCATGTATCTGTTTTCTTGTATGAATGGGTATCTCATTTTAACTAGTTGGAGGACAACAAGCATGGCACTAACTCAATTTGTGTTATCATTTTAAATAAATGTCATTTTCTTGAATGGTCTGTTCATAATATATTTGCCCCAATGTTTCTGATTCTTCTCTCATTCATGTAACAGGGTGACAGAGGAAGCCATGTTGCAGTTTTGTTTGTTCCCAGCCCTGACTACGGTCGTCTAGCGAGTTTGGCATGTTGTTCATCTGACTACGGTCGCCGAGTGAGTCTGTCATGTTGTTCATCTGACTATGGTCGTCCAGCGAGTCTGGCATGTTGTCATTTTCTTGTAAAGCAGTATTGTATTACACTTGTAGAGCTCGTTACACTTGTATAGCTTGAAAGTATTGTATTACACATGGTCATGTATTGGCACATGTAGAGATTGTTATTGTGATTGACATTGTATTAGATTGTTATTGTGATTGCTATTGTATTAGATGATCTGGTTGCTCTTATTTGAAACATCATGTGTGCTTTTTGTCTGGCAATTTAAATACTGGTTCAAATATGAAGAATATGAGCCTGATAGATGGGACCCACTTATCTGACTAGTGGACCCTTCTTTTGGGGAAAAAAGAAAAACTAAATTCGTTTAGACAAAAAGGCCACAACCCAACAATAAAAAAGGCTGCAATGTTGGGCTTGGCCCATGAAGCTGATCAAAAATTGATAGAAAAAATACATTAAAAAGGCCGAATTGTTGGGCTAGGCCCATGTAGAAAACAGAATTGGACCGGGCTGAATCTTGTGCCACATCAGCTTGCCACGCTGGATGCCGACGTGGCCTGGGGAGGCTGCTAGTGACCAAAACAAAACAATAGGCGTGTTTTGGTCGTAAACGTCTACGGCCTTCTCACAGAGAAGGTCGTTAATTTCAGTTTACGACCGCCAGCTTTTGACCTTCTGTTTTTGGTCACAAAATGGTCGCAAATGAAAAACAATGACCTTTCAGTGACCAATAGTCAAGGTCACAAGTTGACATATTTCTTGTAGTGAGAGACTTGCCGGTAACGAGATTGAACTAGGTATTGAGATACCGACGATCGAATCTCGGGCAAGTAACATCCGATGACAAAGGGAACAACGTATGTTGTTATGCGGTTTGACCGATAAAGATCTTCGTAAAATATGTAGGAACCAATATGAGCATCCAGGTTCCGCTATTGGTTATTGACCGAAGACATGTCTCGGTCATGTCTACATAGTCCTCGAACCCGTAGGGTCCGCGCGCTTAAAGTTCTATGACGATCGGTATTATGAGTTTTTGTGTTTTGATGTACCGAAGGTAGTTCGGAGTCCCGGATATGATCACAGACATGACGTGGAGTCTTGAAATGGTCGAGACGTAAAGATCGATATATTGGATGAACATATTCAGACACCGGAAGTGTTTAGGGAGGTTTCGGACATTTACCGGAGTACCGGAGGGTTACCGGAACCCCCCGGGGAGTATATTGGGCCTAATGGGCCTTAGTGGGAGAAGAGGAGGGGCGGCCAAGGGCAGCCGCTTGCCTCCCTTTCCTTCTCTTCCTCTCTTCCTTCCTTCTCCTCTCGTACTTCAACTAGGAAAAGAGGGAGCACCGGGAGTAGGACTCCCCCCTTGGCGCGCCCTCCTCCTTGGCCGGCCGCCTCCCCCTAGCTCCTTTATATACGGGGGCAGGGGCACCCCATAGATACAACAATTGATCTATTGATCTCTTAGCTGTGTGCGGTGACCCCCTCCACCATAATCCACCTCGGTTATATTGTAGCGGTGCTTAGGCGAAGCCCTGCGTCGGTAGCTTCATCAACATCGTCACCACGCCGTCGTGCTGACAAAACTCTTCCTCGAGCTCTACTGGATCGTGAGTTCGCGGGACGTCACCGAGCTGAACGTGTGCTGAACGCGGAGGTGCCGTATGTTCGGTGCTGAGGATCGGTCGATCGTGAAGACGTACAACTACATCAACCGCGTTGTTATAACGCTTCCAATTAATGGTCTACGAGGGTATGTGGTCGACACTCTCCCCTCTCGTTGCTATGCATCACCATGATCTTGCGTGTGCGTAGGAATTTTTTTGAAATTACTACGTTCCCAACTGTGGCATCCGAGCCAGGTTTATGCGTAGATGTTATATGCACGAGTAGAACACAAGTGAGTTGTGGGCGATACAATTCATACTGCTTACCAGCATGTCATACTTTGGTTCGGCGGTATTGTTGGATGAAGCGGCCCAGACCGACATTACGCGTACGCTTATGCGAGACTGGTTCTACCAATGTGCTTTGCACACAGGTGGCTGACGGTGTTGGAAATATGCCCTAGAGGCAATAATAATTTGGTTATTATTATATTTCCTTGTTCATGATAATCGTTTATTATCCATGCTAGAATTGTATTGATAGGAAACTCAGATACATGTGTGGATACATAGACAACACCATGTCCCTAGTAAGCCTCTAGTTAACTAGCTCGTTGATCAATAGATGGTTACGGTTTCCTGACCATGGACATTGGATGTCGTTGATAACGGGATCACATCATTAGGAGAATGATGTGATGGACAAGACCCAATCCTAAGCCTAGCACAAAGATCATGTAGTTCGTATGCTAAAGCTTTTCTAAATGTCAAGTATCATTTCCTTAGACCATGAGATTGTGCAACTCCCGGATACCGTAGGAATGCTTTGGGTGTGCCAAACGTCACAACGTAACTGGGTGGCTATAAAGGTGCACTACGGGTATCTCCGAAAGTGTCTGTTGGGTTGGCACGAATCGAGACTGGGATTTGTCACTCCGTGTGACGGAGAGGTATCTCTGGGCCCACTCGGTAGGACATCATCATAATGTGCACAATGTGACCAAGGAGTTGATCACGGGATGATGTGTTACGGAACGAGTAAAGAGACTTGCCGGTAACGAGATTGAACAAGGTATCGGATACCGACGATCGAATCTCGGGCAAGTATAATACCGCTGGACAAAGGGAATTGAATACGAGATTGATTGAATCCTCGACATCGTGGTTCATCCGATGAGATCATCATGGAACATGTGGGAGCCAACATGGGTATCCAGATCCTGCTGTTGGTTATTGACCGGAGAGTCGTCTCGGTCATGTCTGCATGTCTCTCGAACCCGTAGGGTCTACACACTTAAGGTTAGGTGACGCTATGGTTGTAGAGATATTAGTATGCGGTAACCCAAAAGTTGTTCAGAGTCCCAGATGAGATCTCGGATGTCACGAGGAGTTCCAGAATGGTCCAGAGGTAAAGATTTATATATAGGAAGTCCTATTTTGGCCACCGGAAAATGTTCTGGATTTTTCGGTATTGTACCGGGAAGGTTCTAGAAGGTTCTGGAGTGGGGCCCACCTGCATGGGGGGACCCACATGAACGTGGGTAGTGGGGGCAAGGCCCCACACCCCTGGTCAAGGCGCACCAAGATCCCCCCTTAGAAGGAATAAGATCATATCCCGAAGGGATAAGATCAAGATCCCTAAAAAGGGGGGATAACAATCAGCGGGGAAGGGAAATGATGGGATTTCTTTCCCCCACCTTTGCCAACGCCCCAATGGACTTGGAGGGCAAGAAACCAGCCCCCTCCACCCCTATATATAGTGGGGAGGCGCATGGGAGCCGCACCCTAGCCCCTGGCGCCTCCCTCTCCCCTCGTAACACCTCTCCCTCTCGCAGAGCTTGGCGAAGCCCTGCCGAGATCCCCGCTGCTTCCACCACCACGCCGTCGTGCTGCTGGATCTCCATCAACCTCTTCTTCCCCCTTGCTGGATCAAGAAGGAGGAGACATCTTCCCCAACAGTACGTGTGTTGAACGCGGAGGTGCCGTCCGTTCGGCGCTCGGTCATCGGTGATTTGGATCACGATGGGTACGACTCCATCAACCCCGTTCTCTTGAACGCTTCCGCTCGCGATCTACAAGGGTATGTAGATGCACTCCTCTCTCTCGTTGCTAGATGACTCCATAGATTGATCTTGGTGATGCGTAGAAAATTTTAAAATTCTGCTACGTTCCCCAACAGGCGGGTGTCAGTTTCTCCAACTTTAGTTGAACCGAGTGTGGCTACGCCCGGTCCTTGAGAAGGTTAAAACATCACTAACTTGACAAACTATCGTTGTGCTTTTGATGCGTAGGTAAGAACGGTCCTTGCTCAGCCCGTAGCAGCCACGTAAAACTTGCAACAACAAAGTAGAGGAGGTCTAACTTGTTTTTGCAGGGCATGTTGTGATGTGATATGGTCAAGGCATGATGCTATACTTTATTTTATGAGATGATCATGTTTTGTAACGGAGTTATCGGCAACTGGCAGGAGCCATATGGTTGTCTCTTTATTGTATGCAATGCAATCGCCCTATAATTGCTTTACTTTATCACTAAGCGGTAGCGATAGTCGTAGAAGCAATAGTTGGCGAGACGGCAACGATACTACGATGGAGATCAAGGTGTCGCGCCGGTGACGATGGTGATCATGACGGTGCTTTGGAGATGGAGATCAAAGGCACAAGATGATGATTGAAGGAAATATGCCCTAGAGGCAATAATAAATTTATTATTTATATCATGATAAATGTTTATTATTCATGCTAGAATTGTATTAACCAGAAACATAATAAATGTGTGAATACATAGACAAACAGAGTGTCACTAGTATGCCTCTACTTGACTAGCTCGTTGATCAAAGATGGTTATGTTTCCTAACCATAGACATGAATTGTCATTTGATAAACGGGATCACATCATTAGAAGAATGATGTGATTGACTTGACCCATTCCGTTAGCATAGCACTTGATCGTTTAGTTTGTTGCTATTGCTTTCTTCATGACTTATACATGTTCCTATGACTATGAGATTATGCAACTCCCGTTTACCAGAGGAACACTTTGTGTGCTACCAAACATCACAACGTAATTGGGTGATTATAAAGATGCTCTATAGGTGTCTCCAAAGGTATTTGTTGGGTTGGCGTATTTCGAGATTAGGATTTGTCACTCTGATTGTCGGAGAGGTATCTCTGGGCCCACTCGGTAATGCACATCACTATAAGCCTTGCAAGCATTGCAACTAATGAGTTAGTTGCAGGATGATGTATTACGGAACGAGTAAAGAGACTTACCAGTAACGAGATTGAACTAGGTATTGAGATACCGACGATCGAATCTCGGGCAAGTAACATACCGATGACAAAGGGAACAACGTATGTTGTTATGCGGTCCGACCGATAAAGATCTTCGTAGAATATGTGGGAGACAATATGAGCATCTAGGTTCCGCTATTGGTTATTGACCGGAGACGTATCTCGGTCATGTCTACATAGTTCTCAAACCCGTAGGGTCCGCACGCTTAAAGTTCGATGACGGTTATATTATGAGTTTATGTGTGTTGATGTACCGAAGGAGTTCAGAGTCCCGGATGAGATCGGGGACATGACGAGGAGTCTCGAAATGGTCGAGATGTAAAGATCGATATAATGGATGACTATATTCGTACATCGGAAAGGTTCCGAGTGATTCGGGTATTTTCAGGAGTACCGGCGAGTTACGGGAATTCGTATTGGGCCTTAATGGGCCATACGGGAAAGGAGAGAAAGGCCTCAAAGGGTGGCCGCACCCCTCCCCATGGGCTGGTCTGAATTGGACTAGGGAGGGGGGCGCCCCCTTCCTTCCTTCTCCTTTTCCCTTCCCTTTCCTTCCCTCCTACTCCTACTACTTGGAAGGGTTCCTGGTTCTACTAAGAAAGGGGGAATCCTACTCCCGGTGGGAGTAGGACTCCCCTAGGGCGCGCCATAGAGAGGGTCGGCCCCTCCCCTCCTCCACTCCTTTATATACGTGGCCAGGGGTGTCGGCGTTCTGGGAACGGGGGTCCCCAGACTTGCCTGCCTGCGGCCTGCGGCGTGGCTCAAAGGGGGCCCAGCGCGGCCCATCTTCACCAACACAAACCCAAGACCCTCGCGAGGGGCCAAGCCTCGCGGGGCGGACAACACGGAGCTTCCTCAGGCGCGGCCTCGTCAGGCTGGCTCACGAGGAGGCGGAGAGATCAAGGCGGGGTACCTCACGAGGTGCCCGTGACGCAAGCCATGACGACCGGGGGCGCCAGGCGGGTGCCAGCCCGCGCAGTGTCCTCCCTTCCTCTTTGGTGCAAAGGGGGCAAGCGTAGCCGCAGAGTACCGAGGCATCAGGCAAAGGTTGCCATTTCGGTGCAACGAGACCAAGACCAGGAGGACTACGAGATGGAGGTCACCGTGGAGCCCAAGACGGCGTCATCACTAGAGCTTTGCGCAGGCGAAGACTACTTTTGTCAGGATAGTTGATACTAGTTGTCCCCCTTCAAATTAGCCCGCCATTGTTGGCTCCCTTCCCGCTCGATATTTGGGAAGAGGACCAGGGCCTCTATAAATAGGACCAGCCACCCACAGAGCAAAGGGGGCTGAGAGGTTGGAAGGAAAGAGAGGGGTTTTCGATTAGAAAGAGAGAGAGAGAGAGAGAGAGAGAGAGAGAGAGAGAGAGAGAGAGAGAGAGAGAGAGAAAGGCGACTGAACTCCTCCCAGCAGTTCATCGCCCCAGCCAAGAACAGACCCTCGCGAGGCTGTTCTTCCTTGTATTGTTCATCATCATCAGCCCAAGAGGCAATCCACCACACCACGCACTGGAGTAGGGTATTACACCACAACAGTGGCCAGAACCAGTATAAACCCTGCGTCTCTTGTGTTGTCCTTTCCTTAGTTTAGATCCTAGCAAGGCGGAGGAGTGCAGGTAGGCAGGAGGCGAAATCTCCGCGCGCACCCCAGTGTTCGAACCTCAAGGATCTGCCGGAACCCGAAATTCGACATTTGGCGCGCCAGGTAGGGGTGCGCCGGGATTCGTCTTCCACCACCCCGTTCTCCTCCGACCATCACGCCCATGTCTGACGCTCGTCGGGCCCGCGCTGAGCGCCGGGCCGCGCTCGCTTCCCGCGTCGCCCAGACGGCCCCTGTCGGCGGGCGTCCTCGCCGTTCCCCGTCACCTGCCGTCAACGCCGCCACCGGCCCGGCGGGGGACGAGCAGCAAGCATCGTCCCAGCATCCGTCCGTGCGGCAAGATGGCCGCACCGCAACTCCCTCGCTCACCCCAGCTGGTTCTTCGTCCCGCGCGCTCCGCATGCCCATGGAGGCTCGGGCTGCACTCATCGCGGTGAACGAGCTCCTGCACTACCGTCCCATCGACGACGTCTACGAAGAATGGCTCGACCGCGTCGCCGAGCTCGTCCGTGCCGCAGGGGGCTTTCCTGCATCGTCCGTTCCGCTGCACCGCACCCCGCCCCGCGCGGGCAATGAAGCTCCGGCGGCGCCCCGGCCGCCTCCTCCTCAGGAAGGCGCCATGGCTCCAAGGCGCGTGGCCCCTGGGCGGAACCCGCTCCGTCAGGCGCCAGCGCAGCAAGAGCAGAGCTGTCAAGAAGTCCCTCACCCGCAGGAAGCTGCCCGGGCGCTCCCTGCTCCAGCACGTCGCGACCATGCTCCTTCTTCTGCGCGTCAAGACCCCGCTCTACTCCCAGCTGCAGCGCGTGGGGACATGCAAGACCAAGTTCCCCGTCATCCAAGGCCTCCCGTGGCCACAGCAGGCTGCCGCGCCTTCACCGCCGAGCTACGCAATGTCACGTGGCCCGGCAAGTTCAAGCCAGACTTGCCTCCTCGCTACGACGGCATGGCTGACCCTGCGGAGTTCCTCCAGCTCTATGAGCTGGGCATGAAAGCTGCCAATGGAGACGAGAAGGTCATGGCGAACTGGTTCCCCATGGCACTCAAGGACGGGGCCCGCACCTGGCTCCTGAACCTGGCTCCAGGCACAATCTCCTCCTGGGACGAGATGCGCACCCGCTTCATCGCCAACTTCCAAGGCACTCGCGACCTGCCACCCGCCGTGAGCGACATGCGCCGCATCAAGCAATAGCCCGGGGAGACCCTGCAGAAGTACATCCAGCGCTTCAACAGCGCGCGCCTCAAGGTTCCCAAGGTGACTGAGGAGGCCATCATCTCGGCCTTCTCCGACGGCGTGCGCAACGTCAAGATGAAGGAGGAGCTGGCGATGCATGAAGACCTGTGCACTTCCTTGGAACTGTTCAACCTGGCAACCAAGTGCGCCAGGGCCGAGGAAGGGCGTCTCTCCCTCCTCGAGCTGCCTACCGCGGACCCAGAAGAGAAGAAGCCCAAGGCCAAGGATGTGAAGCGCAAGGGGGCTGCCGTGCTCGCGGCAGAACCAGACACCAAGCGGGGCAGAGATCAGCCCGAACCTTTCAAGGGCAGCCGGTACTGTGTGTACCACGACCTCCACACCCACAACACCAACGAATGTCAAGAGCTCCGAGCCGTGCGAGAAGGAAGGATCGGTCGTCGCCCTAACCGCAGTGATCGAGGCTACGGCCGAGGAGGAGGAAGGAACGCAGGACGCTGGGAAGACCGTGGCCCGTGCCAAGGGTGGCGCGATCAACCTCGCGAGGATCGCTGGCAAGACCCGCCTCGCGAGGGAGGCTGGAGGGATCAGCCTTGCGAGGATCACCCGCAAGGCAACGCAGGCCTCCCACCGCTGCCGCCGCAGCCAAGGAGAAACGAGGACCGCCACCAGGACGAGGGGGCTGGGGGCTTCCAGGAGCCGCGCACGATCGCCTGCATCCTAGGCGGGGCACAAGCCCCAGCCTCTCAGCGCATCTTCAAGCAGTTCGCCCGCGAAGTGAACGCAGTCCTCCCCAGGCTCGAAGCCACGCGCCCTCCCAGGTGGTCGGCGTGCACCATCACATTCATCTCAGCAGATCAGCTCAAGTGTGCGGCTACAGCCGGAGTTCTCCCGATGCTTTGTTCCCCAATCATCAGCAACGTGGTGGTCACCAAGACCCTCATCGATGGCGGGGCAGGGCTCAACGTCCTATCCGTGGAAACATTCAACAACCTCCAAGTGCCCTACAGCCAGCTTCAGCCAACCAAGCCTCTCTCCGGTATCACCGACGGCTCCACGGTCCCGATTGGGCAGGTCCACCTCCCTGTCACCTTCGAGGCACGCGACAACTACCGCACCGAGCTTATCGACTTCGACGTCGCTCACATTCGCCTGCCGTACAACGCCATCCTTGGGTACCCAGCGCTGGCCAAGTTCATGGTCGTAACTCACCACGGCTACAACGTCCTCAAGATGCCAGGAAGCGGCGGAGTCATCACGGTGCCATGTGAAGAGAAGGACGCGGTGTGTTCCCTGGAACGAGCCTTTCAGGCCGCGTCACTGGAAGACCCGGATCGTGGAAGCAGGAGGCCTCCCGAGACTGCCCCTAAGAAGAAGAAGACATCGTCCAGCCCGACCACTCAGGAGGCAGGCCCCTCTGGGCCCGCGCCTGCCTAGGGGGAACCTCCTTCCATCGCATAGGAAAGCGCACCTGGCGCCCTCCTCAGGCAGGGCTCGGGGGCTCTCCCCTGGAGGGCCACCGACCTAGCCAGGGCCACGAGGGAGGCGCTTGGGCACCACATGGAGGCATGTTTCGAAGCATGTTTCCCTCAAGAAGGAGCAAGGCAAGGAGACCCAGACCCTCAGAAGTTCGTCAGCAAGGCCATTCAGGAGCTACAGGAGTCAAGAGTCATGAAAGGCGGCCGCCGCCTACCAGCAGTGGCTCCCCATCCAGGCGAGGATGGTAGGCCGCGCGTCTGCATCGACATACCAGGGCTCAACCGAGTCGCCTCTCTGGAGCGCCTCTGGCCCTCGCGAGTGGGGCGCTGCGGAGGCCCACCCCACAGCTACGTTCGCATGCCTTACGGCTTGCCGAACGCGGCTGACACGTACCAGCGCCTCATGAGGGGCATCACGGGGGCACGAGAGGCCAGGCGTTCTGCAGCCCTGGCAGGGATGGAGATGGCCCGTGAGGAGCCGCCAGCGCCTCCGGAGCCTCCCGAGGCCCCTGGGCCTGGGGGCACGTGAGGATCGGCTCCCGCAGCCCACCGAGCCTGCTACACCAATGCTCCTTCGTCCTCAACATCATCAGGTGACATCTTTCGGGTTTTATTTCCACCTGGGAGCGCCTCCCCAGGGCTGCATTATTCCCAGGCCGCGTGGGCCCGTCCCTACGGCGTGTATCCCTTTTTATTCCATGTTGTTAGCTTACCCTATTGGGGGCGCCCCTCGGGCTGCATGATCCCCAAGCCGCTCGGGCCAGGCCCAGCGGCATGTATCCCATTTGCGTTTATTTCTGATCATGCGTTAGACCCACCATGCTTGATTATTTGATGCCGGTCCATGGCACCTCTTCTTCTCCATGCCGACCACTTGCACGTTAAAGGGGGGGTACCTGAGCATCACGACTCAGGGCTCTTACTGGCTCTCCAGCCCTCACCCTCTAGCCTTGTCCATGGCATCGCGACCTGGCATACCAGCGACGGCTGAAACCAGCTCGAGGGCCGGGACCCGAGGACGTAGAGTGCCGACATCTAACCAAATTTGCAGGGACACATCACAAGATAAGGCCCAGTGCCAGGCGCAACCCGCCTAGAGGTAGGGCCCCGTGAGTCTCGCGCTGGCTCATGGGTGCCCAGATACACCTCGCCAGGCCCTACCGTGCCAGCCACGTGTCAGGGCGGGGCTGTACATGCCCCGGGGGCTCCTCCTGGAGGGGGCCCCCTCCCACGTACCAGTGGAAGCACCATGCTCCGTGCTGGCTGACGACACTGCCGAGGAGCGGCTATGCCCGTACACATACGGTAGCGCTATGCTCCGCGCTGGTGATAAACAACTGAGGGTGGCCCCGGGGCCGCACCAACCTCAAGGAGCCCAGAGCTCAGTGTCTAGCCTCATCGTAACGCCTCCCCTCGGGAGTGCCGCGTGAGGGGGCTGGGCACGGGGGCTGCGCCTGGGTCACACCCAGACGCACGCCGCCAGCCAGGTCCCCTGGGCCTGGTTCGTCACGCGTCTCTCCCCGAGCGGAGCAAAGGTACGAAGGCCGTTTGAGCGTCAAGGGGGACTCCTGAGCATCGCGACTCAGGAGCCTAACTGGTCACGTAGCCCCTCACTCCGTGGCCCCGTCCTGGTTTTTGGTCGGGACCAACGCTAGGTGAGGTACGCGCGCGGCTGGGCTCTGCAGACGTAGAACGATAGATCCACCCGCATCACACCTCCTACTTGCTGTTCGTGCGCCAAGGGGGACTCCTGAGCATCGCGACTCAGGAGCCTAACTTGTCACGTGGCCCCTCACTCCTTGGCCCCGTCCTGGTTTCTGGTCGGGACCAACACTGGGTGAGGCATGCGCGGGGCCGGGCTCTGCCGGCGTAGAACATAAGCAAGTAGGAAGGAAAGGCACAAATTTCAAGAAGTTCAAAAGCAAATATTACAGTCCACACTGTTATCTCGATGCCAAACGCAAATTTAAACGCCTCCCCGAGGCATGATACATGTGCGGGAATTAAAGGCAGGACAGGAGCCGCGACGGAGTCACTTGTCGCCGATGGAGCAGCGCAGATTGAGTACGCCTCACGGAGCGGTGGGGTCGGCAGCGCCTTGCTTCGGCTTGGTGCTGAAGGCCCGGAACTTCCCCAACAGGGCCTCTGCGCGACCCTTCACGGCCTCGGCAGCGGCAGCGGCACGCTCGCCGCTCACTGGCTCCAGCAGGCTGTCGAGGTCGACACCGGGATCGCGAGTAGATGTGGGTGAGGACCCGCGTCATTGCTGCGGAAGACAAGACACGCGCCTCGGCCTCGGCCGCGGGGCCAAGGCCAAGGGCAACATCTTCAAGAGCGTGAACCAGGAAGGGAAGCAGCTTGGCGGGGCCGTCCTTGGCGCCAGCCAGTGGGCTCTCCAAGCCGCTGTCGTAAAGCGTCCTCAGTGAGGAGCGAGCCCTCGCCTCCATCTCCGCGAAGGCCATGTGGTCCTCGGCAAGAACCAGGGCCTCATCGTCCAGCTTGGCCTTCCTCGCCCCCAACTCCTGCTCCAGCGCGCCTAGGCGGGCGCGGCGTTTCTTGAGCTTGACCTCCCTCTCCTTGAGACCCGCCTCGCGAGCCTTCACGCCTTCTTCCTGCTCTTGGCGAAGGCGGACCTCGTTCGCGAGCTGGTCCCGCAAATCTTGCAGTTCGCCCTCCAGCGCCTTGCAACGTCCACGGACGTCGACCACCTCCCCTAGGGCTGCGTCCCGAGCAGCCTTCGCCTCAAGGACAGCCTGCTTCTCCTCGTTGCATGCCGTCAAGGCCTGGACCAGCGCCGCCCGAATCGAAGTGTCGGAGCGAACCCATCCTGAAGCCAGCTCCAAGCGCCCGGCCACCAAGCGGGGTCGGCGCCAAGAAGATCCTAACACAGTCGGTCCAGATCAGCAATAGCACGATCCAGAATGGTAGAAGGAGTCGGAGAGACAGCAGCTGGTGGAGTAGGAGGTGAAGACGGCAGCGCGGCCACAGCATCCTGAGGCGGAGTCTGCCGCGCCCCGACAGCTGAAGTGGCGGCGGCAGGCAAGAGCACCTCGGGAGCCACTTGGGCCGTGGGGGCTGAGCTCGCCCCAGCCGGCTCAGCCAGGCCTCGCGAGGATGACCGGGCAGGAGAAGCCTGTGCGTTGCGGTCACCCTCCTTCGCAGGCAGAGGCGCTGCCACGGGTGGAACCTCGGGAGCCCCCTTCGGCGTCTTTGCTATGGGTGCTAGCCTATCCAAGAAATGCGGACGTCAGGCCTCAGAAGCAAAGCAAGAAATAAAGACAAGAATCGAATACTTACGGGTCGTCGCCAGTGAGCTCAAGCGGCCTCCGGCCAAATTTGAAGCCTGAAAGCCGGCTGGAAGGGTCAACCTCAGGAAGCTTGGAGGCGGAAGGTGCGTCTGCGGTCCGCCCCGGGGCCGGGGCAGACCCGCGGGAGATCAGCCCGGTCCTGTCCTTCTTCGGGATCGGGGGCGAGCTCCCGCCGTCCTGCTCGTCGTTGTCCTCGTCGTCGTGTTCGTCGTCATCCTCATCGTCATCGCTTGGCGAGATGCGGAGAACGCGGGACCTGCGCCGGGGGAGGGGAGCCCTCGACTCTCCGTCAGTCGCCTCGGAGTCAGGCCCTTTTCCCCGCTCCCCTCCTTCCTCCTCTTCGTTGGAGTCGTCGGAGGGCACGTCCACCGGTTCCTCGGGAGTTTCCATGGGCACGGGCCCATCCCCGTTGAAGACGGGCATGGACTCCACTACCTGCTCCCAGTCGTCGCGGAGGAACAAGGGCGTGGGAGCGCCCGCCAACCTCGCCACATCGCCCCCGACCAGAGATTGGAGGACAGCAGCCAGATCTCCGTCGGCTAAGGCCGCGGGGCTCGGGCGGGGCCTCCACATCGGGAGTGAGTACTGCCGAAGCGGAGCCAGCTGGTGCTCCAGGAATTCCCTCAGCAACGACGCGCCGGTCAGCTTCGCCGCCGCCATGTTGGCCGGCCTCAGATCCGCGTCCATCTTCTCCAACATCAGCTTCGCGCGGGGGTCCGTGAGCTCCGCTCGACCCCAATCGCTGGAGCTCGTGGGCTGCTCCGTGGGCAAGATCAGCCGAGGGTGGATGCGCCCAGCATCCACCAAGACCCACTTGCTCCTGAAGCCCTCAATCCTTTTCCCGGGGTTCGAAATGGCAATGGCACCACCGTACGCGACGAAGCTCGCGCACGCGGAAGCAGTACCACGAGAGGTCCGGAGGTAGAAGTAGTGGCGCAGCAAGGCCACTAAGGGATGCACCCCTACGTGAGCCTCGCAGTAATAGGCGAAGATTGCCAGGAGAAGGACGGAGTTGGGGTGGAGATGCAGGGCTTGTAGCTTATAGTGGCGGAGGGCAGAGAAGATGAACTCGGAGAAGGGAGGCACCAGGCCAGCAGCAATGGCACTTACGAAGAGCGGATAGAAGGTGCTCCCTTGACCCTCAGGGATGGCGGAGCCGGCTTTAAACACCTTCGCCCTGTTGATGCCCCGCGCCGTCGCCATCCGGCGCAACCGGGCGAGGCTCGCCTCCGACACGTTCGGCGGGTCCAGGGCAGACGAGTACAAAGCCACGGCCGGGGGCTGACGAGGCGCCATGGCTTCCTAGGTCACACGGTCGGAGTGGATCTGGAAATTTTGGAGGAAGGAAGGAGAGGCGCAAGAGAGGGGATATGAGCAGCAACCGGGGAAAGCAAGAAGCAAATCCTAGGTGGATGCCGCTCCTTTATCAACTCGCGCGGTTGCTAGGGCGCCCACGTCCAATCAACCGCCACGCGGCGCCCAAGGCCATAGGCTGTTAGGGCCCGTGGCGCTTCGCTCTTGCCCATCCGCCTCCCTGCACGGCCATGTCCAGGCGCGCCTTGGGCCCGGGGGCTACTGTTGGCGTTCTGGGAACGGGGGCCCCCAGACTTGCCTGCCTGCGGCCTGCGGTGTGGCTCAAAGGGGGGCCCAGCGCGGCCCATCTTCACCAACACAAACCCAAGACCCTCGCGAGGGGCCAAGCCTCGCGGGGCGGACGACGCGGAGCTTCCTCAGGCGCGGCCTCGTTAGGCTGGCTCACGAGGAGGCGGAGAGATCAAGGCGGGGTACCTCACGAGGTGCCCGTGACGCAAGCCATGACGACCGGGGGCGCCAGGCGGGTGCCAGCCCGCGCAGTGTCCTCCCTTCCTCTTTGGTGCAAAGGGGGCAAGCGCAGCCGCGGAATACCGAGGCATCAGGCAAAGGTTGCCATTTCGGTGCAACGAGACCAAGACCAGGAGGACTACGAGACGGAGGTCACTGTGGAGCCCAAGACGGCGTCATCTCCAGAGCTTTGCGCAGGCGAAGACTACTTTTGTCAGGATAATTGATACTAGCTGTCCCCCTTCAAATTAGCCCGCCATTGTTGGCTCCCTTCCCACTCGATATTTGGGAAGATGACCAGGGCCTCTATAAATAGGACCATCCACCCACAGAGCAAAGGGGGCTGAGAGGTTGGAAGGAAAGAGAGGGGTTTTCGATCAGAAAGAGAGAGAGAGAGAGAGAGAGAGAGAGAGAGAGAGAGAGAGAGAGAGAGAAAGGCGACTGAACTCCTCCCAGCAGTTCATCGCCCAGCCAAGAACAGACCCTCGCGAGGCTGTTCTTCCTTGTATTGTTCATCATCATCAGCCCAAGAGGCAATCCACCACACCACGCACTGGAGTAGGGTATTACACCACAACGGTGGCCCGAACCAGTATAAACCCTGCGTCTCTTGTGTTGTCCTTTCCTTAGTTTAGATCCTAGCAATGCGGAGGAGTGCAGGTAGGCAAGAGGCGAAATCTCCGCGCGCACCCCAGTGTTCGAACCTTAAGGGTCTGCCGGAACCCGAAATTCGACAAGGGGGCACCCCATAGACACAACAATTGATATCTTGATCTCTTAGCCATGTGCGGTGCCCCCCTCCACCATAATCCACCTCGGTCATATCGTAGTGGTGCTTAGGCAAAGCCTTGCATCGGTAGAACATCATCATCGTCACCACGCCGTCGTGCTCATGAAACTCTCCCTCAACACTCGGCTGGATCGGAGTTCAAGGGATGTCATCGAGTTGAACGTGTGCAGAACTCGGAGGTGCCGTGTGTTCGGTACTTGATCGGTCGAATCGTGAAGATGTACGACTACATCAACCGCGTTGTGTTAACGCTTCCGCTTTTGGTCTATGAGGGTACGTGGACAACACTCTCCCCTCTTGTTGCTATGCATCACCATGATCTTTCATGTGCGTAGGAAATTTTTGAAATTACTACGTTCCCCAACAGTGGCATCTGAGCCTAGGTTTTATGCGTTGATGTAATATGCACGAGTGGAACACAAGTGAGTTGTGGGCGATATAAGTCATGTTGCTTACCAGCATGTCATACTTTGGTTCGGCGGTATTGTTGGATGAAGCGGCCCGGACCGACATTACGTGTACGCTTACGCGAGACTGGTTTTACCGCCCTGCTATGCACACAGGTGACTAGCGGGTGTCAGTTTCTCCAACTTTAGTTGAACCAAGTGTGGCTACGCCCGGTCCTTGCGAAGGTTAAAACAGCACCAACTTGACAAACTATCATTGTGGTTTTGATGCGTAGGTAAGAACGGTTCTTGCTCAGCCCGTAGCAGCCACGTAAAACTTGCAACAACAAAGTAGAGGACGTCTAACTTGTTTTTGTAGGGCATGTTGTGATGTGATATGGTCAAGACGTGATGAGATATAAGTTGTTATGATGATCATGTTTTGTTGAAGTTATCGGCAACCGGCAAAAGCCTTATGGTTATCTCTCTATTGCATAAGATGCAAGCGCCAAATAATTGCTTTACTTTATCGCTATGCGATAGCAATAGTTGCAAGTGCAATTGTTGGCGAGACAACCATGTGACGACACATTGATATAGATCAAGATGATGGAGATCATGGTGTCATGCCGGTGACGATGGAGATCATGACGATGCTTTGGAGATGGAGATCAAAGGCACAAGATGATGATGGCCATATCATGTCACATATTGTGATTGCATGTGATGTTTATCTTTTATACATCTTATTTTGCTTAGTTCGGCGGTAGCTTTATAAGATAATCTCTCACTAAATTATCAAGGTATAAGTGTTCTCCCTGAGTATGCCCCGTTGCGAAAGTTCTTTGTGCTGAGACACCACGTGATGATCGGGTGTGATAGGCTCTACGTTCAAATACAACGGGTGCAAAACAGTTGCACACGCGGAATACTCAGGTTAAACTTGATGAGCCTAGCATATAACAGATATGGCCTCGGAACACGGAGACCGAAAGGTCGAGCGTGAATCATATAGTAGATATGATCAACATAGTGATGTTAACCATTGAAACTACTCCATCTCACGTGATGATCGGACATGGTTTAGTTGATATGGATCACGTGATCACTTAGAAGATTAGAGGGATGTCTGTCTAAGTGGGAGTTCTGAAGTAATATGATTAATTGAACTTTAATTTATCATGAACTTGGTCCTGGTAGTATTAGCATATCTATGTTGTAGATCAATAGCTCGCGATGTTGCTCCCAAGTTATTGTGTTCCTAGAGAAAAATTATGTTGAAAAATGTTAGTAGCAATGGTGCGGATTGGATCCGTGATCTGAGGATTATCCTCATTGCTGCACAGAAGAATTATGTCTTTGATGCACCACTAGGTGACAGACCTATTGCAGGAGTAGATGCAGACGTTATGAACGTTTGGCTAGCTCAATATGATGACTACTTGATAGTTTAGTGCACCATGCTTAACGGCTTAGAATCGAGACTTCAAAGATGTTTTGAATGTCAAGGACCATATGAGATGTTCCAGGAGTTGAAGTTAATCTTTCAAGCAAATACCCGAGTTGAGAGATATGAAGTCTCCAACAAGTTCTATAGCTAAAAGATGGAGGAGAATAGCTCAAGAAGTGAGCATGTGCTCAGATTGTCTGGGTACTACAATCACTTGAATCAAGTGGGAGTTAATCTTCCAGATAAGATAGTGATTGACAGAATTCTCTAGTCACCATCACCAAGTTAGTAGAACTTCATGATGAACTATGATATGCAAGGGATAACGGAAACGATTCCCAAGCTCTTCGTAATGCTGAAATCAACGAAGGTAGAAATCAAGAAAAATATCAAGTGTTGATGGTAGACAAGACCACAAGGGCAAAGGGAAGAAGGGGAACTTCAAGAAGAACGGCAAGCAAGTTGCTGCTCAAGTGAAGAAGCCTAAGTCTGGTCCTAAGCCTGAGACTAAGTGCTTCTACTGCAAAGGGCCTGGTCACTGGAAGCGGAACTGCCCCAAGTATTTGGCGGATAAGAAGGATGGCAAAGTGAACAAAGGTATATTTGATATACAGATTATTGATGTGTATTTTACTAGTGTTCGTAGAAACCCCTCGGTATTTGATACTGGTTCAGTTGCTAAGAGTAGTGACTCGAAACAGGAGTTTCAGAATGAACATAGACTAGTTAAGGGTGAAGTGACGATGTGTGTTGGAAGTGGTTCCAAGATTGATATGATCATCATCGCACAATCCCTATACTTTCGGGATTAGTGTTGAACCTAAATAAGTGTTATTTGGTGTTTGTGTTGAGCATGAATATGATTTGATCATGTTTATTGCAATACGGTTATTCATTAAGTAAGAGAATAAATTGTTGTTCTCTTTACATGAATAAAACCTTATATGGTTACACACCCAATGAAAATGGTTCATTAGATCTCGATCGTAGTGATACACATATTCATAATATTGAAACCAAAAGATGCAAAATTAATAATGATAGTGCAACTTATTTGTGGCACTGCCGTTTAGGTCATATTGGTGTAAAGCGCATGAAGAAACTCCATGTTGATGGACTTTTGGAATCACTTGATTATGAATCACTTGATGCTTGCGAACCATCCCTCATGGGCAAGATGACTAAGACTCCATTCTCCGGAACAATGGAGCGAGCAACTGACTTATTGGAAATAATACATACTGATGTATGTGGTCCGATGAGTGTTAAGGCTCACGGCAAGTATCATTATTTTCTGACCTTCACAGATGATTTGAGCAGATATGGGTATATCTACTTAATGAAACACAAGTGTGAAACAGTTGAAAAGTTCAAAGAATTTCAGAGTGAAGTGGAGAATCATCGTAACAAAAATAAAAGTGTCTACGATATGATCGCAGAAGTAAAATATTTGAGTTACGAGTTTGGCCTTCAATTAAAACAATGTGAAATAGTTTCACTACTCACGCCACCTGGAACACCACAGTGTAATGGTGTGTCCGAACATCGTAACCGTACTTTATTAGATATGGTGCGGTCTATGATGTCTCTTACCAAATTACCACTATCGTTTTGGGGTTATGCATTAGAGACAACTACATTCACGTTAAAAAGGGCACCATCTAAATCCGTTGAGACGACACCGTATGAACTATGGTTTGGCAAGAAACCTAAGCTGTCGTTTCTTAAAGTTTGAGGTTGCAATGCTTATGTGAAAAAGTTTCAACCTGATAAGCTCAAACCCAAATCGGAGAAGTGCGTCTTCATAGGATACCCAAAAGAAAATGTTGGGTACACCTTCTATCACAGATCCGAAGGCAAGATATTCGTTGCTGAGAATGGATCCTTTCTAGAGAAGGAGTTTCTCTCGAAAGAAGTGAGTGGGAGGAAAGTAGAACTTGATGAAGTAATTGTACCTGCTCCCTTATTGGAAAGTAGTTCATCACAGAAATTTGTTCCTATGACTACTACACCAATTAGTGAGGAAGCTAATGATGATGATCATGTAACTTCACATCAAGTTACTACCGAACCTCGTTGGTAAACCAGAGTGAGATCCACACCAGAGTGGTACGGTAATCCTACTCCGGAGTTCATGTTACTTGACCATGACGAACCTACGAACTATGAGGAAGCGATGATGAGCCCAGATTCCGCGAAATGGCTTGAGGCCATGAAATCTGAGATGGGATCCATGTATGAGAACAAAGTGTGGACTTTGGTTGACTTGCCCGTTGATCAGCAAGCAATTGAGATTAAATGGATCTTCAAGAGGAAGACGGACGCTGATAGTAGTGTTACTATCTACAAAGCTAGAATTGTCGCAAAAAGGTTTTCGACAAGTTCAAGGTGTTGACTACGATGAGAGTTTCTCACTCGTATCTATACTTAAGTCTATCCGAATCATGTTAGCAATTGCCGCATTTTATGAAATCTGGCAAATGGATAAACAAAACTGCATTCCTTAATGGATTTATTAAAGAAGAGTTGTATATGATGCAACCAGAAGGTTATGTCAATCCTAAAGGTACTAACAAAATATGCAAGCTCCAGCGATCCATCTATGGACTGGTGCAAGCATCTCGGAGTTGGAATATACGCTTTGATAAGTTGATCAAAGCATATAGTTTTATACAGACTTGCGGTGAAGCCTGTATTTACAAGAAAGTGAGTGAGAGCACTACAGCATTTCTGATAAGTATATGCGAATGACATATTGTTGATCATCGATAATGTAGAATTATTCTGCAAAGCATAAAGGAATGTTTGAAAGGAGTTTTTCAAAGAAAGACCTTGGTGAAGCTGCTTACATATTGAGCATCAAGATCTATAGAGATAGATCAAGACGCTTGATAAGTTTTTCAATGAGTACATACCTTGACAAGATTTTGAAGTAGTTCAAAATGGAACAGTCAAAGAAGGAGTTCTTGCCTGTGTTACAAGGTGTGAAGTTGAGTAAGACTCAAAACCCGACCACGACAGAAGATAGAGAATGAAAGTCATTCCCTATGCCTCAGCCATAGGTTCTATAAAGTATGCCATGTTGTGTACCAGACCTATTGTATACCCTGCCCTGAGTTTGGCAAAGGAGTACAATAGAGATCTAGGAGTAGATCACTGGACATTGTTCAAAATTATCCTTAGTGGAATAAGGATATGTTTCTCGATTATGGAAGTGACAAAAGGTTCGTCGTAAAGGGTTACGTCGATGCAAATTTTGACACTGATCCAGATGACTCTAAATCTCAATCTGGATACATATTGAAAGTGGGAGCAAGTAGCTAGAGTGCAGAGCATTGTTGACATAGAAATTTGCAAAATACTTACGGATTTGAATGTGGTAGACCCGTTGACTAAACTTCTCTCACAAGCAAAATATGATCACACCTCAGTACTCTTTGGGTGTTAATCACATAGCAATGTGAACTAGATTATTGACTCTAGTAAACCCTTTGGGTGTTGGTCACATGTCGATTATTGACTCTAGTAAACTCTAGGTATTTGTTGGGTTGGCAAATTTCGAGATTAGGATTTGTCACTCCGATTGTCGGAGAGGTATCTCTGGGCCCACTCGGTAATGCACATCACTATAAGCCTTGCAAGCATTGCAACTAATGAGTTAGTTGCGGGATGATGTATTACGGAACGAGTAAAGAGACTTGCCGGTAACGATATTGAACTAGGTATTGAGATACCGACGATCGAATCTCGGGCAAGTAACATACCGATGACAAAGGGAACAACGTATGTTGTTATGCGGTCTGACCGATAAAGATCTTTGTAGAATATGTGGGAGCCAATATGAGCATCCAGGTTCCGCTATTGGTTATTGACCGGAGACGTGTCTCGGTCATGTCTACATAGTTCTCGAACCCGTAGGGTCCGCACACTTAAAGTTCGATGACGGTTATATTATAAGTTTATGTGTTTTGATGTACCTAAGGAGTTCGGAGTCCCGGATGAGATCGGGGATATGACGAGGAGTCTCGAAATGGTCTAGACGTAAAGATCGATATATTGGATGACTATATTCGGACATCGGAAAGGTTCCGAGTGATTCAGGTATTTTCAGGAGTACCGGCGAGTTACGGGAATTTGTATTGGGCCTTAATGGGCCATACGGGAAAGGAGAGAAAGGCCTCAAAGGGTGGCCGCACCCCTCCCCATGGGCTGGTCCGAATTGGACTAGGGAGGGGGCGCCCCCTTCCTTCCTTCTCCTTTTCCCTTCCCTTTCCTTCCCTCCTACTCCTACTACTTGGAAGGGTTCCTAGTTCTACTAGGAAAGGGGGAATCCTACTCCCGGTGGGAGTAGGACTCCCCTAGGGCGCGCCATAGAGAGTGCCGGCCCCTCCCCTCCTCCACTCCTTTATATACGTGGCCAGGGGGCACCCCATAGACACAACAATTGATATCTTGATCTCTTAGCCGTGTGCGGTGCCCCCTCCACCATAATCCACCTCGGTCATATTGTAGCGGTGCTTAGGCGAAGCCCTGCGTCGGTAGAACATCATCATCATCGTCACCATGCCATCGTGCTGACGAAACTCTCCCTCAACACTCGGCTGGATCGGAGTTCGAGGGACGTCATTGAGTTGAACGTGTGCAGAACTCGAAGGTGTCATGCGTTCAGTACTTGATCGGTCGAATCGTGAAGACGTACGACTACATCAACCGCGTAGTGCTAACGCTTCCGCTTTCGGTCTACGAGGGTACGTGGACAACACTCTCCCCTCTCGTTGCTATGCATCACCATGATCTTGCATGTGCGTAGGAAATTTTTGAAATTACTATGTTCCCCAACAATGATGGCCATATCATATCACTTATATTGATTGCATGTGATGTTTATCCTTTATGCATCTTATTCTACTTTGTTTGATGGTGGCATTATAAGACGATCTCTTACTAAATTTCAAGGTAAAAGTGTTCTCCCTAAGTATCCACCGTTGCCAAAGTTCGTCGTGTCGAGACACCATGTGATGATCGGGTGTGATAAGCTCAACGTTCATCTACAACGGGTGTAAGACAGTTTTACACACAGAGAATACTCAGGTTAAACTTGACGAGCCTAGCATATGCATATATGGCCTCGGAATACTGAGACCGAAAGGTCGAGCGTGAATCATATAGTAGATATGATCAACATAGTGATGTTCACCATTGAAAACTACTCCATTTCATGTGATGATCGGTTATGGTTTAGTTGATATGGATCACGTGATCACTTAGATGATTAGAGGGATGTCTATCTAAGTGGGAGTTCTCAAGTAATTTGATTAATTGAACTTAAATTTATCATGAACTTAGTACCTGATAGTATTTTGCTTGTCTATGTTATTGTAGATAGATGGCTCGTGTTGTTGTTCCGTTGAATTTTAATGCGTTCCTTGAGAAAGCAGAGTTGAAAGATGATGGTAGCGATTACACGGACTGGGTCCGTAACTTGAGGATTATCCTTATTGCTGCATAGAGGAATTACGTCCTGGAAGCACTGCTGGGTGCCAAACCCGATGCAGGAGCAACGCCAGATGTTATGAACGTCTGGCAGAGCAAAGCTGATGACTACTCGATAGTTCAGTGTGCCATGCTTTACGGCTTAGAACCGGGAATTCAACGACGTTTTGAACATCATGGAGCATATGAGATGTTCCAGGAGTTGAAGTTAATATTTCAAGCAAATGCCCGGATTGAGAGATATGAAGTCTTCAATAAGTTCTACAGCTGCAAGATGGAGGAGAATAGTTCTGTCGGTGAACATATACTCAGAATGTTTGGGTACCATAATCACTTGAATCAGCTGGGAGTTAATCTTCTGGTTGATAGTGTCATTGACAGAGTTCTTTAATCACTGCCACCAAGCTACAAGAGCTTCGTGATGAACTATAATATGCAAGGAATGGATAAGACAATTCCTGAGCTCTTCACAATGCTAAAGGCTGTGGAGGTAGAAATCAAGAAAGAGCATCAAGTGTTGATGGTCAACAAGACCACCAGTTTCAAGAAAAGGGGTAAAGGGAAGAAGAAAGGAAACTTCAAGAAGAACGGCAAACAAGTTGCTGCTCAAGAGAAGAAACCCAAATCTGCACCTAAGCCTGAGACTGAGTGCTTCTACTACAAAGGGACTGGTCACTGGAAGCGGAACTGCCCCAAGTATTTGGCGGATAAGAAGGATGGCAAGGTGAGCAAAGGTATATGTTGTTGGAAATATGCCCTAGAGGCAATAATAAAATGGTTATTATTATATTTCCTTGTTCATGCTATAATTGTGTTATCCAGAAATCGTAATACATGTGTGAATACATAGACCACAACATGTCCCTAGTGAGCCTCTAGTTGACTAGCTCGTTGATCAATAGATGGTTACGGTTTCCATACCTTTTATAAGTGGTGTTCTCGTATTCCTACGGGAGTACTAATCCTTCATGATAATCGACATTGTCATGACAATCCTTTTCAACCGGTGTGTTTCTCTTCAAGCAGATCCGTTCATTTTCAATATCCGCAAGATTCAATCTCAGCTTTCTCAACGGTGTTCGTTTCATCCATCCCAAGTTGCCTTTGTTTTTCCTGCCCTCCCTCCCTTGTTTTCTTTAGGGACTCAGATTTCTTATTCAAGTATCCTTTATTGATGGGAAGCCTCTCCATTCCTTTTCCATCAATTTTCTTATCCGGTGATGCTCATGAAGATACTAACGGAGCCTCAAGTTCATCATTATTCATTATTTTTCTTCTCCGGTGGATTCAATTCAAGCTTTGTCGATCATATATTTTCCTCGTTTCAATGCTTTTCTTATGCCGGTGCACCTCATAATAATTCACTTCTCGCTATTTAATTGTTCCAGAGTGCTGGAGATATCTCGAAGTTCGTGTTTCCACTCTACATTCGTTCAAGCTCTTTCGAGGATGTTATCTCATTCAAGTCATTTAATTCAACCGGTGCATTCTCCTTTTTAAGTAATCTTTTCAACGGTGTTTCTTTTGACCCATAGGTCTTTTTCCAGGATCTTACCTGACTCTTCTTATTTTCCCGGAGCTATCCCCAAATTTTCTTTTTGAAGTTTGATGTAAGAATGAGTTATCATCAGTCAAATGCCTTTCTCCAAGGTCGGTCAAATTCTTTTCATCGTTGGCTCAACCTCTTCGCTTTTGATTCTTTCGGAGTGTCTAAACAACTCACGGTGGTGTTTCTCGTCATCACTCTCAACATTTGAAGACCGGAGAATAGCTCTACCTCCATATCTTATCCGTTCTCTCAGAGATTCGTGGTTCTAGTTCGAGGCCATCCTCTCATAATTGTTTGATTGTGAGAATTCTTTTCACCTATCCGGAGCAATTCAAGAGTCTTCTCAGTTTGATCATCCAGAGCCCATGATCTAAGATTTATTCATTCTCAGCTTTCAGCTATGGTTCTCCAAATCTTACCGGTGCATCATTCAAGTATTCTCTTATCAGCTCGTGATCTCTTTGTTTCACTTGTATCTAAATTCTCTCAAGCATCTTCGTTCATTTGCTAATTCTTCCCGGTGTTTCTTTATGTCATCTTCATTCATTTTCAATTCTTATGGTGGTTCGTTCAAGATGTCTCTTCCTTCGTTATCATATCAATTCATTCGTTCTTTTCGATCCCGACCGGTGATTCGTTGAAGATCTTACCAAGTTTGAGCTATACCTCTCTTTAATCCTTTCTACGAAAATAAGTAGTGTGCCAAATCCATTGGTTGTCATCAATTAAATGGGTGAAGGTTACGCATAACATAATTCTTATTTTTGTTTCATCCAAGTGATTTAATTCCTTATTCCGGAGGTTCGTCAAAATTCTTGGGTGCAATAGCTCATCTTTCTTTTCCGGAGTTCCAAGCTCTCGCAATTATATCACCACGGAGATTCATCTAAATCGTCACAAGGTTCCACCTTGTGTTTTCGACAACCCTTTCTTTCCGTTTGATTACCCTTTTGTTACAGGAGTTCTTCATGGAGGTTCTACATGATGGTTCATCTATGATTTAATTCATTCTCGAAGTGTTCATTGAGATTCTTTTCTAAGGAGCTCAAGCATTCTTCATCTTACTATCCGGAGTGCAATTCTTTCTTCCGTATCATTGGAGGTGGTATTATGTCATTCTTGATAATTTGAGTTCATGCTTCATGATTCACACGTTGTTAAGAATGAGGTATTTTAAATCCATCAATCTCTTCATTGGAATTATCTTGGGTTATATTTCACCTAAAACTTTCCTTAAGGATTGTTGCTAATTATGGTGCTTATAAAGGACCCAAGTTCTTCTTTATCCTCCCGGTGAAATACTTTCTCGTCTCCTTGTTCATATCAATCCAATTTATCGTTTCCGTCAGTGGTTGGTGGTCACCTCATAATCTTGAGATGTTTTTCCCATAAGCCCACAACTAGCTTACTCCTTGCGTGGTTGGTTTTCCGACAACTCTGTTCGACCCTTCTCCTAAAGATGCCTTGTCAAGCTCTTTTGTGACAGAACTTGGCATTTTCTTCTCCATTCTTTTCTCTCAATTACCTATCTTCTATTCTTTCGTTCCGGAGGCATGGTGATGTTGCTCTCTTCAACCCATCTTTTCGTTTTGTCAGGATCGTGTTCTTTTCTTGGTTTATCCATTTAATCGGAGTGTTGTGTCCTTTTTTTCCTCAAGCTCTTTTTGCCTTATCAAGTCTTGCATCCCTTCTCAACCGGAGTGCTGTTCAAATTTGTTCTTCCTTGTTCCACTTTCTTAACAGAGTGCTTTCAACTTCGTTCATCTCTGTTGTATTCTTTTATCGAAATGGCTTAACCTCTTCAAGGTTCTTTGGTTTCACTCGTTTGTCAAAGAAGCAACTTAGTTTACATTTTCTCTTTCTCCTCCGTTTTTCCATCCGGTGCCATTCTAGATCTCGGGACGAGATCCTCTCATAGTGGTGGAGTGTTGTAATGCCCCGAGACCGATGTGTCAGGTGTCCTCCAGTGTTTCGCTGTTGTTGCGTTGTCATTGCTTGCGTGTCATGCATTGCATATCATGTCATCATGTGCATTTCATTTGCATACATGTTCGTCTCATGCATCCGAGCATTTTCCCCGTTGTCTGTTTTGCAATCCGGCGCTCCTATGTCACCCGGTGTCCCTTTCTACCTCTTTTCCTGTGTGGGTGTTAAACGTTTTCGGATTGGACCGAGACTTGCCATGCGGCCTTGGTTTACTACCGGTAGACCGCATGCCAAGTTTCGTGCCATTTGGACTTCGTTTGATACTCCAACGGTTAACCGAGGGACCGAAAAGGCCTCGTGAGTGTTGCATCCCAACACCCTTCCAAAGTGGCCCAAAACCCATCTAAACCTCCTCCATCATCTCGGTCGTTCGATCACGATCGCGTGGCCGAAAACCGCACCTCATTTGGACTCTCCTAGCTCCCTCTACCTATAAATATGTGATCCCCTCCGAAATTCGCGGTGCAAACCTTAACTTCGTCCTCCTCCGGCCGACGGACATGTCCACCCCGCCGCCGGACATATACGCACCGCCCCTCAGCGAATTAGAAGCCGCCACCTGCCCACCGCCGTCGGGCCCGCGGAGCCCATATCTGGCCCGCCCCGGGCCGCGCCGGGCCCAAGGAGACCCACGCTTCGCCGCTCGCCGGATCTCCGCCGCTCCTTCGCCGGAGCCTCCCTCCGCCGCCGCCTCCTTTTCTACGCCGCCGCGCCCGCATTTGTCGGCGAGCTCGCCCCGCCGCAGACCCAGCAGGACGCCGCCGCCTGGCCCGTTCGACCGCGCCGCGCCGCCGTTCTGCACCAAGCTCCGTCGCCGCCCGTCTCTTCCCGTGCGCCGCGCGCCACCCGCTCCGGCCCCTGACCTCGCTGGCGACCAGCGCCTCCACTGCCATCGGGAAAGGATCCGGCAGCCCCCGATCCACCTGGATCCGGCCGGTCCCGGCCCCGCCTCGCCTCGGCCCCGCCGCCTCGCCATCGTAGCCGGGTACCGCCGCCCCTGGCTCCCTCGATCCAGGAGGGATCAAGGAGGACGAAGATGCCATCTGCGTTGACCGCGTGCGCGCATCGTGGGCCTCCCCGCGGCCCATCTCCACCCAAGGCCCAACACCCCTTCAGCGCCAGCCTGCCTCACCGCCGATTTGGCCCGAACGCCCGTTGACCACTGTTCACCGAGGTCTATTTTTTTCGTTTGTCCCATATCTGCTATATTTTATGCCCCTGTTCATCGCATCATAACTCTGTCATCGTAGCTCCGATCACGCGTGTAGCATATCAAAATGTTCATCTCGACGAGTACATCATTTCATCTCATTGCATCATTTTCCTTTGAGCTCATCTTGATGCCCGAAATGCTGTTGGAAGAGGGCTATGTGAGTAATTTGCCAGATCTGTTTCATCAAATAGCTATTTGTCATTTTTGCCATGATTAATGTGTGCATGCTATGATCATGAGCTATACATGTGTTTTGTTATATGCCATGCCATCTTTACAGGGGTGCTTGCCATGTATTTTTTTGATATTTGTGGTGACTAAAACCAGCTTGCAAAGTAGCGTAATCGGTAATGCTGATTTCAGGGACTTAGAATTTCTCTAAGTCCTTGTCCTGATTTTGTCATTATGCCATATGTTCATGTTGTTTCCTAGTGATCTGTGCCTCTTTTGGGGATGACCAGTAAGGATGTTTTGTCAATCTTGTGGTGCTCTATCCGTCCATGTCTTTGTTCGCATTTATGGAGCACCCTAGATAGAGTCAATCGAGCTCTACTTTTGCTATATCGTGAATCCTGGCAGATTGTTGACTTGTTAGCGATTTTGCCGAGGATGTTTCTATTGATCCGTGCATGCTATGTTGTTGTTCTTGACATTTCTAGCTTCTATGCCATGTATTCTTGATGGGTGTATGCTTATTTTGTCATGCCATGCTCTGTAGTGAGTGCATCGAGCTTGTAAACATGCCTACTCGTTAACTGTTTTGCATGCTCCAGTTTTTCACTAAGTCTTAGATCTGTTTATGTTTTTGCCATGTTCACATGCTTGCAATTGTATTTTATGATCCCTTTTGGCTCAAGGTCACTAAGGGACTTTTGTTAAGTGCTTTGAGTAGCCTCATGCCATGACTTTCTTTGCCATGATATGTTCCTGTAGCATGTAGTTTTCATGCTCTAAAGTGTGCTTCCTGGTGATAAAATCCTGACTTGTGTTAATTTCACTAAGTCTGAAACCTATTATCATTTGCACTTTTGCCATGCTTGTTTGAGCCTGTTAATGGATGAATTAGTCGTAGCTCAGTGTTCATCTTTTGTCAAGCATCATGAGTGAATCCCTGCCATGTATTTTGTTGTCATGTTTGAGTGTTGTAGCATATTTATCTTGTTGCATTTAGATGACTACTTGCTGATTATCGCAGATCGATGCCATATTTGTTTTGCTTGCCATTTCCAAACCGTGCATCCGATTCGGTGATCTTTATATCGTTTTCAACCGAAATCACCTCGCCTTTCCAGTGGCACTCTTGGATTTCCAAGTTGAGGCCAGGTTCAATCATTCCTTTCCAAATCATGCATATGCATCGCATATCGCATCCCGCATATCATACCATGTTGATGTGTTGGTTGTTTACTATGTTGTGTGCTTCTTTCCGGTGTTTCTTCTTCGGGTTGGTTCTGTATTGTCGCGTTTGTGAGGACCCGTTCGTCTACGTTCGTGTGTATGCTTCATGGACTCGTTCTTCTTCCTTGCGGGATCTCAGGCAAGATGACCATACCCTCAAAATCACTTCTATCTTTGCTTGCTAGATGCTTGCTCTTTTGCTATGCCTATGCTGCGATACCTACCACTTGCTTATCATACCTCCCGTATTGTTGAGCCAAGCCTCTAACCCACCTTGTCCTAGCAAACCATTGTTTGGCTATGTTACCGCTTTGCTCAGCCCCTCTTATAGCGTTGTTAGTTGCAGGTGAAGATAAAGTTTGTACCTTGTTGGTACATGGATATGTTGTTCCTTGTTGGAACATGTTTACTTGTTGGGATATCACAATATCTCTTATTTAACTAATGCATCTATATACTTGGTTAAGGGTGGAAGGCTCGACCTTATGCCTGGTGTTTTGTTCCACTCTTGCCGCCCTAGTTTCCGTCATATCGGTGTTCTGTTCCCGGATTTTGCGTTCCTTACGCGGTTGGGTTATAATGGGAACCCCTTGACAGTTTGCCTTGAATAAAACTCCTCCAGCAATGCCCAACCTTGGTTTTACCATTCGCCACCTAGCCTTTTCTTTTCCCTTGGGAGTCGCGCTCCTGAGGGTCATCTTTATTTAAATCCCCCCTAGGCCAGTGCTCCTCTGAGTGTTGGTCCGACCAAGTAGACTGCAGGGCCACCTCGGGGCAACTTGAGGGTTGGTTTTACTCGTAGGATGTCTCATCTGAGTGTGCCCTGAGAACGAGATATGTGCAGCTCCTATCGGGATTTGTCGGCACATTCGGGCAGTGTTGCTGGACTTGTTTTACCATTGTCGAAATGTCTTGTAACCGGGATTCCGAGTCTGATCGGGTCTTCCTGCTAGAAGGAATATCCTTCGTTGACCGCGAGAGCTTGTGATGGGCTAAGTTGGGACACCCCTGCAGGGTTTTGAACTTTCGAAAGCCGTGCCCGCGGTTATGGGCAGATGGGAATTTGTTAACGTCCGGTTGTAGAAAACCTAAAGTTGACCTTAATTAAAAATACATCAACCGCGTGTGTAACCGTGATGGTCTCTTTCCGGCGGAGTCCAGGAAGTGAACACGGTGTTGGAGTTATGCTTGACGTAGGTTGTTCTAGGATCACTTCTTGATCATAGATGTTCGACCGTGCTTTTGCCTTCTCTTCTCGCTCTCTTTTGCAAATAGGTTAGCCACCATATATGCTAGTCGCTTGCTGCAGCTCCACCTCATACCTTTACCTTACCCATAAGCTTAAATAGTCTTGATCGCGAGGGTGTGAGATTGCTGAGTCCCCGTGACTCACAGATACTTCCAAAACCAGCTTGCAGGTGCCGATGAGTCCGTGTAGATGACGCAACCAAGCTCAGGAGGAGCTCGATGAAGATCTTGTCCTTTGTGTTGTTTCGTTCTAGTTGATCAGTAGTGGAGCCCAGTTGGGGTCGATCGGGGATCTGTGTAGCATTTGGGGTAGTCTTCTTTTATTTTGGTTCCGTAGTCGGACCTTGTATGAATTGGTTGATGTAATGGTTTATTCATGTATTTGTGTGAAGTGGCGATTGTAAGCCAACTATGTATCTTTTTCCCTTATGTATTACATGGGTTGTGTGAAGATTACCTCACTTGCGACATTGCTTTCAATGCGGTTATGCCTCTAACTCGTGCTTCGACACGTGGGAGATATAGCCGCATCGAGGGCGTTACAATAGTAGTAGAAGTAATAGTTGACGAGACAACTTCATGAAGACACGATGATGGAGATCATGGTGTCATGCCGGTGACGACGATGATCATGGCGCCTCGAAGATGGAGATCAAAAGGAGCAAAATGATATTGGCCATATCATGTCACTATTTGATTGCATGTGATGTTTATCATGTTTTACATCTTATTTGCTTAGAACGACGGTAGCATAAATAAGATGATCCCTCGCAATAATTTCAAGAAAGTGTTCCCCCTGGCTGTGCACCATTGCTAAGGTCCGTTGTTCCGAAGCACCACGTGATGATTGGGTGTGATAGGTTCTAACGTTCGCATACAACGGGTGTAAGCCAGATTTACACACGCAAAACACTTAGGTTGACTTGACGAGCCTAGCATGTACAGACATGGCCTCGGAACATGGAAGACCGAAAGGACGAACATGAGTTGTATGGAAGATACGATCAACATGAAGATGTTCAGCGATGATGACTAGTCCGTCTCACATGATGATCGGACACGGCCTAGTTGAATCGGATCATGTATCACTTAGATGACTAGAGGTGAAAGTGCATTATATCGACTAGAGGGGGTGAATAGGTAATTTTTATGAAAGTCTTCAAAACATGGAAGTTATGAAGACAAACGATAGAAATAAACCTATTACCCTGCAGTGGAAGGTAGACTACACTAGGCAAGCCATAGTCAAGTATTCAATGGAGTGAAAGCACAATGACTAATAGCAGCAATGTAGTAAGGATCAGGTAGGAAGATATTATGAAGCCAAACAGAAAACGCAGTCACTCAGTGAAGATAAAAGATAGTGCAATCATACAATGACTTCACAAGGAGTAACAGTAAGTAAAGGGAAGGGAAGATGAAACCAGTGACTCGTTAAAGACAATGATTTGTTGGACCAGTTCCAGTTGCTGTGACAATTGTACGTCTGGTTAGGGCGGCTAGGTATTTAAACCTTAGGACACACAGTATCGGAAACCCAGTCCTGAACACGCAGCTCAGGACACCTAGTCCTCACCGTATTCCCCTTGAGCTAAGGTCACACAGACCTCGCCCAATCACTCTGGTAAGTCTTCAAGGTAGACTCCCAAACCTTCACAGACTTTGTTCACCGGCAATCCACAATGTCTCTTAGATGCTCAGAACGCGACGCCTAACCGGCTGGAGGATGCACAATCCTCAAGTGTAATAGGTCTTCAGATCACACAGACAAGAAGACTTAAGTGATGCCTAATTCTCTTTGGCTCTGGGTGGTTAGGGCTTTATCCTCGCAAGGAATTCTCTCTCAAAGGCTTCGAGGTGGGTTGCTCTCAAACGACAAAAGCCGTACTCTGAATCTGAGCAGCCAACCGTTTATGGTTGTAGGGGGTGGGCTATTTATAGCCACTTGGCAACCCGACCTAATTTGTCCGAAATAACCCTTGGTCACTAAGGAACTGACACGTGTTCCAACGGTCAGATTTCAAACTCACACGGCAACTTTACTTGGGCTACAAGCAAAGGTGACTTGTCCGACTCTGGACAAGATTCGCTCTCAAAGTCTTCACTCAAAGACATAGGTTTTGTTTAAGCATCACTTCAGTCATTCTGACTGGTTCTCTTGGACCCCACTTAACAGTACGGTGGTTCCTATGACTCAACAAAGAGGAAGAAAAAGAACTACGAAAGATCTAAGTCTTCGAGCTCCATAGGCTTCATGTGATGTCTTCTCTCATAGTCTTCAATGTGAATATCTTCATATACCACCTTTGACTTCAATGTCTTCATACATTTTTAGGGGTCATCTCTGGTAGGAAAACCGAATCAATGAGGGACTTCTACCTGTGTTATCCTGCAATTCTCACGAACACATTAGTCCCTCAACTAGGTTTGTCGTCAATACTCCAAAACCAACTAGGGGTGGCACTAGATGCACTTAAAATCTCCCCCTTTTTGGTGATTGATGACAAACTAGTTGAAGTTTTCAACGGGGAATATAGTCTGTGAAATTGTAAAGGATAAGGAATTGTCTTCATAAGTTGCAAGGGCTCCCCCTGAAGATGTGCATATAAGTAATTTGCTTTTGGAATGCAAATGCACATGGAAGGTTGTACTTGTGGAGATCCACTTCAACTTATGATGACAATCCACTATGCATGAGAAAGTATGTGAAGATAATGACATGCATAATGGAAAATGGACGTCTGCAGAATGATCTAAGTGCGGAATTTATCGTCGCACATGCGGAATTTATCATCGCAACACAAGGTGGCAAATAAGTAGTAGACGACCATCGAGTTTAAGTGTTACAACTCAAAGAACCAAATGTAGCAAAACGAGAGTTGTAAGCACGAAGCAAAATATAAAGCGCCCGCCCATATGGACCCGCTTGAAGACTATCAAACTCATATGCTTCTCCCCCTTTTGTCAGGAAGGACCAAAAAGGTTTGAAGACATAGAGCATCTACTCGTTCCCATGAAGAGTAGGTGAAGCAGCAGGGTCGTTGGTGGTGTTTGGCGGTGCAGAAGAGCTTGGAGCAGAGTCGAAGCGTGCTGAAGGAGGTGGCGGTGAAGTAGCATCATCTTCATCCTCGATCACTCTGGCATTCACAGTTGCAGCAGAGGAAGAGAACTCAGAGTCTTCAAGAGATGGAGTTCGTCGCAGCACTGCCCTTCGAGGAGGTGTGGAGTCAAACTTGAATTGCTCAGAGAATCCATCCTCTTGAAGATCATTTTCAGAACACAGCAGCGTCAGCCCTTTCCATGTGCGTCGAGAGGTTTCATGAGCAACAAAGGCATTCTTGGTGGCAAGATTGCGAATGCGATTAACATCCACCAAGAGGCTTTGCATTTGACGCTTCAGCCAGTCATGATGCCTATCCTGTTTCTGATGAAGAGCCACTAGAAGCTCTCAGTCATTGAGAACACGAGTGTGCTTCTTGGGTCGTTGGGCAATGGTGCTATCAGTGGCTTCAGTGAGAGCAGGATGCGGTGCACGTGTAGTGCCAGCCAAAGGATACACACGAGTTACGGCTTCAACGCCTTCAATGCTCTGAGAAAAACTTTGATGCTCTGCATTCTAAAGACTTAGAGGTTCCTTGGCAGGCTCAGGATAGATGGTTTCAATAGACATATCCACATCAGGCAAAAAGATCCGATGATTGCGGGCAGAGGGCTGATATGAGATAGCGGAGTGAAGTTTGATCAGCCGCATCACCCAAGGGGCGTAGAACTTCAAACCAAACAAATCAGAGCCAGATGCAGCAAGTTGGTGAATGAAGAAATCCTGTGTATTGAAGCATTTTCCATGAAGAATATAGAAGACCAAAGTCTTCATTGCACCTTCCAGCTTGGCATGGGGGGAATGTCCTTTGATTGGCCAGAGAGTTCGCCTTATGATGTGATAAATGGTTCTTGGCAGATACTCAAGGTCTTCAACGAAGAACTCTGTGGGATAAGCAGCATCTTGGGGCAATGGCTTCATCATACTGAGCATCTGACTCATATTAGGTTCAGTCTTCTGAAAGATGCTCTCAATAGCTTCACTATGAAGCTGACAGCCATGCTCGTAGAGATCGCCAGGAGTGGGCAAACCAGTGAGCTCAATGATGTCAAAGGCTTTGGCTTCGTGATGAACGTTTCCTGTCATCCACTCCAGGACCCAAGTCTTCGGATCTCTGCTATACCCGCGGATGTGAAGTGTGGCATAGAATTGGAGCAGCAACTCTTCATTCCAATGCTCTTGGTCAATGACGAACGGCAGCAGTCCAACCTCTTTGAAGCAATCCAGAGCTTCTTCCAGACAAGGCAGACCAGCTATTGCTTCAATGTCAAGGCGCTTGTGTGGGAAGATGCGACCTTGGTGGTAAAGAACGCATGAGTAATAGCTTCGCTGCGGATAACTCCAGAACCGATCAGATGATATTCTTTCCCTTGAGTAGGGGTTCCTGGAGCTATTGAAGAATGTGTTGTCTACTCTGAAGCCATTGATATTGAAGGAGCCAGGTGCTGATGCAGGACCTAGGAACCTTGGAAATCTTGGGATTGGCTTCTGTACCTGAGGCCTGTGCTCAACATGATAGTCGAACTGGGGACCGGCAGCAGACGCAGGAACAGAAGCGGCGGGATTAGTGGCTTCGCTGACTTCTGGTGCTGTTGTTGGTGAGGGCTCCACATTAGCTTCAGCCATGACAACGTAGGTGGCTTCAGTGGTGTTGGTGGTGGCAGCCTCAAGATGTTCAACCTCCACTTGACGAGCAGGAGGGTCGGTCACGATCATGTTCTCCTCGAGAACCGCTTCTTGGTGGGACAGGGGAGTGGCAACTTGTGGGACTTCTTCTTTAGCGGCTGATGCAGCCGGATTGTCTTCAGCAGAGACTTGAGGCCTTGGACCTTTCTGAAGCCTGCGCAACGCGGGTGACGCCTGTGGAGTTGCTGTTGGCTGGGCCTCAAAGTCTTCTTCCTCTTGTGGGCGATCCGCCCATGAAGCATCATGTGCAATTGGCGTGAGTGGACGACCAATGCTGATGAGTTCGCTGTGCGTGAGCACAGGCGATGATACCTGTTGGTGCTCTAGCTGAGGAAGGGCTGCATCATCTTCAACATGGTCATGGTGACCAATGTCTTCAGCAGCGATGGGATCAGCTGCTGGAAAGTCTTCAGCTTCATGAGCCTCTGTGAAAGCAGGCTCATGGACAGTCAGTTGACGTTCTTGTGGATCGGTGTCGGGGTGAACCATGGAAATGGGTTCAACAATCAAGGGCTCTGTGGGAGCAGCCCGTTCCTTCTTGGTCTTTCTTTTCTTCTTGGCGGGGGCAGTAGCAGAGGCTTCAGGATGTTTTCTCTTCCTTGCTTCAGCCTCAGCAGTCCTGGTCTTCTTCAGTTCTGAAGCGGTTGACCTGGCCTTTGGCTTTTGGCCAGTCATGCTAGTTGGGAAGACAAGGGGATCTGCTTCCTGCCTTGGTGCTTCGGGTTCAGCCATAGCGGGCTTCTTCGTCTTCTTGGCAGCCATCCTAGGGTCGATGCCAGGACGCCCAAGGGCCTTGCGCTTCTCAGCCTCATTGTAGGCTTGCACACACCCATCAGCCAGGACCTTCATGCGCTCACAAGAACCATGAGCTTCTGCACGTTTCTTTAGAAAGTCTTCCTTGAGCTCGTGCAGCATAATCTTGAAGTTCTTCACGTCTTGCATGCTGAGCTTGGCCATATGCTTCTTGAACTGAGATTTCTCAAAGTCAATCTTCTGCTTCAGTTCAACAATGCGCTGGGCTATGGCTAACTCTGAAGCAATAGCGCCATGGAAGGCGACACTGAGGCCAATGGGTAGTTGGAGATCGTCGAAGCTGATGTTTGGCGTGTCAAACCACTCATCAATGAAGTTGTGGATGATTGTTACATTAAAGAGCGGCAGATCATTGAAGATTTCTACTTCTTCTTTGCTCTTGATGAGTTGCTCAAGAGCGTCATCTGCAAGATCTTCATCACTTGATAGATCAATGGCATCATTGCGCAGAATGGCAGCAGCAGTTAGCTCTTGGCCGGTGTGTGGCAGAGGCATCTTGACCTTCTGGGGCTTGGAGATGCGTGACAAATCTTCAGACTACACACTGTCTTCAGGAGGTGCAGTTGCCAGTGGCTTCGCCCGTGAGATTTTTGGTGAAGGGGCAGGCTTTGAAGCTTTAGGCTTCTTCAACTTCTTTGGCTTCGGCGCTGCAGGCGCTTCATCTGATTCAGCGTCAGCTGCAGGCTCATTCACGGCTGTCCCTTGAACCAAGATATGGGTGATGAGACCTTCAAGGTTGTAGAAAGGACCAACGACATTGGGTTCTGCATCACGGGTGCCGTCAGCCCTTGGAGTAGAAGGACCAGGGTTGAAGTCTAGTCCCAATGTCTTCTTGTTCTGCTTCGCTGAGTTCTGGGCAAATTGAAAGTTGTGCTTGAACAGAATGTCGTCACGACACCATAGCAGTGACGATGGGTCAGCATCCGCAGGCTGTGGTCCACGGACCATGCAGGGATAGAAGCCTTGTTCAATGGCTTCATCTCTGGTCCTGGGTTGAAGATTTTTGTAGAGGATATCTCCCCATGGTCGCTTGATGGCATTCTTTTCAGCATATTCCTTTGTCACAAATCTGTATTTGAACCACTGTTCTGCCCAATAGCGTCGAATCCATTGGATTCGTGTTTTGCGCCGATTGTAATCCTCTTCAGGATCTGTCTTGTACAGTTCTGAGAGGTCATCTGGCAGATCTCTTGATGTTTCTCCACGATGCTTTCTGCCACCCTTCCTTGCTGATTTCTCTGAAGCCATGAACTTTAAACTGAAATCTTCAATACGTTCAAAGGCTTCAAGGACTTTCGCTTGCTGGACAGACAGGAACTGGCTTCGGGAGAATTGATATGATGTTGTAAGAATTCTGCAAATGAATGCAGACTATGAGAACCAAGGGATTCTCCCACGGACATGTACCTGTGACAGCATTAAGGTGCGAGGGAAGGGGAAGAGGTCATATGCATTCTCAGAAGATTTTGAATATAAATTAGTTTAGAAGACATTGACCTCATCGTGCGAAGACATTCACTCATAGATAAGGAGTTGGTTCCAGATTTGTATGAATCCAGAGATCAGTACAAGTGAGGAATCTAACTACTTTGTGAAGCATAAGTGAATATACTAGGCATGTTATGAGATGCAGTATGAGAGAGATCTAACTTGTGTGAATAGAAACTGCTTGTGGTAGAAAGTGACAAAGCCATAGGATCAACGGTGCCGTAAAAAGGAAGTTTTATTTACCACACTAAGAACTGCTAGACGGAGTGGAAGAGGAGGCCGAGAAGTTCGAACTTCCGTGCCCTAACTTGGCGACGGAGGACACCTACGGTGACGGCGGAGAGGACGATGTCTGCGGTCGGCGTGAAGACGACGTCGAAGAGGTTGCGGCAGCGAAGCACTTCGTCACCGGCGTCATCGAGGGCTAGTGGTGGCGCTAGGGTTCGTGCGAGAGTGGAACAAGAGATAATGACCGCTGTGAAGTGTGTATTTATAGGTACAGGGGCGACACTGCGTTATTACACAGGTGCCACTGGCGATTCGCATCTGAGGAACACGTGGCCATCATGCAGAATTTTGGGGTTTGTTCCATGTCCCACGCACGCCTGGATTGTCGGGTGGTCATTCCTACTTCTCCGGGTTTCATGTGGAGGAATGAGCATTGAAAGCGGACTTAAGGTTTATCTCTGTATCTTCTGCTGACAAGGACGCAGAGAAGACATTCGACAGTTTCAATAGAATGCATATGATTTGGAGAGATAGAGTTTGAGATAGAAAGCACAGAGAGGTTAGGGTCCGATCACATTCACTTAGTTTAAAAGATTCAACAAGAAGACATAGCTATAAGTGAATGCTGTAGAGGACAGAACACTAGTATATATATATAATCAACATAGTGAAGATAATCATGAAAACATGTTGAGATTGAAGCCAAACCAAATGTGAAGACATAGCAAGGTAACGCCATGAGTGAAACACTTCAAATAGAACATTTGGTGGTGGCATTACCCACCGTATGGGAAGTATTAGACCCAGACATGGCGCACAATTATCGTGGCGCTCCGAAGTCAAATTCCACATTAATGTATTCACACTTAGAATGTATGTCTTCATTGATTGAAAATATACTTTACTTCGTGTGTTGCACATCTAAGTCATCAATATGCATAAGGGTTAGGATGTGTGCCTGATCACAGGACATTTGAGGATTCCAGGATATTTAGCTCACACCGTAACTTGCAAAATCTCTTCTAATCCAAGGGCTTGGTGAAGATATCTGCCAATTGCTCTTCAGTGTTGACGTGTATGAGATCAATATCTTCCTTCACAACATGATCTCTGAGAAAGTGATGACGAATTTCAATGTGCTTTGTCTTCGAGTGATGAACTGGGTTGTTGGCAATCTTGATGGCGCTTTCGTTGTCGCAGTAGAGTGGCACTTGCTTCAGATGAATGCCATAGTCCTTGAGTGTTTGCTTCATCCATAGAAGCTGAGCGCAGCAAGATCCAGCAGCAATGTATTCAGATTCAGCAGTGGAGAGAGATACACAGTTCTGCTTCTTTGAAGACCAACATACAAGTGATCGTCCCAGAAAATGACATGTGCCTGATGTAGACTTGCAATCCACTTTGTCACCAGCATAATCAGCATCCGAGAATCCAAGCAGATCAAACTCTGAGCCCGTTGGATACCATAATCCTAGAGTTGGGGTGTGAGCCAAATATCGAAGAATTCGCTTCACAGCTAAATGATGCGACTCCTTTGGTGCCACTTGGAATCGAGCACACATGCAAACACTAAGCATAATATCTAGCCTAGATGCACTTAGATAAAGTAAAGAACCAATCATGGAGCGGTATACCTTTTGATCGAACTCTTTACCATTGTCGTCAGGACCCAGATGATGCTTGGCTGGCATTGGCGTCGTGAAGTCTTTGCAGTCTTGCATACCGAACTTCTTCAGGCAATCTTTGAGATACTTCTATTGAGATATGAAGATGTCGTTGTGTTGCTGTCGTATTTGAAGACCAGGAAAGAACTTCAGCTCTCCCATCATAGACATTTGATATTGCTCTTGCATCATAAATCCAAACTCTTCACTGTACTTCTGATTGGTGCACCCGAAGATAATGGCATCCACATATATTTGGCACACAAACAGTTCACCATCATATGTCTTCGTGAAGAGAGTGGGGTCGAGGGAACCAGGTATGAAGCCTTTGCTCTTCAGGAAGTATTTGAGTGTGTCATACCAGGCCCGAGGGGCTTGTTTGAGGCCATACAGTGCCTTGTTGAGCTTGTATACCATGTTAGGATGTTTTGGATCTTCAAAGCCAGGTGGTTGTGCAACACACACTTCTTCTTCAATCTTGCCATTGAGAAAGGCGCTCTTCACATCCATTTGATAAAGGAGTATGTTGTGATGATTTGCATAGGCTAGCAGTATGCGTATGGCTTCAAGTCTAGCCACAGGAGCAAATGTTTCATCGAAGTCAATACCTTCCACTTGAGTATATCCTTGAGCAACGAGACGAGCTTTGTTTCTGACAACTTGACCGTGCTCATCTTGTTTGTTGCGGTATATCCATTTTGTGCCTATTATGTTGTGCTTCCGAGGATCGGGACGCTTAACCAGTTCCCATACATTATTCAGCTCAAACTGTTGAAGCTCTTCTTGCATAGCTTGAATCCATTCAGGTTCCATGAAGGCTTCTTCAACTTTCTTGGGTTCTGTTATTGAGACGAATGCGAAGTGCCCACAGAAATTTGCTAGCTGAGTTGCCCTTGAACGAGTGAGTGGACCGGGTGCATTGATGTTATCAATTATTCTTTCAATCTGCACTTCATTGGCAACACGAGGATGTACAGGGCGAAGATTTTGCTCTTGCTGATCATTGTCGTTGTTAGAGGGAATGTCTTCAGGCTGAGCATTGTCTTCAGATTAATCAGGTGTTGAGATGATAAGTTCTTCTTCAGGATGAGCTTCAGAAGGTATAATTTCTCCAGTTCCCATTAGCTTGATTGATTCACTGGATGGAACTTCATCTAGCACATTTGGCAGGTGCTCTCTTTGTGAACCGTTGGTCTCATCGAACCGCACATCCACTGTTTCAACCACTTTATAATGAAAGAGATTGAAGACTCTGTAGGAGTGCGAATCTTTTCCATATCCAAGCATAAAACCCTCATGTGCTTTTGGTGCAAACTTTGAGGTGTGATGTGGGTCCTTGATCCAGCACCTGGCGCCAAATACTCTGAAGTAACTGACATTTGGCTTCTTGCCAGTAAGGAGCTCATAAGATGTCTTGTTCAGAAGCTTGTGAAGATAAACATGATTGATTGTATGGCATGCAGTATCAATGGCTTCAGGCCAGAATTTTCTTGGAGTCTTGTATTCATCTAGCATTGTTCTGGCCATCTCAATGAGTGTTCTGTTCTTGCGTTCGACGACGCCATTCTGCTGTGGCGTGTACGGGGCTGAGAATTCATGTGTGATGCCCAAGGTATCAAGATATGTATCAAGGCCAGTGTTCTTGAATTCAGTGCCATTGTCACTTCTGATATGCTTTATCTTGGCGCCATAGTTGTTCATTGCTTGATTGGTGAAGCGTCTGAAGACATCCTGCACTTCATTCTTGTAAAGGATTATGTGCGCCCAAGTATATCTAGAATAATCATCAACAATGACAAAGCCATAGAGACAAGCAGTAGTAGTAAGAGTTGAGTAATGAGTGGGACCGAAAAGATCCATGTGAAGCAGTTCGAAGGGTCGAGTAGTAGTCATGATTGTCTTCGAGGGATGTTTGGCCCTCGTCATCTTTCCTGCCTCACAGGCACCGCATAAGTGATCTTTCTTGAACTTGATGCCCTCGATGCCTATGACATGCTTCTTCTTTGCCAGGGTGTGGAGGTTCCTCATGCCAGCATGCCCAAGCCTCCGATGCCAGAGCCAGCATTCTGAAGCTTTTGCTAGAAGACATACGGCAAGCTGTGGTCCTGCTGGAAATCTACCACGTACAAATCATCTTTTCGATACCCTTCAAATACTAGAGACTTGTCAGATTCCATTAGAACAAGGCAACGATATTTTCCAAATATTACGATCATGTTTAAATCACAAAGCATTGAGACAGACATTAAGTTGAAGCCAAGGGATTCAACAAGCATGACTTTATCCATGTGTTGATCCCTTGAGATTGCAACTCTACCTAGACCCAATACCTTACTTTTACCAGTGTCAGCAAATGTGATGTGGCTCTTGTCGGATGGACGTAAGGTTGAGTCCATAAGAAGGCTTCTTTTGCCAGTCATGTGATTTGTACACCCACTATCAATAATCCATTCTGAAGACGCTGGTGTCGTACCCTACAGTGCAGTTAGGGGGATAGGCTTCACGAAGAGAATTGTGAAGCAAAAAACATTTGACGAACCAGTGGGTTATGAAAGCTTAGATCCAGATTAGGACTAATAGGGAGAGTAGCAAGCGATTCAGGAACGAAGTACATAGTAAAACCATTTGGACATTTGATCTTGCGCCCTACAAGATGTTTAAGGTCCCCAGCAATAGCGTCAGACGATTTTGGTTTTTTGTTGGAGACCTTTCCCTGCAAAAGAGAGTTAAGCTTTCTTAGCCACCCACATCTTCAAGGGTGGCTTAGAAGCAATAAGTCTAAGTGCAGCATCTGAGAACTTTGGCTTTGGAGCCCCAGCAAACAGTCTTGCAGGCAGACAATAGTACTCATAAGAATAAGCAGAATAGTTCTTAGTCTTATGAACATGGCGGTTTGATGAACCGCTCTCATATTCATAGGCCTGAGTATGGTTTCCCTACAAAACATTTGCGTTAGTGCGACTCAGGTGAGTCCTCTGTCTGTATGAAGCCTTTGGACCGTATGAAGCCTTTGGTCTGAGGTTTGTCTTCTTCACGTGAGGTGTCATGATGACATTCACAGGAAGATTATCCAGACACTTTTTCGGAACCCAGATCTTCTTCATAGGCGGTCCATTCCTGCAGTTAGTACCAATGTACCTAGCAAACACTTCACCATTCTGATTCTTAAACAGTTTATAGTTTGCATCAAAGGATTCATCAATGACAATGGAGTTTGCACAAGTGAACCCAGATAGAGTGGATGGATCTGCTGAAAATTCCTTTGCAGCAACCCATGTGGTTTTGGGGTATGGCTCAGGTTTCCAGTAAGAGCCATCAGCATTCATTTTCCTTACGAACCCAACACCCTCTTTCCTCGGGTTTCGATTCAAGATCTGCTTTTCGAGGACATCACATAGTGTTTGATGCCCTTTAAGAGTTTTGTACATCCCTGTTTCAAGCAATGTCTTCAACCTAGCATTCTCATCAGCAATAGCAGTGGAATCCTCAGCAGAGGGGTTAGTTCCCACATCAACAGTTGAAGATATTACAACAGTAGCAGCAGTAGAACATTCAGCACCAGTAGTAGCATTATCACGCTCAATGCATTTAAGACATGGTGGTTCATATCCTTCCTGAGCGGAGCTGATCTGTTCGGTGCAAAGTGACTCATTTTCCTTTTGAAGATCTTCATGAGCCGCTCTCAATTTCTCAAGATCTTGCTTCCTTTGAAGATAATCATAGGAAAGCTTTTCATGAGTTGTTGAGAGCGTTTCATGACGACTTTCAAGTTCCTCATACTTAACATGAAGATTTTTTATGTCTTCAATTAAGGACTCAGATCGAGTCATTTCAGCACCTAACAGATCATCGCTTCTGTCTAACAGTTTTTGAATATGTTCCATAGCTTTCTGTTGTTCAGTTGCAATTTTAGCAAGTGTTTTGTAGCTGGGTTTTGAACCACAATCAGAGTCATCGTCACTAGATGTTTGATAGTGAGTAGTGCGTGTGTTTACCTTGGCACCGCGTGCCATGAAGCAGTAGGTAGAAGCGGAGTAGTCCTTGTCATTTGCATCGGTGTCGGTGATGAAGTCATTGTCTTCAGTGTTGAAGATGGACTTGGCAACGTATGCTATAGCCAGACTTGCGACACCTGAATTGGACTCCTCCTCTGCATCCATTTCCTTGCCAACAAACGCACATGCCTTGCCAGATGAGCTCTTCTTGTGTGATGAAGACTTTGAGGAAGACTTGAAAGAAGACTTTGAGTATTTCTTCTTCTTCTTGTCGTCAGAGTCATATTCCTTGCTCTTCTTCTTCTTTTTGTTCTCATTGTCCCACTGCGGACACTCAGAGATGAAGTGGCCAGGTTTCTTGCACTTCTGACATGTTTTCTTCTTGTAGTCATGAGCATAAGCTTCATCATTCCTTGAGCTTGATCGGGAAGACTTTCTGAAACCTTTCTTCTTGGTGAATTTTTGGAACTTCTTCACAAGCATAGCAAGTTCCCTTCCAACATCTTCAGGATCATCCGAACTGCTGTCAGATTCTTCTTCAGATGAGGAGACAACTTTTGCCTTCAAGGCACGAGTTCGCCCATAGTTTGGACCGTAGATATCTCTTTTCTCAGAAAGCTGAAACTCATGTGTGTTGAGCCTCTCAAGTATGTCAGACGGATCGAGTGTCTTGAAATCAGGACGTTCTTGAATCATCAGGGCTAGGGTGTCAAACGAACTACCAAGTGATCTCAGTAGTGTCTTGACAACTTCATGCTTGGTGATCTCAGTAGCGCCGAGGGCTTGAAGCTCATTTGTGATGTCAGTGAGTCGGTCAAATGTGAGCTGGACATTCTCATTGTCATTTCGCTTGAAGCGGTTGAAGAGGTTGCGAAGGACACTGATTCTCTGATCTCTCTGGGTTGAGACGCCTTCATTGACCTTGGAGAGCCAGTCCCAGACCAGCTTAGATGTTTCCAAAGCACTCACACGGCCATACTGTCCTTTGGTCAGATGACCACAGATGATATTCTTGGCAGTAGAGTCCAGTTGAACGAACTTCTTGACATCAGCAGCAGTGACACCTTCTCCAGCCTTGGGAATGCCGTTCTTGACGACATACCATAGGTCGACATCAATGGCTTCAAGATGCATGCGCATCTTATTCTTCCAGTAGGGATATTTAGTTCCATCGAAGACGGGGCACGCAACGGAGACTTTAATTATCCCTGCAGTCGACATAGCTAAAACTCCAGGTGGTTAAACCGAATCACATAGAACAAGGGAGCACCTCGCTCTGATACCAATTGAAAGTGCGTTATATCGACTAGAGGGGGGTGAATAGGCGATTTTTATGAAAGTCTTCAAAATGTGGAAGTTATGAAGACAAACGATAGAAATAAACCTATTATCCTGCAGCGGAAGGTAGACTACACTAGGCAAGCCATAGTCAAGTATTCAATGGAGTGAAAGCACAATGACTAATAGCAGCAATGTAGTAAGGATCAGGTAGGAAGATATTATGAAGCCAAACAGAAAACGCAGTCACTCAATGAAGATAAAAGATAGTGCAATCATACAATGACTTCACAAGGAGTAACGGTAAGTAAAGGGAAGGGAAGATGAAACCAGTGACTCGTTGAAGACAATGATTTGTTGGACCAGTTCTAGTTGCTGTGACAACTGTACGTCTGGTTAGGGCGGCTAGGTATTTAAACCTTAGGACACACAGTCCCGGACACCCAGTCCTGAACACGCAGCTCAGGACACCCAGTCCTCACCGTATTCCCCTTGAGCTAAGGTCACACAGACCTCGCCCAATCACTCTGGTAAGTCTTCAAGGTAGACTCCCAAACCTTCACAGACTTCGTTCACCGGCAATCCACAATGTCTCTTGGATGCTCAGAACGCGACGCCTAACCGGCTGGAGGATGTACAATCCTCAAGTGTAATAGGTCTTCAGATCACACAGACAAGAAGACTTAAGTGATGCCTAATTCTCTTTGGCTCTGGGTGGTTAGGGCTTTATCCTCGCAAGGAATTCTCTCTCAAAGGCTTCGAGGTGGGTTGCTCTCAAACAACAAAAGCCGTACTCTGAATCTGAGCAGCCAACCGTTTATGGTTGTAGGGGGTGGGCTATTTATAGCCACTTGGCAACCCGACCTAATTTGTCCGAAATGACCCTTGGTCACTAAGGAACTGACACGTGTTCCAACGGTCAGATTTCAAACTCACACGGCAACTTTACTTGGGCTACAAGCAAAGCTGACTTGTCCGACTCTAGACAAGATTCACTCTCAAAGTATTCACTCGAAGACATAGGTTTTGTTTAAGCATCACTTCAGTCATTCTGACTGGTTCTCTTGGACCCCACTTAACAGTACGGTGGTTCCTATGACTCAACAAAGAGGAAGAAAAAGAACTACGAAAGATCTAAGTCTTCGAGCTCCATAGGCTTCATGCGATGTCTTCTCTTTTCATAGTCTTCAATGTGAATATCTTCATATACCACCTTTGACTTCAATGTCTTCATACATTTTTAGGGGTCATCTCTGGTAGGAAAACCGAATCAATGAGGGACTTCTACCTGTGTTATCCTGCAATTCTCACAAACACATTAGTCCCTCAACTAGGTTTGTCGTCAATACTCCAAAACCAACTAGGGGTGGCACTAGATGCACTTACAAGAGGGATGTCTATCTAAGTGGGAGTTCATTAAATAATTTGATTAGATGAACTTAATTATCATGAACTTAGTCTATATCTTTACAATATGTCTTGTAGATAAAATGTCCCACGCTAATGTTGTCCTCAACTTCAATGCGTTCCTAGAGAAAACCAAGCTGAAAGACGATGGTAGCAACTATATGGACTGGGTCCGGAACTTGAGGATCATCCTCATAGCTGCCAAGAAAGCATATGTCCTTGAAGCACCGCTAGGTGAAGCACCACCCCCAGCAAACCAAGACGTTATGAACGCTTGGCAGTCCCGTGCTGATGATTACTCCCTGGTTTAGTGCGGCATGCTTTAGAGCTTAGAACCAGGGCTCCAGAAGCGTTTTGAGCAACACGGAGCATATGAGATGTTCCAAGAGCTGAAAATGGTTTTCCAAGCTCATGCCCGGGTCGAGAGATATGAAGTCTCCGACAATTTATACAGTTGTAAGATGGAGGAGAATAGTTCCGTCAGCGAGCACATACTCAAAATGTCTGGGTTGCACAACCGCTTGTCTAAGCTGGGAGTTAATCTCCCGGATGATGCGGTCGTTGACAGAATCCTTCAGTCGCTCCCACCTAGCTACAAGAGCTTTGTGATGAACTTCAATATGCAGGGGATGGAAAAGACCATTCCTGAGGTATATTCAATGTTGAAATCAGCGGAGGTGGAAATCAAAAAGGAACATCAAGTGTTGATGGTGAATAAAACCACTAAGTTCAAGAAGGGCAAGGGTAAAAAGAACTTCAAGAAGGACGGCAAGGGAGTTGCCGCGCCTGGTAAGCAAGCTGTCGGGAAGAAGCCAAAGAATGGACCCAAGCCCGAGACTGAGTGTTATTATTGCAAAGGAAGTGGTCACTGGAAGCGGAACTGCCCCAAGTACTTAGCAGACAAGAAGGCCGGCAACACCAAAGGTATATGTGATACATGTTATTGATGTGTACCTTACTAGTACTCGTAGTAGCTCCTGGGTATTTGATACCGGTGCGGTTGCTCATATTTGTAACTCAAAACTGGAGCTGCGGAATAAGCGGAAACTGGCGAAGGACGAGGTGACGATGCGCGTCCGGAATGGTTCCAAGGTCGATGTGATCGCTGTCGGCACGCTACCTCTACATTTACCTACGGGATTAGTTTTAAACCTCAATAATTGTTATTTAGTGCCAGCTTTGAGCATGAACATTGTATCAGGATCTCGTTTAATATGAGATGGATACTCATTTAAATCCGCGAATAATGGTTGTTCTATTTATATGAGAGATATGTTTTATGGTCATGCCCCGCTGGTCAATGGTTTATTCTTATTTAATCTCGAACGTGATGTTACACATATTCATAGTGTGAATACCAAAAGATGTAAGGTTGATAATGATAGCCCCACATACTTGTGGCACTGCCGCCTTGGTCACATTGGTGTCAAACGCATGAAGAAACTCCATGCAGATGGACTTTTGGAGTCTCTTGATTATGAATCATTTGACACGTGCGAACCATGCCTCATGGGCAAAATGACCAAGACTCCGTTCTCCGGAACAATGGAGCGAGCAACCAACTTATTGGAAATCATACATACTGATGTGTGCGGTCCAATGAGTATTGAGGCTCGCGGTGGCTATCGTTATGTTCTCACCCTCACTGATGACTTGAGTAGATATGGGTATGTCTACTTAATGAAACACAAGTCTGAGACCTCTGAAAAGTTCAAGGAATTTCAGAGTGAGGTTGAGAATCAACGTGACAGAAAAATCAAGTTCTTACGATCAGATTGTGGGGGAGAATATTTGAGTCATGAATTTGGCACGCACTTAAGGAAATGTGGAATAGTTTCACAACTCACGCCGCCTGGAACACCACAGCGTAATGGTGTGTACGAACATCGTAATTGCACTCTATTGGATATGGTGCGATCTATGATGTCTCTTACCGATCTACTGCTATCATTTTGGGGCTATGCTTTAGAGACTGCCGCATTCACTTTAAATAGGGCTCCATCGAAATCCGTTGAGACAACACCGTATGAATTATGGTTTGGGAAAAACCTAAGCTGTCGTTTCTAAAAGTTTGGGGATGCGATGCTTACGTGAAGAAACTTCAACCTGAAAAGCTCGAACCCAAATCGGAAAAATGCGTCTTCATAGGATACCCTAAAGAAACTATTGGGTATACCTTCTACCTCAGATCTGAAGGCAAGATCTTTGTTGCCAAGAATGGATCCTTTCTAGAGAAAGAGTTTATCTCGAAAGAAGTAAGTGGGAGGAAAGTAGAACTTGATGAAGTATTTCCTCTTGAACCGGAGAGTGGCATAGCTCAAGGAAATGTTCCTGAGGTGCCTGCACCGACTAGAGAGGAAGTTAATGATGATGATCATGAAACTTTAGATCAAGTTGCTACTGAACTTTGTAGGTCCACAAGGACACGTTCCGCACCAGAGTGGTACGGCAACCCTGTCCTGGAAATCATGTTGTTGGACAATGGTGAACCTTCGAACTATGAAGAAGCGATGGCGGGCCCAGATTCCGACAAATGGCTGGAAGCCATGAAATCCAAGATAGGATCCATGTATGAAAACGAAGTATGGACTTTGATTGACTTGCCCGATGATCGGCGAGCCATAGAAAATAAATGGATCTTTAAGAAGAAGACAAACGCGGATGGTAATGTGACCATCTATAAGGCTCAGCTTGTCGCTAAGGGTTATCGACAAGTTCAAGGGGTTGACTACGATGAGACTTTCTCACCCGTAGCGAAGCTGAAGTCCGTCTGAATCATGTTAGCAATTGCTGCATTCTATGATTATGAGATATGGCAAATGGACGTCAAAATGGCATTCCTTAATGGTTTCCTTAAGGAAGAATTGTATATGATGCAGCGAGAAGGTTTTGTCGATCCTAAGAATGCTGACAAGGTGTGCAAGCTCCAACGCTCAATCTATGGGCTGGTGCAAGCATCTTGGAGTTGGAACATTCGATTTGATGAGATGATCAAAGCGTTTGGGTTTACACAGACTTATGGAGAAGCATGTGTTTACAAGAAAGTGAGTGGGAGCTCTGTAGCATTTCTCATATTATATGTGGATGACATACTATTGATGGGAAATGATATAGAATTCTTGGAAAGCATAAAGGCCTACTTGAACAAGTGTTTTTCAATGAAGGATCTTGGAGAAGCTGCTTATATATTAGGCATCAAGATCTATAGAGATAGATCGAGACGCCTCATTGGTCTTTCACAGAGTACGTACCTTGACAAGATATTGAAGAAGTTCAATATGGATCAGTCAAAGAAGGGGTTCTTGCCTGTGTTGCAAGGTACGGGATTGAGCATGGCTCAATGCCTGACCACGACAGAAGATAGAGAAAAGATGAGTGATGGACAAGACCCAATCCTAAGCATAGCACAAGATCGTGTAGTTCGTATGCTAGAGCTTTTCTAAGTGTCAAGTATCATTTCCTTAGACCATGAGATTGTGCAACTCCCAGATACCGTAGGAGTGCTTTGGGTGTACCAAACGTCACAATGTAACTGGGTGGCTATAAAGGTACACTACAGGTATCTCCGAAAGTGTTTGTTGGGTTGGCATGAATCGAGACTAGGATTTGTCACTCCGTATGACGGAGAGGTATCCTGGGCCCACTCAGTAATGCATCATCATAATGAGCTCACTATGACTAAGTAGTTGGTCACGGGATTATGCATTACAGAACGAGTAAAGTGACTTGCCAGTAACGAGATTGAACGAGGTATTGGGATACCGACGAGCGAATCTCGGGCAAGTAACGTACCGATTGACAAAGGGAATTGTATACGGGATTGCTTGAATCCTCGACATTGTGGTTCATCCGATGAGATCATCGTGGAACATGTGGGAGCCAACATGGGTATCCAGATCCCCCTGTTGGTTATTGGCCAAAGAGTTGTCTCGGTCATGTCTGCATGGTTCCCGAACCCGTAGGGTCTACACACTTAAGGTTCAATGACGCTAGGGTTATTAGGAAGACTTTTATGTGATTACCGAATGTTGTTCGGAGTCCCGGATGAGATCCCGGACGTCACGAGGAGTTCCGGAATGGTCCGGAGGTGAAGATTTATATGTAGGAAGTTGTCATACGGTCACCGGAAAGGTTTGGGGGCATATCGGTATTGTACCGGGGCCACCGGAGGGGTTCCGGGGGTCCACCGGGAGGGGCCACCTCTCTCGGAGGGCCTAATGGGCTGTAGAGGAAAGGGAACCAGCCCTACATGGGATGGGAACATCCCCCCCTTGGGCCCATGCGCCTAGGGTTGGGGGGAAACCCTAAGGGGGGCGCCCCCCTTGCTTGGGGGGCAAGCCCCCTCCCCTTGGCCGCCCCCCCTCTAGATCTCATCTAGAGGGGGCCGGCCCCCTTCCTCCTTCCCCTATATATAGAGGGGCAAGGGGAGGGCTGCATACACCATCCAAGGCGCAGCCCCTCCCCTCCCCAACACCTCTCCTCCTCCGCAAGAGCGTGGCAAAGCCCTGCCGGAGTACTGCAGCTCCACCACCACCACGCCGTCGTGCTGTTGTTGGAGCCCTCTTCCTCAACCTCTCCCTCCTCCTTGCTGGATCAAGGCGCGGGAGACGTCCTCGCTCCGTACGTGTGTTGAACGCGAAGGTGCCGTCCGTTCGGCGCTAGGATCTTCGGTGATTTGGATCACGACGAGTACGACTCCATCAACCCCGTTCTCTTGAACGCTTCCGCTCGTGATCTGCAAGGGTATGTAGATGCATTCCTCTCCCCTCGTTGCTAGATGACTCCATAGATTGATCTTGGTGATGCGTAGAAAATTTTAAATTTCTGCTACGTTCCCCAACATATGTGATATACATGTTATTGATGTGTACCTTACTAGAGCTCGTAGTAGCACCTGGGTATTTGATACTGGTTCTGTTGCTAATATTTGCAACTCGAAAACAGGGACTACGGATTAAACGAAGACTGACTAAGGACGAGGTGATGATGCACGTGGGAAATGGTTCCAAAGTCGATGTGATCGCCGTCGGCACGCTACCTCTACATCTACCTTCGGGATTAGTTTTAGACCTAAATAATTATTATTTGGTGCCAGCATTAAGCATGAACATTATATCTAGATCTTGTTTGATGCGAGATGGTTATTCATTTAAATCCGAGAATAATGGTTGTTCTATTTATATGAGTAATATCTTTTATGGTCATGCACCCTTGAAGAGTGGTCTATTTGTATTGAATCTCGGTAGTAGTGATACACATATTCATAATGTTGAAGCCAAAAGATGTAGAGTTGATAATGATAGTGCAACTTATTTGTGGCACTGCCGTTTGGGTCATATTGGTGTAAAGCGCATGAAGAAACTCCATACTGATGGACTTTTGGAATCACTTGATTATGAATCACTTGGTACTTGCGAACCATGCCTCATGGGCAAGATAACTAAAACGCTGTTCTCCGGAACAATGTAGCGAGCAACGGATTTGTTGGAAATCATACATACTAATGTATGTGGTCCAATGAATATTGAGGCTCGCGGCGGGTATCATTATTTTCTCACCTTCACAGATGATTTGAGCAGATATGGGTATATCTACTTAATGAAACATAAGTCTGAAACATTTGAAAAGTTCAAAGAATTTCAGAATGAAGTGGAAAATCATCGTAACAAGAAAAGAAAGTTTCTACGATCTGATCATGGAGGAGAATATTTTAGTTACGAGTTTGGTCTACATTTGAAACAATGTGGAATAGTTTTGCAACTCACGTCACCCGGAACACCACAGCGTAATGGTGTGTCCGAACGTCGTAATCGTACTTTACTAGATATGGTGCGATCTATGATGTCTCTTACTGATTTACCGCTATTGTTTTGGGGTTATGCTTTAGAGACGGTTGCATTCACGTTAAATAGGGCACCATCAAAATCCGTTGAAACGACGCCTTATGAACTGTGGTTTGGCAAGAAACCAAAGTTGTCGTTTCTTAAAGTTTGGGGCTGCGATGCTTATGTGAAAAAACTTCAACCTGATAAGCTCGAACCCAAACCGGAGAAATGTGTCTTCATAGGATACCGAAAAGAGACTGTTGGGTACACCTTCTATCACAGATCCGAAGGCAAGACATTTGTTGCTAAGAATGGATCCTTTCTAGAGAAGGAGTTTCTCTCGAAAGAACTGAGTGGGAGGATAGTAGAACTTGATGAGGTAACTGTACCTGCTCCCTTATTGGAGAGCAGTTCATCACAGAAACCGGTTCCTGTGACACCTACAGCAATTAGTCAGGAAGCTAATGATGATGATCATGAAAATTCAGATCAAGTTACTACTGAACCTCATAGGTTAACCAGAGTAAGATCCGCACCAGAGTGGTACGGTAATCCTATTCTGGAGGTCATGTTACTTGACCATGACGAGCCTACGAACTATGAGGAAGCGATGATGAGCCCAGATTCTGCAAAATGGCTTGAAGCCATGAAATCTGAGATGGGATCCATGTATGAGAACAAAGTATGGACTTTGGTTGACTTGCCCGATGATCGATAAGCCATCGAGAATAAATGGATCTTCAAGAAGAAGACTAACGCTAGCTGTAACGTTACTGTCTACAAAGCTTGACTTGTCGCGAAAGGTTTTCGACAAGTTCAAGGAGTTGACTACGATGAGACCTTCTGACCCGTAGCGATGCTTAAATCCATCTGAATCATGTTAGCAATTGCCGCATTTATGATTATGAAATTTGGCAAATGGATGTAAATACTGCATTCCTGAATGGTTTCTCGAAGAAGAGTTGTATATGATTCAACCTGAAGGTTTTATCGATCCAAAGGGTACTAACAAAGTGTGCAAGCTCCAGCGATCCATTTATGGACTGGTGCAAGCCTCTTGGAGTTGGAATAAACGTTTTGATAGTGTGATCAAAGCATATGGTTTTATACAGACTTTTGGAGAAGCCTGTATTTACAAGAAAGTGAGTGGGAGCTCTGTAGCATTTCTAATATTATATGTAGATGACACATTGTTGATTGGAAATGATATAGAATTTCTGGATAGCATAAAAGGATACTTGGATAAGAGTTTTTCAATGAAAGACCTCGGTGAAGCTGCTTATATATTGGGCATCAAGATCTATAGAGATAGATCAAGACGCTTAATTGTACTTTCACAAAGCACATAGCTTGATAAAGTTTTGAAGAAGTTCAAAATGGATCAAGCTAAGAAAGGTTTCTTGCCTGTGTTACAAGGTGTGAAGTTGAGTAAGACTCAATGCCCGACCACTTCAGAAGATAGAGAGAAAATGAAAAGTGTTCCCTATGATTCAGCCATAGGCTCTATCATGTATGCAATGCTATGTACCAGACCTGATGTGTGCCGAGCTATTAGTTTGGCAGGGAGGTACCAAGGTAATCCAGGGGTGGATCACTGGACAGCAGTCAAGAACATCCTGAAGTACCTAAAGAGGACTAAGGATATGTTTCTCGTTTATGGAGGTGACAAAGAGCTCGTCGTAAGTGGTTACGTCGATGCAAGCTTTGACACTGATCCAGATGATTCTAAATCACAAACTGGATACATGTTTATATTGAACGATGGAGCTGTCAGTTGGTGCATTTCTAAACAAAGCGTCGTGGCGGGATCTACGTGTGAAGCGGAGTACATAGCTGCTTCGGAAGCAGCAAATGAAGGAGTCTGGATGAAGGAGTTTATATCCGATCTAGGTGTCATACCTAGTGCATGGGGTCCAATGAAAATCTTTTGTGACAATACTGGTGCAATTGCCTTGGGAAAGGAATCCAGATTTCACAAGAGAATCAGGCACATCAAGAGACGCTTCAATTCCATCAAGGATCAAGTCCAGGTGGGATACATAGAGATTTGCAAGATACATACGGATCTAAATGTTGCAGACCCGTTGACTAAGCCTCTCTCATGAGCAAAACATGATCAGCACCAAGGCTCCATGGGTGTTAGAATCATTACTGTGTAATCTAGATTATTGACTCTAGTGCAAGTGGGAGACTGAAGAAAATATGCCCTAGAGGCAATAATAAAGTTATTATTTATTTCCTTATTTCATGATAAATGTTTATTATTCATGCTAGAATTGTATTAAACCGGAAACATAATACATGTGTGAATACATAGACAAACATAGTGTCACTAGTATGCCTCTACTTGACTAGCTCGTTGATCAAAGATGGTTATGTTTCCTAACCATAGGCATGAGTTATCATTTGATAAACGGTATCACATCATTAGAAGAATGATGTGATTGACTTGACCCATTCCATTAGCTTAGCACTTGATCGTTTTAGTTTACTGCTATTGCTTTCTTCATGACTTATACATGTTCCTATGACTATGAGATTATGCAACTCCCGATTACCAGAGGAACACTTTGTGTGCTACCAAATGTCACAACGTAACTGGGTGATTATAAAGGTGCTCTATAGGTGTCTCCGATGGTACTTGTTGAGTTGGCATAGATCAAGATTAAGATTTGTCACTCTGATTGTCGGAGAGGTATCTCTGGGCCCTCTCGGTAATGCACATCACTATAAGCCTTGCAAGCAATGTGACTAATGACTTAGTTGCGGGATGTTGCATTATGGAACGAGTAAAGAGACTTGCCAGTAACGAGATTGAACTAGGTATTGAGATACCGACGATCGAATCTCGGGCAAGTAACATACCGATGACAAAGGGAACAACGTATGTTGTTATGCGGTTTGACCGATAAAGATCTTCGTAAAATATGTAGGAACCAATATGAGCATCCATGTTCCGCTATTGGTTATTGACCGGAGACATGTCTCGGTCATGTATACATAGTTCTCGAACCCGTAGGGTCCGCACGCTTAAAGTTCTGTGACGATCGGTATTATGAGTTTTTGTGTTTTGATGTACCGAAGGTAGTTTGGAGTCCCAGATATGATCACAGACATGCCGAGGAGTCTCGAAATGGTCGAGACGTAAAGATCGAAATATTGGATGACTATGTTCAGACACCGGAAGTGTTTCGGGAGGTTTCGGACATTTACCGGAGTACGGGGGTTTACCGGAACCCCCCGGGAAGTATATTGGGCCTAATGGGCCTTAGTGGGAGAAGAGGAGGGGCGGCCAAGGGCAGCCACGCGCCCCCTCCCCCTCTAGTTCGAATTGGACAAGGAGGGGGGGGGGCGCCCCCCTTTCCTTCTCTTCCTCTCTTCCTTCCTTCTCCTCTCCTACTCCAACTAGGAAAAGATGGAGTCCTATTCCCGGTAGGAGTAGGACTCCCCCCCTTGGCGCGCACTCCTCCTTGGCCGGCCGCCTCCCCCTAGCTCCTTTATATACGGGGGCAGGGGGCACCCCATGGACACACAACAATTGATCTGTTGATCTCTTAGCCGTGTGCGGCGCCCTCCTCCACCATAATCCACCTTGGTTATATCATAGCGGTGCTTAGGCGAAGCCCTGCGTCAGTAGCTTCATCAACATCGTCACCACGTCGTCGTGCTGACGAAACTCTTCCCCGGGCTCTACTGGATCGTGAGTTCGCGGGACGTCACCGAGCTAAACGTGTGCTGAACGCGGAGGTGTCGTACGTTCGGTGCTGAGGATCGGTCGATCGTGAAGACGTACACTACATCAACCGCGTTGTTATAACGCTTCCGCTTAACGGTCTACAAGGGTACGTGGACAACACTCTCCCCTCTCGTTGCTATGCATCACCATGATCTTGCGTGTGCTTAGGCTTTTTTTTTGAAATTACTACGTTCCCCAACAGGAGATTATCGGAATGGAGTTTGAGGGCGGAGTGGAGTGGCTAGGGTTTGGCCCGTGATGCGGATGGAGACGAGTAAATATGGGGCTGGGGTGGGCCAGCGTGGGACGGATTCGACGTGGAGGATGGACCGGGCGCGTCCGAGACTCTTCATCCCAAATTTGATTGAGATATGTGAGGTGCCGTTCAACCCGAACATATATGAAGTTTGAGGTGCTCGTTTTGGTCATTTTTTGTGAGTGGACAGACCGGACCATCTGTCCCAAATTCCAAATCTATAGGGTGTTTGAGGAGCTCGGTTTTAGATGCTCTTGGTAGACTTTTGCACCGCTTAAAAATGGTAACCTTTTGCGGTTCTTTCAGTGATGACATGGCGCTCTGGTGACGCCGCTCCATCTCTCCCATTGGTCCAGCCCACCACGATCTACGTGGCAAACCAGGTCCACCTATCAGCAAAATAAGCACGCCACTGACAAGCGGGTCCCGGTACAAAGCGCGCCCACCCGTCATCGATACATCCCGCATATACTGACAGGCCCGCGCCTCCGCATCCCGCTCATCCGTATTGATCCGCACCGGCCCATCTCCTCCCCCTCGACGACGGCGCAGATGGCGAGCGACGGCGCGGTGGCCACGCCGGCGAAGGTGACCCCGAAGAAGGCCAACCTCCTCGACCCCCACTCCATCAAACACCTCCTCGACGAGACCGTCGCCGAGGTACTGCAAGATACACACTAAACCCTACCCCCCATCTCCTGTTCGAGATCTATATCCATCTCCCCCATTTGGTTCCTCTAGATTTGGTCACCCATGATTCAGTCCCTTGGTGCGATCAGGTCGTGAAGGGCAAGGGCTATGTGGAGAACACGCGGCTGGGCAACTGGAAGCTCCTGATCGGGACGGCCGTGATAGCCATCGCGCTCCTCGCGCAGTTCTACCCGAAGAAGTTCCCGCAGAACCGCGAGTTCCTTCTCGGTTGCATCGCGCTATATCCTTTGCAGTGATTATTTCTCGTTCTGATGAATTGGTGTTAGATCTGATTTTTTGTTGGGAATTGTTTGGAATTTGTTGTTTGTTACTGTTGGTCCTTGACTTCATGGTGGATACGTATGTGGTGATGAATGTGGTGCTGCTGATCCTTAGCTACACCAAGGAGAAGGATGCCATCATCTTCACCCACCCTCCTGCTGTGAGTTCTACATTCATCTCGATTTTTTGGTCCTGAATTCTAATTGTAGATACCATCATGATTTCTGCGTTTCTAATAAAAATCGAACTAATACATGTCAGCTTGTGTACGACGATTAGGAAGCAGTTTTGAGACCGAGTTAAATGAAAATTATAGTTACATGTGATGTATAATGAATTATGACTCTGTACATTGCAATTTGATAAATATGATCCCCTCCCATCTCCGCTAAAGATGTTGCAGTTTCTGAAGAGCCACACCATTTTTTGTTGCAAATGAAGCCCGTTTTACTCATCCCCCCTCGTCTCAGGGAGCAGTTTCTCCACTTTGTATATTGTATTGCATGCGCTGTAATGCATTCTAAACTGTGCCATTCAATTCTCCCTGATGCATCATGTTAACCTGTTTAGTTGCAGTTTACTGCGATACACTCTGCTGAGTAGTTGCATTGTTTTGTACTTGCTGCCATTTTTTATTGAATGCTCAAGCACTAGTGTATGATGTTACAATTCACAAACTGTATATGTGGTCAATAACAGAAGAAATAAAGACATCATTTGAAATAACTGAAATGGCAAGGTGTTCGACCATTTTGCTTCTTGACTATAATGACAAATGCACCTGGCTGTTCAGTTATTTGTAGTCGCTGAAGCATATATTTCACCAAGTACTTGTGTTGTTCCAGAAAAAGCTTCTTTTGCCAGTGCCTTTCTTATTAAGATGGATGCGGTTTTGTTGCCTTACTCATTGGACTATGAGGCTATGAGCACATTTTATATTAGAATATACCTAATGGTGAACAAATGTTCTTTGTGATTCACGCTCATGTTCATTACATTTGCTGTCATGATTTGAATAGCTTTGTTAACTTATGATTGTAAATACTTTCCACAGGGTTCTTTCAATAACACTGGCCTTGTTATATCTTCAAAGTTACCAAGATTCTCGGACATGTACAATCTTTCAATAGCCAGCGCAGATCCAGAGTCTATCTCTGCTCACAAGCCCGTCCACTTCACTAAGAGTGTTACAAAATGGTATGTTTGCCCTATGTTTATTGGGCTAATATAAGCCATCAATATGCATTATCTTGTTTAAATGATTACATCTGAGCGATACCGAAGGCACCTTCTTTTACTTAGCATTGTTCACACATTTCAAGTTTATGTAGTTCTGACTGTTATTCTAACCTTAAAGCATGCAACCGATTGATGCTTCTACCATGCTATTCAGATTACTTGTATAATCAATTATCAACTCATATCTGCTCCAAATATACTTGGTGTATCTTTCTATGGTTTAATATTACCCTCCGTTCCTAAATATAAGTCTTTCTAGAGATTTCAATGCAGACTACATACGGAGCAATATGAGTGAATCTACACTCTAAAATATGTCTATATACATCCGTATGTAGTCTTTATTGAAATCTCTAAAAAGACTTATATTTAGGAACAGAGGGAGTACACTAGAAAAGCTTACACAGGTGCCCTTAAAAACGTACGAGCTTCATTGCGCGCAATAGAACCTCTGTATGTTTTGATACCAGTCTGCAGATACTAGATGCAAATTGCAATTGAGTTGGCAAAATATACAAGCTTAAGGGTGTGTACATAGTATGTTCAATGTTTGTCTTTGTTGATGTATATGGTGTATAAGGGCATGCTTGTATCATAACATTCTTTTTTTTATCTCCATTACTAACACTGTTCTTGCCTTATTGGGCAGGTTTACAAAGGAAGGTGTTCTTGTGGAGGGCCTGTTCTGGAAGGATGTTGAGAGACTCATTGATGACTACAACAACGAGCGCAAGAGCAAATGAATTACTGGCCATTGTCATCATTATCAGGATGAAGCTTAGCCTAATCGAAATAGACAATGTTTTTGATAGCAGTACTGTTTGAACTGGTGAATGAAGCACCGTTAAGATAATACATCATTGCAATCTTTTTTTCTTGGTATACAGGTCTATCTATAATGGTTATATCACCGTGTATCCCAGCGTTTTGACTTGCCTGATCTTGTTCTGCTGTTACACCTTACATCTCACCTCGTTTCCTTTCTATCGTATCCTTCTATGCGAGGCATGTACTCCCTTCCATATTGTACTAAATCAGCGACAAGTAATATGGAACGGAGGGAGTACCAGCCTCCCATCAGATGTAGCCCAGGTTACTGCCACTGTATGTTGAATGTAACTTTTAGGTTGCTATGAATGTGAAATCTAATGAGCAAGATGAGGTTCAGAGCATGAACTCTGAAATGGGGGTTTTATGTGCCAACCACAAGCAGCAAAGAGCACCGTTCATTATGCTCTTAGAAACAAGAATGCTGCAAAACGGTCCAGAGAAACTCAAAAAAAATACTCCTTTATGTTGTTAAAATAAAGTTTGCTCATTTCTGTACATCAGATGCAAAGCCTCAAAAGACATGAGTAAACAACCATGGGATTACTGCCTTGCTTCGTGACCATAACAGCATCACTGTCCAGGTGTGCTTCTCATCCTAGGAGGTTGAGCACCGATCTGATTGGGTCACAATAGCCTCAACACGGTCTATGGATGCTTGCAATCGTCCATAGTTCATACTGAAGGCAGGTTCTCCTGTGCCAACAGCCCTGCATAGAGCAAATATAAAAACAAGTTGAATTGTAGTGTCCACAAGTTGAAAACGCCCTGTTAGCAGGCTTTTGATACATAGTGCTATCCTGCTTGCAACGATGTCTCACAAGAATATTTTGGTGTTGACTCAGACATACCCATGAATCTCAGGAAGCACATATTCAGCTTTCCACCCGAGCCTCAGATCAAACCCTGGAAACAGGTTGAGTTTTGATTTGTTTCTTATCTGAGAAACACCATCTCCCCCCAAGCAAGTAGAGAGCTTCCACTTCCATCCAGTTGCCTTCAGTTGGAAATTGTGACCAATGCCGACCTGTATTACCAATGTTATTAGAAATCTCATGTAATCAAAGTGAATGAACTCTAGAAAAAGGGCATATTGCCTCTTAAGCATAGCTTTTACAAATTTGACCATGTGTTGCGGCTACCTAAACTGGTGTACCAGGGATGCTAACCGCGTATATTTGATAGATGCGGATGGGGATTACATGTCATTTGTAATCAAGTAACGGTAAAGCTGACATCCTTGCCAAGGCAAATGGTGTTGAAGTTTTATCCTGATGTATATATACATGTGAAGAAATGCAGCACAGTCTTCCATGTACCATTTTGAATGACCAATTTGCTGCTGTGATTGAAAACTGACAAATAGCAATACTTAATCACCAAAGAATACTGTTAAAACCCCAGAAACGCTTTCAATTTAGCGGCCCAAAATTTGGCATGTGTGGCTAAGCGTCATATTTCGACATGGCTGTTGCAAACTAATGCATACGGCAGTGAAAATGTGTCCTTAAATATCCCAACTGCCCAAGAACATCTCTATATCACAAGAGAGGGCAACATATGCACTTCTAGTTTCTTGTAATAAAGTTGATGTATACCAAGGAGCAATTTCTGAAAAATACTCAGATCAAAGCAGTCACGCATACAAGCGACACTTTCTATAGAAAACAAGTAGGTTTAATAGTGTTGTAACAAAATATTGGTCCTTAACATTCCGTTATCAGAACCGTCACAGAAGTACATAAAAGATAATAGTCTTTTAGCATTCCAAAACTGATATATGAACTGATCCACTTCTATTCTCATTTCTAAATTATGCCTACATTCACATCAAGCAAGCAGATACCTAGTACTCCCTCTGTAAAGAAATATAAGAGCGTTTAGATCACTAAAGTAGTGATCTAAATGCTCTTATATTTGTTTACGGAGGGAGTACATGCATAAACTGGCATCTCTTCCGTCAGAAAAACTAATACCAATCATCAAAATGCATAATTAGTACATGGGCAGGCAATTTAACATATCTAATTGCGCCATAACATGTGATATTGCAAGTAGTGCGGACTAGCTGTCAGTTGTCTCACCAGAGAGACGTGCCAAATATGTAATCACTTCTTGGTCTCACATAAACGATACGTGAATAGAAAGATTGAATTAAGCATGGAACCTGGAGGTTGAGATATTTTGTGACTGGTATCTTCTTGGAGAGCAGCTGTATGTCACCACTGATGGGCTTGTACTGGAACTTCCACTTCCGGTCGAAGTCCAGGGGCTTCAGAACTACCTTTGCCTCAAAATCGTTCACCTCTAGGTTGTAGAACTGAAAATGGTATATGGCATTAGACACTCAGATCACAGGTGAACTGGTTACGCACAGCACAGAGAGTACCAACGACCACTATCGCAAATTGGCAACATATAACTCTATAACTAAAATTGGCAAGATTGTGAGCAGGCGTATACTGTCCCAGTGTACACCAGGGGCAAGGAGGCAGCAACACCAGCAGAGTAAATTATTTCCAGTACGCGCATACCACCAACGTTTGGCCTAACGGAATCTTGCGAGATACATTGGACTACTGGAGAGAAATAATTGGGGGACAAATCTACGGGCAGCCCAACACTCGGGAATTAGGGTTTAAGCAGGGTTACCGACCTCGAAGTTGAGGCCGACGCGGAGGCCCTGGAGCTCCTTGCGGAACTTGAAGTGCAGCTCGGCCGGCACGACGTTGATGTGGTACAGCTCGTCCAGCGTCGTCGGTCCATCACCGACGCCCCCGTCCGCCCCTCCGCCGCCGACGCCCGGGCTCGAGGCCATCGGACGCGAGAGAGGAGAAGAGGCCCCTCTTTTCTTCTTCCCAGGTGGATTTTGGGTGGCGGCAGCGAGGCTGGAAAGGCCGAATGAGCGATCGGCCGGCCCACCCCGGCCGCATCTACTAGAGCAGTGCTTTTGCACGTCGCACCCTCGCGTTTCTGTATACAGCGGACGAGGACAAAAAGGTCTTTTTCCCCTTTGCCTTCCCCGTGTGTTAAGAACATCTACAGCCGGATATGTCAAATATGGCCCCTCAAACGCCCGCTCGACGGGCGCGTTCGCGTGCAGTGACCAGACACGCCTCAAATTTCACTTGTTGCATCCAGACATCTCATACTAGATTCTTAAATCCATACAAAAACATGCAAACGAAATAACGTGTGTACTACGTCGATCACCTAACTACTCATTGTCGGAGATGTCGACGATCTCCGTGCCTGGCTCCGACAGGATTGGCGGCAGCTGCAGCTCTGGCTCCTCCTGCTGCTCCGCTCCGGCCTCCTCTGCCTCTATCTCTGCGTCGAGTTCGGCGAATAGCGCGTCGGACGCCTCCCGCTCCTGCCGGAGGAACGCCCGGTTGGCCTCCACATAGGCCTCATCCTGAATGGACTCCGGGATGGCCTGCTACTATGCTATCTCGTTGGACTTGACGATGGAAAACTCCGCCTCCGTCTGCTCCATGTTGAAGCCCGCCAGCTGCTGCTCTGGTTGCTCCACCTCCTCTGCCTACATCGGAGCCAACTCCTCCTCCTCTTCCCCCGACTGATCCTTTTCCTCCTCCGGCTTCGGCGAGTCCGGAGGCAGCCCGACAGCGATGCGGGCTGCGTGCACGGCTTGTCTTGCCCGGATCACTTGCTGGATCTCGGTGAGGCGCTCCGACGTGAGCATTGCGTAGTAGGTAATCTTCCTTAGGACCATGACGGACCACCAGAGCGTGGGCAGAGCGCCAGAGCGGGAGAGGGAGGAGGTGGATGGGCTCGGACTGGCGGCACGGAGATGGGGAGGTGGATGGAGTAGGGCTGCGGTACTCCAGGTGGGTTAAATAGGCAGATTTGCTCTCGGACGGTGAGCCAGAGCGACGCCACGCGCCGTTCACACCGCGACGATGGAGGAGGCGTCCGTCGGACTGCCACGTTTCTGGATGAGTCCGCGTGGGACCCCTTCATCGGTCCTACATGGCGGGCGTGCCCGGGCGCCCCCATACAGGTCCCATGTTTGGATTGGATATGAGGGGTGCCGGTCAGCCCGGGCGTTTGAAACCCATTTGAGGGGGCGTCTGGGTCAGAAAAATGTGACCGTGATACGTCTCCAATGTATCTATAATTTTTTATTATTTCATGCTGTTATATTATTATTTTTGGATGTTTTACAATCATTTTATATCATTTTTTGGGACTAACCTATTGACATAGTGCCCCGTGCCAGTTGTTGTTTTTTGCTTGTTTTTTACATCGCAGAAAATCAATATCAAACGAAGTCCAACTGCAGCGGAACTTTTTGTGGAATTTTTATGGACCAGAAGACACCCAATGGGGCGGAGAAGCACCTAGGGGGTGCCCTGAGGGGGGCACAACCCAACAGGGCGTGCCTGGACCCCCAGGTGCGCCCAAGTGGGTTATGCCCACCTCGGTGGCCTCCCGCACCGCCTCTTTGCTCTATAAATACTCCAATATTCCAGAAACCCTAGGGGAGTCGACGAAAATCAATTCCAGCCACCGCAAGTTCCAAAAACACCAGATCCAATCTAAACACCATCACAGAGGGGTTCATCATCCTCATTGGTGCCTCTCCGATGATGCGTGAGTAGTCTTTTGTAGATCTTCGGGTCTGTAGTTAGTAGCTAGATGGCTTCCTCTCTCTCTCTCTCTCTCTCTCTCTCTCTCTCTCTTTCTTGATTCTCAATACAATGGTCTTTTGGAGATCTATTTGATGTAACTCTTTTTGCAGTGTGTTTGTTGGGATCCGATGAACTTTGAGTTTATGATTAGATCTACGTTTTTATCCATGGAAGTTATTTGAGTATTTTGATCTCTTATATGCATGATTACTTATAGCCTCGTATTTATTATTCGAATCTTTGGTTTAGTTAGGCCAACTAGATCGATTTTTATTGCCATGGGAAGAGGTGCTTTGTGATGGGTTCGATCTTACGGTGCTTGATCCCAGTGACAGAAGGGGAACCGACACGTATGTATCGTTGCTATTAAGGATAACAAGATGAGGTCTATTTCCACATAAATATATCTTGTCTACATCATGTCATCATTCTTATTGCATTACTCCGTTTCTCCATGAACTTAATACGCTAGATGCATGCTGGATAACAGTCGATGTATGGAGTAATAGTAGTAGATGCAGGCAGGAGTCGGTCTACTAATCTTGGACGTGATGCCTATATAATGATCATTACCTGGATATCGTCATGATTATTTGAAGTTCTATCGATTGCCCAACAGTAATTTGTTTACCCACCATTGCTATCTTTCTCGAGAGAAGCCACTAGTGAAATCTATGGCCCTCGGGTCTCTTCTTTATTATATTTTCCTTCGCGATCTATTTTTATTTGCTTTTATTTTCAGATCTATTAATCCAAGAACCCAAAAACACCTTGCTGCAATTTTTCTTTATTTATTTTATCTCGCGTTCCCGCGAGATCTATTTATCCAATCTACTACAATTTTATCTATCTTTTTACCCGTGAGGGATTGGCAATCCCTCTCTTATGTTGGGTTGCAAGTATATGCTCTTTCTATGCAGGAGCTGTTTACGTGGTGTTGCGTGGTTCTCCTACTGGTTCGATAATCTTGGTCTCATCATTGAGGGAAATACCTACCATAGTTGTGCTGCATCATCCCTTCCTCTTGGGGAAATACCGACGTAGTTCAAGCCGCATCAAAAGGAATTTCTGGCACCGTTGCCGGGGAGACATCATCAACATCTACCAGGTTCTTAATCACAAATCTCATTTCCTTGCAATTTAGATTATTTACCATTTGCCTCTCGATTTCCTCTCCCCCACTTCAAAAATTGCTATTTTATTCGCCCGCCTTTTCATTCGCCGTTTTCTTGCCAGATCTATCTTTTCGCTTGCAATCATGAGTGATTTCAGTATGGCAGAAACAAATGATGGCCTAACTCCTAAAATTGGACGATATGGCAATCTGGATGCTAAAACTTTTATTTTGGGGCAAGGGAATGTTATAGGAAAAGAACGTATCCAAGATTTTTTAATTGTGTTGGAAATTTAAGTCTTGATGATGCTCCTATTCTTAATAGGACTAAATCTTATGCGGAAGCTATAACTAAACAACTTGATGACATTAGTAGAGAAGTTTTCAATCTCCAATCAAAGTATGCTTTTGCTGAAAGTTTGCTAGGTAAAATATCCGATGCACAAGCTACCCTAGTAAATCAAATGGCCGCTAAACCAATCTCGTTAGAAGATAAAAGTGATGAAGATCTAAAAATGATTGGTGTTTCCTTTACTGATTCCTTGTTTAGGAAAATTAAGATTGATAATAAAGGGACTGAAGAAGAGTCAACTTTAGCTATAAGGCGTTGTAGTAATTCGAAGGGTGAAAATATTGTTGATAAAATTGATAAAAGTGGGTTTGAAGAGGTCAAAACTTTAACTAGTGATGTGACCACTCTTTTGGATTACAAAGACTTTAATTATGATAGTTTCTCTTTGATTGATTGTATTTCTTTGTTGCAATCCATGATAAATTCACCCCATGCTTATGAACAAAATAAGGCTTTTACTAAACATATTTTTGATGCTATGATGAAAGCTTTGGAAGAAAAGTTGGAATTAGAGATTTCAATTCCTATAAAATTACATGATGAATGGGAACCTACTATCAAGGTCAATATTAAAAATTATCAGTGTTTTGCTTTATGTGACTTGGGTGCTAGTGTTTCTACAATTCAGAAATCTTATGTGATGTGCTTGGTCTTACCGATATTGAAGAGTGTTCTCAAAATTTGCACTTGGCGGATTCTACTATTAAAAAACCTATGGGAAGAATTATGAAGGAAATATGCCCTAGAGGCAATAATAAAGTTGTTATTTTATATTTCCTTATATCATGATAAATGTTTATTATTCATGCTAGAATTGTATTAACCGAAAACTTGATACATGTGTGGATACATAGACAAAACACCGTGTCCCTAGTAAGCCTCTACTAAACTAGCTCGCTGATCAAAGATGGTTAAGTTTCCTAACCATAGACATGTGTTGTCATTTGATTAATGGGATCACATCATTAGGAGAATGATGTGATGGACAAGACCCATCCGTTAGCTTAGCATAATGATCGTTAAGTTTTATTGCTATTGCTTTCTTCATGACTTATACATATTACTTTGACTATGAGATTATGCGACTCCCGGATACCGGAGGAATACCTTGTGTACTATCAAACGTCACAACGTAACTGGGTGATTATAAAGATGCTCTACATGTATCTCCGAAGGTGTTTGTTGGGTTGGCCTAGATCAAGATTAGGATTTGTCACTCCGAGTATCGGATAGGTATCTCTGGGCCCGCTCGGTAATGCACATTGATGACCCACAACTATAAGGGATCAATTGTAGCTCTTTTCGATAAGTAAGAGTGTCAAACCCAATGAGAAGCAGAAGGAAATGACAAGTGGTTTTCAGCAATGTAATGTCTGCAAGTGCTGAAATTGTAAGTAACAGAGTAGTTTGATAGCAAGATAATTTGTAACGAGCAAGTAACGATAGTAGTAACAAAAGTGCAGCAAGGTATCCCAATCCTTTTGAGGCAAAGGACAGGCCAAAACGGTCTCTTATGATAAACAAAGTGTTCTTGAAGGTACACGGGAATTTCATCTAGCCACTTTCATCATGTTGGCTTAATTCATGTTCGCTACTTTGATAATTTGATATGTGGGTGGACCGGTGCTTAGGTGCTGTTCTTACTTGAACCAACCTCCTACTTATGATTAACCCTCCCGCAAGCATCCGCAACTACGAGAAAAGTATTAAGAATAAATTCTAACCATAGCATTAAGCTTTTGGATCCAATCGGTCCCTTACGGAATAGCGCATAAACTGGGGTTTAAGCTTCTGTCACTCTCGCAAACCATCATCTAATTTCTACTCCACAATGCATTCCCTTAGGCCCAAATATGGTGAAGTGTCATGTAGTCGACATTCACATGACACCACTAAGGGAATCACAACATACATACTATCAGAATATCGAACACATATCAAGCTCGCATGATTACTTGCAACATGATTTCTCCTGTGACCTCAAGAACAAAAGTAAATACTCACAAATAATAAACATGATCAAGATCAGAGGGGTATTAAATGGCATATTGGATCTGAGCATATAATCTTCCACCAAATAAACCATATAGTAATCAACTACAAGATGTAATCAACACTACTAGTCACCCACAAGCACCAATCTATAGTTCCGGTAACAAGATTGAACACAAGAGATGAACTAGGGTCTGAGATGAGATGGTGCTATTGAAGATGTTGATGGATATTGCCCTCCCCAAGATGGGAGAGTTGTTGGTGATGATGATGACGATGATTTCCCCCTCTGGGAGGGAAGTTCCTCCGGCGGAATCGCTCTGCCGGAGGGCAAAAGTGCTCCAGCCCAAGTTCTGCCTCGAGGCGGTGGCGCTCCGTCCCGGAAGTCCTCTCCTTATTTCTAGGTCAAAATGACTTATATACCAGAAGATGGGCACCAGAGGTGGGCCGAGGAGAACACAACCCACCAGGGCGCGCTTGGGCTCCCTGGCGCGCCCATGTGGGTTGTGCCCACCTGGTGGGCCCCTCTGGTGCTTATTGGCTCCAATATTCCTCATATATTCCATAAAAATCCTCGTGAAGTTTCAGCTCATTTGGAGTTGTGCGGAATTAAGTAGCTTGATGATACGTCTCCAATGTATCTATAATTTTTGATTGCTCCATGCTATATTATCTACTGTTTTGGACATTATTGGGCTTTATTATCCACTTTTATATTTTTTTGGGACTAACCTATTAACCGGAGGCCCAACCCAGAATTGTTGTTTTTTGCCTGTTTTAGGTTTTTGAAGAAAAGGAATACCAAACGGAGTCCAAACGGAATGAAACCTTCGGGAACTTGATTTTCTCAACAAACAAGACCCGGGAGACTTGGACCCTACGTCAAGACACAAAAGAGGAGGCCACGAGGTAGGGGGCGTGCCCACCCCCACCAGACGCGCCCCCCACCCTCGTGGGCCCCCCATTGCTCCACCGACGTACTTCTTCCTCCTATATATACCTACGTACCCCCAAGCAATCAGATATGGAGCCAAAAACCTAATTCCACCGCCACAACTTTCTGTATCCACGAGATCCCATCTTGGGGCCTGTTCCAGAGCTCCACCGGAGGGGGCATCGATCATGGAGGGCTTCTACATCAACACCATAGCCTCTCCGATGAAGTGTGAGTAGTTTACCTCAGACCTACGGGTCCATAGTTATTAGCTAGATGGCTTCTTTTCTCTTTTTGGATCTCAATGCAATGTTCTCCCCTTCTCTTGTGGAGAACTATTCGATGTAATCTTCTTTTTGCGGTGTGTTTGTTGAGACCGATGAATTGTGGGTTTATGATCAAGTCTATCTATGAACAATATTTGAATCTTCTCTGAATTCTTTTATGTATGATTGGTTATCTTTGCAAGTATCTTCGAATTATCGGTTTGGTTTGGCCTACTAGATTGATCTTTCTTGCAATGGGAGAAGTGCTTAGCTTTGGGTTCAATCTTGCGGTGTCCTTTCCCAGTGACAGTAGGGGCAAGAAGGCACATATTGTATTGTTGCCATCGAGGATAATAAGATGGGGTTTTCATCATATTGCATGAGTTTATCCCTCTACATCATGTCATCTTGATTAAGGTGTTACTCTGTTTTTAACTTAATACTCTAGATGCATGCTGGATAGTGGTCGATGAGTGGAGTAATAGTAGTAGATGCAGGCAGGAGTCGGTCTACTTGTCTCGGACGTGATGCCTATATACATGATCATACCTAGATATTCTCATAACTATGCTCAATTCTGTCAATTGCTCAACAATAATTTGTTCACCCACCATAGAATACTTATGCTCTCGAGAGAAGCCACTAGTGAAACCTATGGCCTCCGGGTCTATCTTTATCATATTAATCTCCTACTACTTAGTTATTTCCTTTGCTTTTTACTTTGCCTTTATTTTACTTTGCATATTTATCATAAAAATACCAAAAAAATTATTTTATCATATCTATCAGATCTCACTCTCGTAAGTGGCCGTGTAGGGATTGACAACCCCTATTCGCGTTGGTTGCGAGGATTTATTTGTTTTGTGCAGGTACGAGGGACTCACGCGTAGCCTCCTACTGGATTGATACCTTGGTTCTCAAAAACTGAGGGAAATACTTACGCTACTTTACTGCATCATCCCTTCCTCTTCGGGGAAAACCAACGCAGTGCTCAAGAGGTAGCAAGAAGGATTTCTGGCGCCTTTGCCAGGGAGGTCCACGCAAAAGTCAACATACCAAGTACCCATCACATACCCTTATCTCCCGCATTACATTATTTGCCATTTGCCTCTCGTTTTCCTCTCCCCCACTTCACCCTTGCCGTTTTATTCGCCCTCTCTCTCTCTATCCTCCCTCTCTTTCTCTATTTGCCTCTTTTTGCCCGCTTGCTTTTTGTTTGCTTGTGTGTTAGTTCGTTTGCTTGTCGTTATGGCTAGTCACTTATCTTCTCCGTTGTCTCCCGAGAGTGAAATTTTAAATTTTAAGCAAAGGGAGGGAGAAAATCTAAAAGATGCTTGGTATAGAATTTGCAATGCTCAAAATAGATCCACCAGGAAGCAATCTACTTCCGTTCTTCTTCGCAATTTTTATGTAGGCATTACTCCTTGGTACAGATATATCCTTGATACTATTACCGGAGGGAACTTCTTGGGTAGCCATACTTTTGATTCTTATAATGCTATGATAGATTTGTTTGGCTCACCCCCTCTTTTGGTTAATGGAACCGTATTAACTTTGGAGCATGTAATGCAAAGACTTGAAATTATTGAAAATAAGGTTGCTACCGTAGAGTTAATTGAAAATTTGGATAAAAAGATCCACAAGGAATCTCTCAATATCTCTACTCCTAAAGGAGGAGTCCGTACGTCGTTTCGTTCGTTCGTTAGCACCTCACCCCGATCGATCCCACCGATTTTTTTATCCCAATCGATTCCTTTCCACCCCACGTTCTGGTTTTAGTGATTTTTTACTTGCCTAAAATCTATCGATTCCTTCCTCTCCCCACTGATTTTTTTTCTACCGACAAAGAAATCAGCATGCAGTCCCTCGTATTCTGGTAAGGCAAGTTTTCCAGAAAAATCAGGACACGATATGATTTGATTACATGATGCACTAGGTAAAAGGAGCTTTGCCTCCAACAAGACTTCATGGCGCCTCACCAATACCTAGCAACCCTAATCCAAACGCATGCTACTACCCAGTCACGATTTCCATCTTATTGTTTTATTGCGGCTTTCACGTGGTACTTTCATTGATGGTGGGCGCGCGACAAGACCTGGTCGCTGGTGGCTAGACGGACGCCTCATCTACGGCGGCGGCACGACAAAACCTCGTCGCCCGTGGCTGGACAGACTCTTCATCTAGGGCGACCACGCGACAGATGATTGTCGTCGGCAGCCGCGCGGCCACTCGGCAATGATGCATCGATCGAGCTGCTCGATCCGTAGAGTTACCCTTCAGATCCCCCTTCCGATCACCATGAGTGTGAGATGAATACTATGACGTGATATGCCCATGTTGTAGGTCTTCCGATCACTAGCTAAGTCATGCATGGTCCAGTGGTAGGTTCCAGACTCGGATATGCTAGGCGTTCATTTTAGTAGTCATATGTTATGCCAAACTCTGATGATAGCATTAGTTCTACAACACGGGCAATTGGAGTTGCCACTTAGCAATGAGCTCACGTGTGTTCGCCAGAGTAGCTAGATGCATCTTGACCGCCCCCCCGGTGATGAGGTCTTTGAGGAGTCCACCCCGCCAGCCAACAGTGACAAGGTTCCGTCGTGTGACCGCCATCGACGAGAGCAGCACGAGAACGCCATCTTGACTGCTGTCGACAGGGCCTCGCCAATGAGGTTTTTGGGTGCGACGAGGTTTCTCGGTACGAGCAGCACGAGAAAGCCATCTTCACCATCGGTGATAAGGTTTTTGGGTGTGGCCTGTTGGAAATATGCCCTAGAGGCAATAATAAAATGGTTATTATTATATTTCTTTGTTCATGATAATTGTCTATTGTTCATGCTATAATTGTGTTATCCGGAAACCGTAATACATGTGTGAATACATAGACCACCACACGTCCCTAGTGAGCCTCTAGTTGACTAGCTCATTGATCAAAAGATAGTCATGGTTTCCTAACTATGGACATTGGATGTCATTGATAACGGGATCACATCATTAGGAGAATGATGTGATGGACAAGACCCAATCCTAAGCATAGCTCAAAGATCGTATAGTTCGTTTGCTGTAGCTTTTCCGAATGTCAAGTATCATTTCCTTAGACCATGAGATTGTGCAACTCCCGGATACCGTAGGAGTGCCTTGGGTGTGCCAAATGTCACAACGTAACTAGGTGACTATAAAGGTACATTACAGGTATCTCCGAAAGTATCTATTGGGTTGGCACGAATCGAGACTGGGATTTGTCACTCCGTATGACAGAGAGGTATCTCTGGGCCCACTCGGTAATGCATCATCATAATGAGCTCAATGTGACCAAGTGGTTGATCACGAGATCATGCATTACGGCACGAGTAAAGTGACTTGCCAGTAACGAGATTGAACGATGTATTGGGGTACCGACGATCGAGTCTCGGGCAAGTAACGTACCGATTGACAAAGGGAATTGTATACGGATTGATTGAATCCTCGACATCGTGGTTCATCCGATGAGATCATCGTGGAGCATGTGGGAGCTAACATGGGTATCTAGATCCCGCTGTTGGTTATTGACCGGAGAGGCGTCTCGATCATGTCTGCATGTCTCCCGAACCCGTAGGGTCTACACACTTAAGGTTCGGTGACGCTAGGGTTGTAGAGATATTAGTATGCAGTAACCCGAAAGTTGTTCAGAGTCCTGGATGAGATCACGGACGTCACGAGGAGTTCCGGAATGGTTCGGAGGTAAAGATTTATATATGGGAAGTCAAGTTTTGGCCATCGGGAAGGTTTCGGGGGTTACCGGTATTGTACCGGGACCACCGGAAGGGTCCCGGGGGTCCACCGGGTGGGGCCACCTATCCCGGAGGGCCCCATGGGCTGAATTGGGTGGGGAACCAGCCCCTAGTGGGCTGGTGCCCCCCCCTTGGGCCTGCCCTGCGCCTTGGGTTCGGAAACCCTAGGGGTGGGGGCGCCCCCCACTTGGCTTGGGGGGGGGGGGGAAGCCACCCTTGGCCGCCGCCCCCTTGGAGATCCATCTCCCTAGGGCCGCCCCCCAAAGTCCCCTATATAAAGAGGGGGGAGGGAGGGCAGCCGCACCCCTTGCTCTTGGCGCCTCCCTCTCCCTCTGTAACACCTCTCCTCCCCGGTTGCGCTTGGCGAAGCCCTACCGGGATCCTGCTGCATCCACCACCACGCCGTCGTGCTGCTGGATCTTCATCAACCTCTCCTTCCTCCTTGCTGGATCAAGAAGGAGGAGACGTCTTCCTAACCATACGTGTGTTGAACACGGAGGTGCCGTCCGTTCGGCACTAGGTCATTGGTGATTTGAATCACGTCGAGTACGACTCCATCAACCCCGTTCTCTTCAATGCTTCCGTGCGTGATCTACAAGGGTATGTAGATGCACTCCTCTCTCCCTCGTTGCTAGATGACTCCATAGATTGATCTTGGTGATGCGTAGAAAATTTTAAAATTCTGCTACGTTCCCCAACAGTGGCATCATGAGCTAGGTCTATGCGTAGTTACTATGCACGAGTAGAACACAAAGCAGTTGTGGGCGTTGATATTGTCAATTTGCTTGCCGTTACTAGTCTTATCTTGATTCGGCGGCATCGTGGGATGAAGCGGCCCGGACCGACCTTACATGTACACTTACGTGAGACTGGTTCCACCGACTGACATGCACTAGTTGCATAAGGTGGCTGGCGGGTGTCTGTCTCTCCCACTTTAGTCGGATCAGATTCGATGAACAGGGTCCTTATGAAGGGTAAATAGAAATTGGCAATTCACGTTGTGGTTTTGGCGTAGGTAAGAAACGTTCTTGCTAGAAACCTATAGCAGCCACGTAAAAACTTGCAACAACAATTAGAGGACGTCTAACTTGTTTTTGCAACAAGTGTTTTGTGATGTGATATGGCCAAAGGATGTGATGAATGATATATGTGATGTATGAGATGATCATGTTCTTGTAATAGGAATCACGACTTGCATGTCGATGAGTATGACAACCGGCAGGAGCCATAGGAGTTGTCTTTATTTATTTATGACCTGCGTGTCAACATAAACGTCATGTAATTACTTTACTTTATTGCTAAAGTGTTAGCCATAGTAGTAGAAGTAATGGATGACGAGACAACTTCAAGAAGACACGATGATGGAGATCATGGTGTCATGCCAGTGACAACGATGATCATGGAGCCCCGAAGATGGAGATCAAAAGGAGCAAATGATATTGGCCATATCATGTCACTATTTGATTGCATGTGATGTTTATCATGTTTTACATCTTATTTGCTTAGAACGATGGTAGCTTAAATAAGATGATCCCTCACAATAATTTCAAGAAAGTGTTCCCCCTAACTGTGCACCGTTGCGAAGGTTCGTTGTTTTGAAGCACCACGTGATGATCGAGTGTGATAGATTCTAACGTTCGAATACAACGGGTGTAAGCCATATTTACACACGCAGTACACTTAGGTTGACTTGACGAGCCTAGCATGTACAGACATGGCCTCGGAACACAGAAGACTGAAAGGTCGAGCATGAGTCGTATAGAAGATATGATCAACATGAAGATGTTCACCGATGTTGGCTAGTCCGTCTCACGTGATGATCGGACACGGCCTAGTTAACTCGGATCATGTTTCACTTAGATGACTGGAGGGATGTCTATCTGAGTGGGAGTTCATTGAGTAATTTGATCAGATGAACTTAATTATCATGAACTTAGTCTAAAATCTTTACAATATGTCTTGTAGATCAAATGGCCCATGTTGTCCTCAACTTCAATGCGTTCCTAGAGAAAACCAAGCTGAAAGACGATGGCAGCAACTATACGGACTGGGTCCGGAACCTGAGGATCATCCTCATAGCTTCCAAGAAAGATTATGTCCTAGAAGCACCACTAGGTGACGCACCTGTCCCACAAAACCAAGACGTTATGAATGCTTGGCAGTCACGTGCTGATGATTACTCCCTCGTTCAGTGCGGCATGCTTTACAGCTTAGAACCGGGGCTCCAAAAACGTTTTGAGAGACACGGAGCATATGAGATGTTCGAAGAGCTGAAAATGGTTTTTCAAGCTCATGCCCGGGTCAAGAGATATGAAGTCTCCGACAAGTTCTTCAGCTGTAAGATGGAGGAAAATAGTTCTGTCAATGAGCACATACTCAGAATGTCTGGATTGCATAACCGCTTGACTCAGCTGGGAGTTAATCTCCCGGATGACGCGGTCATTGACAGAATACTTCAGTCGCTTCCACCGAGCTACAAGAGCTTTGTGATGAACTTCAATATGTAGGGGATGGAAAAGACCATTCCTGAGGTGTATTCAATGCTGAAATCAGCAGAGGTGGAAATCAAAAAGGAACATCAAGTGTTGATGGTGAATAAAACCACTAAGTTCAAGAAATGCAAGGGTAATAAGAACTTCAAGAAGGACGGCAAGGGAGTTGCCGCGCCCGGTAAGTAAGCTGCCGGGAAGAAGCCAAAGAATGGACCCAAGCCCGAGACTGAGCGTTTTTATTGCAAGGGAAGTGGTCACTGGAAACGGAACTGCCCCAAATACTTAGCGGACAAGAAGGCCGACAACACTAAAGGTATATGTGATATACATGTAATTGATGTGTACCTTACCAGTACTCATAGTAGCTCCTGGGTATTTGATACTGGTGCGGTTGCTCACATTTGTAACTCAAAGCAAGAGCTGCGGAATAAGCGGAGACTGGCGAAGGACGAGGTGACGATGCACGTCGGGAATGGTTCCAAGGTCGATGTGATCGCCGTCGGCACGCTGCCTCTACATTTACCTACGGGATTAGTTTTAAACCTCAATAATTGTTATTTAGTGCCAGCTTTGAGCATGAACATTGTATCAGTATCTCGTTTAATTCGAGATGGCTACTCATTTAAATCCGAGAATAATGGTTGTTCTATTTATATGAGAGATATGTTTTATGGTCATGCTCCGATGGTGAATGGTTTATTCTTAATGAATCTCGAGCGTAATGCTACACATATTCATAATGTGAATACCAAAAGATGTAAGGTTGATAATGATAGTCCCACATACTTGTGGCAGTGCCGCCTTGGTCACATAGGTGTCAAACGCATGAAGAAGCTCCATGCAGATGGACTTTTAGAGTCTCTTGATTACGAATCATTTGACACGTGCGAACCATGCCTCATGGGTAAAATGACCAAGACTCCGTTCTCAGGAACAATGGAGCGAGCAACCAACTTATTGGAAATCATACATACTAATGTGTGTGGTCCAATGAGTGTTGAGGCTCGCGGTGGCTATCATTATGTTCTCACCCTCACTGATGACTTGAGTAGATATGGGTATGTCTACTTAATGAAACACAAGTCCGAGACCTTTGAAAAGTTCAAGGAATTTCAGAGTGAGGTTGAGAATCAACGTGACAAGAAAATCAAGTTCTTGCGATCAGATCGTGGGGGAGAATACTTGAGTCACGAATTTGGAACACACTTAAGAAAATATGGAATAGTTTCACAGCTCACGCCGCCTGGAACACCTCAGTGTAATGGTGTGTCCGAACATCGTAATCGCACTCTATTGGATATGGTGCGATCTATGATGTCTCTTATCGATTTACCGCTGTCATTTTGGGGCTATGCTTTAGAGACTGCCGCATTCACTTTAAATAGGGCTCCGTCGAAATCCATTGAGACGACACCGTATGAATTATGGTTTGGGAAGAAACCTAAGCTGTCGTTTCTAAAAGTTTGGGGATGCGATGCTTATGTCAAGAAACCGTTGCGTATACCTTCTACCTCAGATCCGAAGGCAAGATCTTTGTTGCTAAGAATGGGTCCTTTTCTAGAGAAAGAGTTTCTCTCGAAAGAAATAAGTGGGAGGAAAGTAGAACTTGATGAAGTATTACCTCTTGAACCGGTAAGTGGCGCAGCTCAAGAAAATGTTCCTGAGGTGCCTGCACCGACTAGAGAGGAAGTTAATAATGATGATCATGAAACTTCGGATCAAGTTACTACTGAACTTCGTAGGTCCATGAGGACACGTTCCGCACCAGAGTGGTACGGCAACCCTGTCTTGGAAATCATGTTGTTAGACAATGGTGAACCTTCGAACTATGAAGAAGCGATGGCGGGCCTGGATTCTGACAAATGGCTGGAAGCCATGAAATCCGAGATAGGATCCATGTATGAAAACGAAGTATGGACTTTGACTGACTTACCCGATGATCGGCGAGCCATAGAAAATAAATGGATCTTTAAGAAGAAGACTTACGCGGATGGTAATGTGACCATCTATAAAGCTCGGCTTGTCGCTAAGGGTTATCGACAAGTTCAAGGGGTTGACTACGATGAGACTTTCTCACCCGTAGCGAAGCTGAAGTCCGTCCGAATCATGTTAGCGATTGCCGCATTCTATGATTATGAGATATGGCAAATGGACGTCAAAACGGCATTCCTTAATGGTTTCCTTAAGGAAGAATTGTATATGATGCAGCCGGAAGGTTTTGTCGATCCTAAGAATGCTGATAAGGTGTGCAAGTTCCAACGCTCGATTTATGGGCTGGTGCAAGCATCTCGGAGTTGGAACATTTGTTTTTATGAGATGATCAAAGCGTTTGGGTTTACGCAGACTTATGGAGAAGCCTGCATTTACAAGAAAGTGAGTGGGAGCTCTGTAGCATTTCTTATATTGTATGTGGATGACATACTGTTGATGGGAAATGATATAGAATTCTTGAAAAGCATAAAGGCCTACTTGAACAAGTGTTTTTCAATGAAGGACCTTGGAGAAGCTGCTTATATATTAGGCATCAAGATCTATAGAGATAGATCGAGCCGCCTCATTGGTCTTTCACAGAGTACGTACCTTGACAAGATATTGAAGAAGTTCAAAATGGATCAGTCAAAGAAGGGGTTCTTGCCTGTATTGCAAGGTACGAGATTGAGCACGGCTCAATGCCCGACCACGGCAGAAGATAGAGAAAAGATGAGTGTCGTCTCCTATGCCTCGGCCATAGGGTCTATCATGTATGCTATGCTGTGTACCAGACCTGATGTAAACCTTGCCGTAAGTTTGGTAGGAAGGTACCAAAGTAATCCCGGCATGGAACACTGGACAGCGGTCAAGAATATCCTGAAGTACCTGAAAAGGACTAAGGACATGTTTCTCATGTATGGAGGTGACGAAGAGCTCGTCGTAAAGGGTTATGTCGATGCTAGCTTCGACACAGATCTGGATGACTCTAAGTCACAAACCGGATACGTGTATATTTTGAATGGTGGGGCAGTAAGCTGATGCAGTTGCAAGCAAAGCGTTGTGGCGGGATCTACATGTGAAGCGGGGTACATGGCAGCCTCGGAGGCAGCACAAGAAGCAATCTGGGTGAAGGAGTTCATTACCGACCTAGGAGTCATACCCAATGCGTCGGGCCCGATGACTCTCTTCTGTGACAACACTGGAGCTATTTCCCTTGCCAAGGAGCCTAGGTTTCACAGGAAGACCAGACATATCAAGCGTCGCTTCAACTCCATTCGTGAAAGTGTTCAAAATGGAGACATGGAGATTTGTAAAGTACATACGGACCTGAATGTGGCAGATCCGTTGACTAAACCTCTCCCTAGAGCAAAACATGATCAACACCAGAACTGCATGGGTGTTCGATTCATCACAATGTAACTAGAATATTGACTCTAGTGCAAGTGGGAGACTGTTGGAAATATGCCCTAGAGGCAATAATAAAATGGTTATTATTATATTTCCTTGTTCATGATAATTGTCTATTGTTCATGCTATAATTGTGTTATCCGGAAATCATAATACATGTGTGAATACATAGACCACAACATGTCCCTAGTGAGCCTCTAGTTGACTAGCTCGTTGATCAAAAGATAGTCATGGTTTCCTGACCATGGACATTGGATGTCATTGATAACGGGATCACATCATTAGGAGAATGATGTGATGGACAAGACCCAATCCTAAGCATAGCTCAAAGATCGTGTAGTTCGTTTGTTGTAGCTTTTCCGAATGTCAAGTATCATTTCCTTAGACCATGAGATTGTGCAACTCCCGGATACCGTAGGAGTGCCTTGGGTGTGCCAAACATCACAACGTAACTGGGTGACTATAAAGGTACATTACAGGTATCTCCGAAAGTATCTATTGGGTTGGCACGAATCGAGACTGGGATCTGTCACTCCGTATGACGGAGAGGTATCTCTGGGCCCACTCGGTAATGCATCATCATAATGAGCTCAATGTGACCAAGTGGTTGATCACGGGATCATGCATTACGACAAGAGTAAAGTGACTTGCCGGTAACGAGATTGAACGAGGTATTAGGATACCGACGGTCGAGTCTCGGGCAAGTAACGTACCGATTGACAAAGGGAATTGTATACGGATTGATTGAATCCTCGACATCGTGGTTCATCCGATGAGATCATCGTGGAGCATGTGGGAGCCAACATGGGTATCCAGATCCCGCTGTTGGTTATTGACCGGAGAGGCGTCTCGGTCATGTCTGCATGTCTCCCGAACCCGTAGGGTCTACACACTTAAGGTTCGGTGACGCTAGGGTTGTAGAGATATTAGTATGCAGTAACCCGAAAGTTGTTCGGAGTCCCGGATGAGATCACAGACGTCACGAGGAGTTCCGGAATGGTCCGGAGGTAAAGATTTATATATGGGAAGTCAAGTTTTGGCCATCGGGAAGGTTTCGGGGGTTACCGGTATTGTACCGGGACCACCGGAAGGGTCCCGGGGGTCCACCGGGTGGGGCCACCTATCCCGGAGGGCCCCATGGGCTGAATTGGGTGGGGAACCAGCCCCTAGTGGGCTGGTGCGCCCCCCCTTGGGCCTGCCCTGTGCCTAGGGTTGGGAAACCCTAGGGGTGGGGGCGCCCCCCACTTGGCTTGGGGGGGGGGGGGAAGCCACCCTTGGCCGCCGCCCCCCAAAGGCCCCTATATAAAGAGGGAGGGAGGGAGGGCAGCCGCACCCCTTGCTCTTGGCGCCCCCCTCTCCCTCCGTAACACTTCTCCTCCCCGCTTGCGCTTGGCGAAGCCCTGCCGGGATCCTGCTGCATCCACCACCACGCCTTCGTGCTGCTGGATCTTCATCAACCTCTCATTTCCCCTTGCTGGATCAAGAAGGAGGAGACGTCTTCCTAACCGTACGTGTGTTGAACGCGGAGGTGTCGTCCGTTCGGCACTAGGTGATTGGTGATTTGAATCACGTCGAGTACGACTCCATCAACCCCGTTCTCTTGAACGCTTCCGCGCGCGATCTACAAGGGTATGTAGATGCACTTCTCTCTCCCTTGTTGCTAGATGACTCCATATATTGATCTTGGTGATGCGCATAAAATTTTAAAATTCTGTTACGTTCCCCAACATGGCTGCCGTCGACAATGAGTCCTCTAGGCCGCCCGCCGGCGATGAGATCTCCCGTCGACGAGGACGACACGAGAAAGCATAAGTTATGTATGACTATCTAATTTGCAGCGATAATAACAAGAAAGAATAGGATAGGAATCGAGTTTGCTCAATTAGCTGAGATTGTTCGTGTGCTTTTTTACATTAGGACTGCCATGTGTCATCAATCGGGCTGTTCAAGAGCTGCACTATTACTCAACAATACACAATGCTCCTTTAATTCTGCTATATGGTGGTTACTCGTAAGTATGTTCTTTTGGTACATGTTTCAAAAGTCCAGAGAAAGCATACCTTTTTAATTTCATTGGCATGCAATAGCAACTCTACTTTAGTGTTTGACTAGGTTATGGTGATTCTCAACCACATTCAATGGCGACGTATAGAGATTTCACTATCAATGTTAAATTTATGGAAAACCTATATTGAATTTACTTCAACGCCAATTGTTTATACAAATATCTGGCACGCGGAGGCGGAGGGCGCTATCCTCTTTTGTTTGTGGGCTCCCAATTTTCGTTATTTGTTTTGCCATAAGTGTAAAGTTAACAATGCTAACTTAACACTAGCTTAATGCCCGTGCATTGCAACGGTAAAAATAAAATCATAGTGAACATCTCCGAATAGGAAGCCCAAAAACAAAAGAGGATACCTCGCTTGGCCGACATGCAAATGCCATCTCTGAATAAGCAATTGGCGTTGAACCAAATTCAGTATAGGTCTTCCATAAGTCCAATATTGGTAGTGATATCTTTCATACTGCAACCTAAATGCCCCTTGATCTGGTCTCTGATGTCCTTCCCAAGTTTATTTTTTTTCATATGCCTGACGACAACTTCCATTTTGTCCCTAAATTACCCAGTTCTCAAGCCTAAATTACAATGGGTCACCAACATGGACTGTATATTGTACTCATACATTTTACCAGGGAAAAAATGGATACACGTCTCAAGACAATTCCTTGATGCTGAGTTGGAACATTTGATATATAAGATAAAAGAACAGATGCCAACATTCCCCTTCGCATGTTACAAAATGCTAAGTTAGTATTATTAACTTTACACTTATGGCTAAAAACCTAGGAAATAGGAAGCCCGCAAAGAAAAGATAATACCTCGCTTGGCTGGCATGCAAACAACATCTCTGTATAAATAATTGGCGTTGAAGCAAATTCAGTATAGGTCTTTCATAAATCCAACATTGGTAGTCTAATTTCTGCGCTCATAGTGCAACCTAAATGCCCCTTGATCTAATCTCTTATGTCCTTCCCAAATTTATTTTTTCATATGCATATAGATAATTATTTAGGCAGGCCATTAATTAATTAGACATGTGATTAATTACACATACAATTAATTATAAATGCAATTAATTAATTAGGCAAACAGTTACTCGCCTCAAATGAATTTGAAATGAATTTGAAAGTGCTCAAGGGCGAGTACGACCAGGCTCTCACTCATGTTGGTGACGGACAGTAGGCTCTCTTTTTTTTAACACAGTACAGACGCAAGCGTTCATACATACGCGCATACACTCATTCATATAAACGCACACACGTACACCCTACCCCTATGAGCACCTTCGAGAGACTGAGCCGGCATATCATTTTGAGATTTACAAAGTCATCATAGGCACCTCGTCGTCGACGGGAACGTCTCCTCCCACTAAAAGCGCATCGCCAAAAATCCTGAAATAAATCCAGGAAATAATGCGAGCACCAGGACTTGAACCCTGGTGGGCTGGGGATACCACTGTCCCTCTGACCATCCAACCACAGGTTGGTTCGCGGCCAGTAGGCTCTTGCTACATGACCGACTAGCACTTGCCAATATGGACAACAGTTACCATGCGCTCCAGACATGGACGATCAAGCGTTTATCAAAATGGATGACAACCATGCTCTGTAGGACGTCCACACGCTGACGGTTGCTGAAATTGTGGAGAGTCACAAGCTCGAGGACAATTAAGCGGTGACAGTCCAGGACAGTCACTCAGATGCCATCATATTTTAAATATTGTTTCATCCCGTAGCAACGCACGGGTATTTAGCTAGTGGATCTAAAGTAGGAGTCACTTTGAAAAATATTAAAGAGAAGGAACCCATAGTTAATGAGAAAATAAATCACGATTCATTTAGAATTGATAAAATTGAGGATATTATTACCAACTTGGGAACCGCTTTTTCTTCCGTAAAAAACACTCCAATTCTCCAACTAAAATTGCCAAGCTTATGTATGTTCCTAAGAATAAGGGTGAATCATCTAGTAAGGAAACTGCGGATCTCAAATTTATAAGTGTTCATCCTAATCTTTTTGCTATCATTAAGGAACCATTTGTTACAAATGATTTTTTCGATCTTGTGTCTAAAAGTTTGATAATCAATAAAAAGAAAGAAATTCCTAAAGATGGTAGATGCCTCATTGAAGAATTTCCTACCAAAGATGGCAATACCTAGATCTATCCTTACTTGTTATGCCTAGCTAGGGGCGTTAAACGATAGCGCTTGTTGGGAGGAAATCCAATTTTATTTTTATTACTTGCTTTTTGCTCCTGTTTAGTAATAAATAATTTATCTAACCTCTGTTTTGATTGTGTTTTTTGTGTTTAATTAGTGTTTGTGCCAAGTAGAACCGTTGGGAAGACTTGGGGAAAGTCTGGTTACACTTGCTGTAAAAAACAGAAACTTTAGCGCTCACGAGAACTGCTGCCATTTTTATTTGGAAAGTGATATTTAGTTAATTCTTTTTGAATATGATTAATAGATAAATTCCTCTCGTCCATCAATTTATTTTAGAATTTTTGGGTTTCCAGATATTGCGCTAGCTATAGATTACTACAGACTGTTCTGTTTTTGACAGATTCTGTTTTTCGTGTGTTGTTTGCTTATTTTGATGAATCTATGGCTAGTAAAATAGTTTATGAACCATAGAGAAGTTAGAATACAGTAGGTATAACACCAATATAAATAAATAATGAGTTAATTACAGTACCTTGAAGTGGTCTTTTGTTTTCTTTCGCTAACAGAGCTCACAAGATTTTCTACTTTGAGTTTTGTGTTGTGAAGTTTTCAAGTTTTGGGTAAAGATTTGATGGATTATGGAACAAGGAGTGGAAAGAGCCTAAGCTTGGGGATGCCCATGGCACCCCCAAGATAATCTAAGGACACCTAAAATCCAAAGCTTGGGGATGCCCCGGAAGGCATCCCCTCTTTCGTCTACTTCTACCGGTAACTTTACTTGGAGCTATATTTTTATTTGCCACATGATATGTGTTTTGCTTAGAGCGTCTTGTATGATTTGAGTCTTTACTTTTTAGTTTAGCACAATCATCCTTGTTGTACACAACTTTTGAGAGAGCCATACATGATTTGGAATTTGTTAGAATACTCTATGTGCTTCGCTTATATCTTTTGAGTTATGAAGTTTTGCTCTAGTACTTCACTTATATCTTTTAGAGCACGCTGGTGGATTTGTTTTATAGAAACTATTGATCTATCATGCTTCACTTAGATTATTTTGAGAGTCTTAAATAGCATGGTAATTTGCTTAAAATCCTAATATGCTTGGTATATAAGATTAATAATAAAAATTTCTTATGAGTGTGTTGAATATTATGAGAAGTTTGATGCTTGATAATTGTTTTGAGATATGAAGATGGTGATATTAAAGTTGTGCTAGTTGAGTAGTTGTGAATTTGAGAAATACTTGTGTTAAAGTTTGTGATTCCCGTAGCATGCACGTATGGTGAACCGTTATGTGATGAAGTCGGAGCATGATTTATTTTTTGATTGTCTTCCTTATGAGTGGCGGTCGGGGACGAGCGATGGTCTTTTCCTACCAATCTATCCCCCTAGGAGCATGCGCGTAATACTTTGCTTTGATAACTTGTAGATTTTTGCAATAAGTATATGAGTTCTTTATGACTAATGTTGAGTCCATGGATTATATGCACTCTCACCCTTCCACCTTTGCTAGCCTCTCTAATACCGCGCACCTTTCGCCGGTATCATACACCCACCATATACCTTCCTCAAAACATCCACCATACCTACCTATTATGGCATTTCCATAGCCATCCGAGATATATTGCCATGCAACTTTCCACCGTTCCGTTTGAAAGATCATGGATGTCGCCTAGAGGGGGGGGGGTGAATAGGCGCTTTAAAATAATTACGGTTTAGGCTTGAACAAATGCGGAATAAACCTAGCGGTTAATTTGACAAGCACAAAACCTACAACAACTAGGCTCACCTATGTGCACCAACAACTTATGCTAAGCAAGATAAACAACTAAGTGATAGCAAGATATATGACAAGAAACAATATGGCTATCACAAAGTAAAGTGCATAAGTAAAGGGCTCGGGTAAGAGATAACCGAGGCACGTGGAGACGACGATGTATCCCGAAGTTCACACCCTTGCGGATGCTAATCTCCGTTTGGAGCGGTGTGGAGGCACAATGCTCCCCAAGAAGCCACTAGGGCCACCGTAATCTCCTCACGCCCTCGCACAATGCAAGATGTCGTAATTTCACTAAGGGACCCTTGAGGGTGGTCACCGAACCCGTACAAATGGCAACCCTTGGGGGCGGTCACCAAACCCGTACACTTTGACAACCCTTGGGGGCGGTCACCGGTACCCGTCAAATTGCTCGGGGCAATCTCCACAACCTAATTGGAGACCCCGACGCTTGTGCGGAGCTTTACAACATAATGATTGATCTCCGAACACCACCAACCATCTAGGGAGCCCAAGCACCCAAGAGGAACAAGCTCAAGGGTACCAAGCACCCAAGAGTAATAAGCTTCTCAACTTGTAACTTCCACGTATCATGTGGAGAACTCAAACCGATGCACCAAATGCAATGGCAAGGGCACACGGAGTGCCCAAGTCCTTCTCTCTCAAATCCCACCAAAGCAACTAATGCTAGGGAGGAAAATAAGAGGAAGAACAAGAAGGAGAACACCAAGAACTCCAAGATCTAGATCCAAGGGGTTCCCCTCACAAAGAGGAGAAAGTGATTGGTGGAAATGTGGATCTAGATCTCCTCTCTCTTTTCCCTCAAAAACTAGCAAGAATCCATGGAGGGATTGAGAGTTAGCAAGCTCGAAGAGGGTCAACAAAGGGGGAAGAACACGAGCTCAAAGGATAAGGTTCATTGGGAAGAAGACCCCCCTTTTATAGGTGGGGAAAAATCCAATCGTTATGCTCACAGCCCGCACAGAGCGGTACTACCGCTCCAAGGAGCGGTACTACTGCTAGGGCGGAAGTACCCCTTTGAAAAACAACAGCGAGGAGGCAAAAGGCCAGAAGAACCGCCAGAGCGGTACTACCGCTCGTCCTCATGGTACTACCACTCGACCTCACAGTACTACCGCTCGACCTCACGGTACTACCGCAAATGGTAGCGGTACTACTGCTTGCGAGCGGTACTAAAAAAATACATCCGGGCCTACCACCGCAAGACTTGGGACGAGTTTTTGGTACGGAGCGGTACTACCGCTGTAGGAGCCGCGGTAGTACTGCTCTGGAGCGGTAGTAAAAAATTACATCCGCTCCAATTCGCGGTAGTACCGCTGCAGCCTTTTCAGAACACCAAAACTGCCACAACTTTTGCAAACGAACTCCGAATTCGATGAAACCAAGTTTGTTGGAAAGCTAGCGACAAGGGATAACACAATCTTCAAAGAAATACCAATAAGAAGCAAATGAGAAAAGGCCCAAAATAAAATGATGAGAACCCTTCCTCGGATAAGACCGGTAAAACCTCCAACACCGAAAACATCATAGAAGACGCATGCAAACTCCGTTTTCGATGAACTCAAGCTTGTCATCAAGATAACCATAAGCTCTAAGACTCACAAAGAGAACCAAACAAGAACCAAGAAACATGATGCAAGGATGCAATGGTTTGAGCTCTCGATGAACGATACGATCAAGCTACTCACTTGAGAGCCTCCCCTTGATAGTACGGCTATCGATCCTATAACCCGGTCTCCCAACTACCACCTTGAGACCGGTAAAATAGAAAACCTATCAAGGGCAAACCTTTGCCTTGCACATGATCCACTTGAGCTAGATGATGACGATCTTGTCCTCCTCAAGATGGACCACCTTTCTTGATTGCGTTGTGTCGATGAAGACTAGATGATTGCTCCCCCATACTCCACTATGGATGAGCCACTCTTCGGCACATCTTCACAATTCCATTAACACCACAATGGATGCCAAGCTTCAAGCACTTGATCTCTTCGTGATTCTCCACTTGAACCTGCACACGGCAATCTTGATGACGATCACCATTTGATGTCATCCTTCCCATGGGTTGTATGATATCATCCTCTTGACGCAAGCCCATGGACACGTACCTAACCCCACATAGACTCTCACGTAGACCATGGGTTAGTACATAAAGTGCAATGGACAATGCTTACCATACCATGGGATCACTTGATCCCTCTCGGTACATCTTCTACTCTTTGTGAGTTGATCAACTTGATTCACTCTTGACTTAGTCTTGATCAACCTTGAATCTTTCCAACTCTCTTTGTTTGGATGATGTCTTGAAGGTAAACATGAATGATCACACAATATTCTTCTTCAAGACATGCTTGCAATAAGCTCAACACTCACATGACCAATCTTTGGATAATTCCTTAATAGCACCTTGGTCAACCCATAAACTGCTTGAAACCAACACATGGACTTCAAGAAATGCCTATGGAAAAATCCTTCAAATATAACTCAATGCAACCATTAGTCCATAGAGAATGTCATCAATTACCATAGAGAATGTCATCAATTACCAAAACCACACATGGGGGCACCACATGTCCTTTCAATCTCCCCCATTTTGGTAATTGATGACAATCACTTTCAAGAGAGTTTATATAAGGAATTATGCATCACCATGCAATGCAACAACCAATAATGCATGCGTAGGAGATGCGTATGCTTAGGAACAATCCAAAGCCAGAAGAGACAACTCTCTAAACTTCTCCACAAAACTCTCTGAAACTTCTCCCCCATTGGCATCGATTGCCAAAATGGGCTAAAAGCTTAAAAGGCCAATATAAAATGTGGTCCTCCATAAATTGTGTATTTCTCAACAAGAGAATGGAATGCAATACACATATCCAATGGTAAATAATTGGAGGAAGACAAACTATTGAGGCCCAAAGATTGCAAAAGGAAGATATGCCACAAAGACATAAACAAAGAGAGAAACAAGCAATCAAGCAATCAAAAGATACCAATTGAAGCAAGCTATCAAAAGATACTAATTGAACCAACTAGGCCAATGATCCTACGAGCCACATGAATAAAGGATATTATGATAAGAGCGGAGCAGTGTTCTAAAAAAACTAGAGAAGCTCCCCATGATTTGTGCACATCAAGAATTTTTGTATTTGGGTACAAAGTGCACAAAATAGGATCATAGCTCCCCCAAAATCAATAGAAACTTACAACAAGTGCAAGTGAGCATATAGGAAACTAAGCCTAGTACTTGCAACAAACACATGGTTGAGCAACAAGTAAGAGAGGCAACTTAAGAGTGGGCTCAACCAAAAAGATGTGTGTGAGTCAAGGCAATGCACTTGAGAAGACTAATGTACAGAAGAGCATTAAGCATCAATAAAGTCTTCAAAGAATGAGGCACACGGTGCAAGGCCTATCATTCCCACACACAACTAGCAAATGGGTTCACAAGCTTACTAATAAGCATATGGAGAACCTATGCTTGTGACAACCCGCGGTGAAGATAGAAGATGAAAGGCGCATCAAGACGAGGGATGCCTATTAAGATGGCAAACACCTTGTAAAGATAAGCATGAGGAAAATAATCTTCACCACACAAGAGCGCATCAAGATGCAACGATAGAAGACACGCACTCAAGGCAAAAGCTTTCATGGAGCCACCAAAGAAATAACATAAGAAAGACAAGGTGGACGTGAAAGAAAGGATATCATCTAGATATGCAACTTCTCTCAAGTGTATAAGATTCTAGGTAGACGAAATCATGATGATATATATATCTACAAAGAAGGATGTACACCCGAAATAGTTACAACACGAAGGAACAAGATATCCAAAAGGAAGTCATACATATACCAATAAGATATTTGCTTGAGAGCATAGCACATGGCTAGATATGGTCTTATTGTATATAAATGAATTCCAATCACACGAACATCAAAGACATCACAACTAGCAACAAGACATCATTGTTGGGATGCTTTGAGAAAGGAAACAAGTATCACAAGAAAGAATGGATAACATGCCATGATACAACCTACACAAGGTTGATGCAAGAAATGTGTGCATGAAGTATATGAAGATACTTGTTACCGAGATAACATTGGAAGGATGTAGTAGATACCAATTGAAGGTACAAAGTAGTTCATTGATCATCCTAGCTTGAATCCAATAAGCACATGGTGACAACACCTTCCTTGTGAGTGAGCCGAGCATCCAATGCATCTCCACTTGTTCCTAGAACAACAACATAAACAAAATGGTACCCAAACTCATTGGGACCAAAGAGTTAGAGAACCAACAACACATAGGACAAACTCCACATAAATATGTGCATATAGATATGAAAATGAATTTCATGCACATCTCATCCAATTTGAGACTTGGTGGAGTTCCCCCTATATATTGGGTCAAAGAAAGAAAACATGCCAAAGAAACTAAAAGAAGTAAATATGCATGCTCAAGACTTTCAAGAACCGAGACCAAAAGACAAAGAAATACCAAGCAAAGAAAAGATACCAAATGAATAAATCATCACTTGGAGGATATCCATAAAAGATACATCAAGGAATGAGATATCCATTGATACACTCAAAAATAAAGATGTCAAACTCCCAAAAGAGAGAATGGTTCCAAACAAACCAAGCCCTCTACAAAGTTTCATGATGGCACAAAGCACCAAAAAGAAACGGCTTGCCTTCCACAAACACACACTTGATAAGGATCACAAGATGAGTGTTTTATAGAGAATAGGATAGCTCCCCCAAGACTAGTGCATTATAGAGAATTTGCATTTGAATACAAAATGCATGAGGTGGGATCACCACTTTTACTATATCTAGAAAACACTAGACAAGGTCAAGAAATTAACAAGATCCACAAGTGGTATGGAATACAATGGGAGTTGACACAATCCTAGGCAAGAGATAAAGCAAATAAAAGCAAAGGCCAATGCAAAGATGATCAATAATTTCTACCACACATAAGTGAGTACCAATTGTCAAAAGACAAGAAGTATTTGGAATAATTCCCACTGGTAGATAACAAGGATATCCGACATCATATTCACACCAAACAAAAGGAAAATTGCAACTTGTAGAGCTAACATTCCACCTAGGAACAAGATAATTTACAATATCAATTCTAGGTGACAATATCTCAAATGTACACATTTTCTAGGCTAGTAATATACACATAGCATATTACTCCCCCATAATGTGATACCAATTAAAGATAAACAAGAGGCAAAAAAACCCGATCCAACACGAGATAATTAATGGACAATATAGAATTTGAATTTCTCATGAGAAGACATACCACATAGCGACTAGATAATCTTGAAATATCAATACTAGATAGTATTACTCATGTACACACATATATAGGATTGTGAGGTGCACAAAGCACATCACTCCCCCATAATGGGATATTCCATTAATCTCTCACAAGAGCCAACTAGGAAAAGAACAAGATGCAAAAGGCTCAATGCATGACACACACGTACATGATGTGCAAACCAACACACACATACTTGATTGCTCAAGATAATCAAGTTGGAAGCACAACATATACAAACACATGCAAGGAACAAAACCAAACATGCAAAGGGGTAAGTAACTATCAATGTAAACACTTTAAGCACGAGTTACCACATGGAGAAACATTGGATATAAGATAGAAACTTGATAATTCAAATAACTTGGCTTGAGATAATTAGAAGATGATAAAGCCCATCGTATTCGGAGTTTCCCTGGGGTTGGTAAAGCGAAATGGGGGCCACCCTAGCCCATTGAGTGCTCTACCTCGGGCCATCGACATCATACGCTCTACTGAAATAGATTTCGCGGAAAACCAGCTATATGCGATCTTGGTTGGCCTTTCACCCCTAGCCACAAGTCATCCCCGTATTTTGCCACATACGTGGGTTCGGTCCTCCAAGGCCTGTTAGAGCTCTCTTCAACCTGCTCATGGCTAGATCGATCGGTTTCGGGTCAAATAGGAAGAACGTAAATCTTCCACCTCTGGAAAGCGCCTACACCTAATGGCTTAAGCCGCTGTTCCCATTTCCTCGCTGACCCATCATGCGAAAGGTACGCCGTTAGAGTGAGTGCGCCCGCGCTCCGCTCCTTCGACTGATTGTTCACATCGGATCTCAGGTTCTCTATTGCACTCCCCGATTGGGGTTCTTTTCACCTTTCCCTCACGGTACTTGTATGCTATGTCATTGAGGAATACTTAGGCTTAGAGGGTGGTCCCCCTTTCTCGCGTAAAAGCGATCATCATTCGAACACGCCGCGTTTTACTGGGAAGGATCGAACCATGGGAACAAATGAACAGGGCTATCACCTTCTTTGGCCGGATCTTCCAATCTTTTTAGAAAACCAGTTCACTGCGCGCCCCACCCCGTCATCAGTCCTGTGTTGCCTATGCTTGCGCCCCAAAACGGTTGCTGACTTTGTACAACTCCGTAGGGCGCGCTACGACAACTTTTCTAACTATGCTTTTTGCTTGCTGGTTTTTCCATCATCCAATCCACAACAAATCGAATGAAACCGCTTCGGATTTCTTTTGATGAAAACCCTTGTTCCGCTCTCGCTCGCCGCTACTAACGGGGTCTCGGTTGATTTTCCTTCCTTCAGCTACTCAGATGTTTCAGTTTGCTAACTTTGAAAAGTCCAAAGAGCGCAGACTAGCCACGGAGCTTGGATACGGTTTCCCGATCGGAGATCCATGGATCACAGAAAAATATCTCCCCATGGCCTTTCACCTCTGAAAGCATCCTTCCTTCTCAATGCCCGGGCATCCATCCAATGCATGATTTTCGATAGCGTCGAACATGAGCGGACACCCACAAAATCTCGGTTTGACACAGCAACACTTTCCACCTCTCTTCCTTCCCTTGGATCAAATAGGAAATCCTCACTTTTCCAAGACAAAAGAGAAGCAAGCAACGGATTGAGCAACTAGCGCGAAAGCCGTTGCGCGTTAGCGCATCCGTTTTCTTGCTTGATTTTTATATGATTTTTTGAGCAACTAGCGCGAAAGCCGTTGCGCGTTAGCGCATCCATTTTCTTGCTTGATTTTTATATGATTTTCTGAAGTGATCTATCCAACTAAGTAGAAAAGGACACTAGAGTGTGGCTACACGTGGTATAGGGCTGCTCGTCCCGCCTGGTGTTGAGAAATGACATCCAATCTTTCGGTACCTATCATATATTCTAGGTGGATAAACTGATTTTTGATCAGCATCAATGGGAGATCCGATGTTTTAGAATGACCTTCCCCCGATCAGAGAAGGGGCTATTGTCGGCATCCCCATCGTGGGGCGATCGCACGATGGTTTCGAGTTCTTGAAGGGCAACTTCGATGGACTGAGGGGATACGTTGTGGGCCGGATGACAAAGAGTCACCGCGGCAAGCTCTACATCGACAACGCAGGATGGGGTCCCGAGGCTAATTCAATCGAATACGGGTACCGGGTCCCCTTTGGTGGGATTCACGTCTTCATCGGCAAGATCGGCGAACCGGCCCCCGAGCCGGACACCTGCACCGACATCATCGAGACGGCTCGGCATGCAAGTTCTTCACCGGTTCAGCCTGAGGCTAGGCATGTTTTCATGGGTGTCGTCCACGGTTCGGGTTATGAGGAGGAACCGATCTCCAATGGAGAAACCGTAGTCCGCAGTGATGACGAGTCTTCCGAAGAAACCAAATCGCTTTACCAGTTGTACGACGGCCGGATTGAGGAAGGATCCGAGGGCAACAGTATTTTGGATTCCCCCGGTCTGCCAAACCGGGCCGCTGTCTTCATGGCCGGCACACGACCGGCGCCTCATTCATCTACCGCTGCAGCGGTACTCTCCGGTTCAATGATGGCCACGCCAGCAGGTGCAGGAAGCTTGGCGCCGCCTCCGCCCCAAGTCCTGTCTGATTTGTTCGACGCTCTAGCGGCACTGATGTCCGCGGAGGTAGACGCAGCAGCCGGGGATCAGCACGATGCGGAGATTATAAAAGTGAAAGATCAGATAGCCCATGCTAAAGCGGACCTGGCAGCAGAGAACGCCAGGATGGCCACAGAGCGGGCCGAGTTGGAAGCACAAGCTTACCGGATTAGACTAGATCAGAATGCTTCAGAAGAAGTCATGAGAAGGTACCGATCACGTCTCCCGTTGGTTTATGAGCCGCAAAATCTTTTCAACACGCCAGGTGCAGGAGCTGGTAACCAACCCGCGCCAAACCGGGCGGGGGCACCGGAAGCAGGAGCACCGGTTTAGCCACACGCAACAAACCTGCCTCGCTAGAACAATGTTGTATTATCAACGCCGCCCGGGCATTATTCCATCCCGTTGGATAATATTGTGGCCGCGGCTTCACGCCTGGCGGCTCTCCCAACCGACGGCGAATCACCAGTTGCAGTGGAAGCGCGTCGGGCTAGGGATCTCCTTCAGACAACACTGAATGAACAGCAAGCGTATTCACATAGCCGTGAGAGGATTCATTCCACTCCCTGTCCAAGCCGGAGTTATAGCAGACACGTGGAGGACGAAACGGCCGTATCCAGTAGCGCACGCCACCGAAATTCGCCATGGGAGAACAACCCGGCCGGGGGAGGTGCTAATGCGCAAGATGTTGTGGATCACGGCCGCGCACGACGGGGGCCAACTTGACAGCTCGACACGAAGCACGACATCATACTCCAGTTCACCCCACTGCCTCCTTGGAGCCAGGGGTAATGTTCAGTTCCCTAGGAGTACCATGTTTAACTCCCGCACTGCGTAATGTGCGATTGCCCAAGGATTTCAAGGGACCTCGTAAGGTACCAAATTACACCGCCGAGTTGCAGCCAGAGGCGTGGGTGGAGAGCTATGAGATAGCAATGGAGATGTTAGATGTGGATGAGGTGGTTTGTGGTGAATATTTCACCATGATGCTGGAAGGAACAACTCGCACTTGGTTGAAGAGCTTGCCAACCAACTCTATCGACTCATGGGCCAAATTAAAGCGCCGGTTTATCCAGAACTTCAAGGATACATGCAAGCAGCCGATGTCAATTGTGGATCTGGTCACATGTGTCCAAGAGGAAGGGGAGTCCACGACCCATTGGGTTAAACGAGTCTCGACGATTTTGCATTCGTCAGATCGTATTAATGCAGATACCGCGGTATTAACGTTGGAGGGCAATTGCCGTTTTAAGCCGTTGAAACAGAAGTTGGGAAGGCTCAAACATCATTGCAGCGACATGTCAACACTCATGGCCGCTTTAGTTAAGTATGCCGATTCAGATAATACCAAGGATCCGGATTCAGAGGAGGACAAACCGGAGAAGGGAAAGAAGAACGGCGGTGCAAAAGGGCAGCACCACAACCAAGGGGGGCATGGGAATAACAGTAAGCGTAAAGCAGATAATTCAGATTTGGTGGCTAACACAAATATGCAGCGTCGCAAAGGTAAACCGCCCCAGCACGGCATGAATTTGGAGCGTTTGTTAAACCAGCCCTGCCCGAAGCATGGAACCAAGGAGGCCCCTGCCACACATCTTTGGAAAGATTGTCACATAATGAGGGAGTTCAAAAATTCTGATTTATACCGGTATGATCAGGATCCACCCGGCGGTTCAGGCCCAGGTTTCCATGGGGGCGGCGGTTCAAGCTCTGGATTTCAGAACAATCAGGGCCATCAGAACAACCATGGTAATAACCAGCAGAATAACCAAGGGAATCAGCAACAGTCAGGTTACCAGAGTCACCCCAAGCAGTTGAACAACAGACAGTATCATGTGTTCACTACCAGCTTGTGCAAGCGGGATCAGAAACTTCACAAGAGGGCAGTCAATACTATTGAACCGGCTGTACCACATTATCTACGATGGTCGGAGTAGCCTATTATGTGGAGCAGGGAGGATCACCCGCCCCGGGTTGACAATCTGGGCCAACTAGCCTTGGTGGTAGCGCCTCAGGTGGGAGGCTATAAGTTTACCAAGGTTCTGATGGATGGAGGGAGCAGTATCAACATCCTGTACTATGAGACTTTTCGTCACATGGGTTTGACGGATAAGAATCTTAAACTGTCAAACACTATCTTTCATGGTGTGGTACCAGGTAAGTCGGCCTACCCTGTGGGAAAGATTGCTTTGGAAGTTGTGTTTGGAGATGAGTTTGATTCCAGGTCTGAGACTTTGACCTTTGAAGTGGTGAAAATCCAGAGTCCATATCACGCTCTATTTGGACGGCCGGCTTACGCGAAATTCATGGCGAGGCCCTGTTATGTCTATCTACAGCTCAAGATGCCAGGTCATAAGGGGACAATCACAGTACATGGGAGTCGAAAGATTGCCTTGGATTGCGAGGAAGGTGAAGCGGCCGATGCTGAATCGGTTTGTGCAACAGAGGAGCTGAAATTCTATAAAGACAATGTTGATTCGGCGGACATGACCCCCCTGGAGAAGCCTACGACGGAGCATGACCCGGCCCTCACGTTCAAACCGGCTAATGAGACTAAACTCGTTGACTTCGTCCCTGGTGATTCATCCAAGCAGTTTAGTATCAGTACAAATCTGGATCTAAAATAGGAAAGCGCGCTCATCGAGTTCATCCGTGAGAACCGGGACATCTTCGCATGGAAACCTTCTGACATGCCAGGTGTACCGAGGGAACTCGCTGAGCACACCCTAAATATTGATCCTAAGTTTAAGCCGGTCAAGTAGTACCTTCGCCGCTTTAACGAACAAAGACGCAAGGCCATCGGCGAAGAGGTAGCCCGGCTACTGGCGGCTGGGTTTATTGTCAAAGTGTTTCATCCCGAATGGTTGGCTAATCCGGTGCTTGTTCTTAAGAAAAATGGCACTTGGCGTATGTGTGTAGACTACACTGATTTGAATAAAGCTTGCCCGGCAGATCCTTTCGCTCTCCCGCGTATTGATCAGATCATTGATGCAACGGCGGGTTGTGAGCGCCTGAGTTTCCTGGATGCTTATTCAGGTTATCATCAGATTAAGATGGCAGTTAAGGACCAGGAGAAGACATCCTTCATCACTCCCTTTGGAGCCTTCTGCTATGTTTCTATGCCCTTTGGGCTCAAGAGTGCCCAAGCAACCTACCAGCATTGTGTGCAAAATTGTCTTCACAAGCAGATCGGGCGTAATGTTCATGCCTATGTGGATGACATTGTGGTGAAATCCAGAAAGCAGGAAACCCTGATAAATGATCTCAAAGAGACGTTTGACAATCTCCGGGTTTACAAAATGATGCTCAACCCGGACAAATGTGTTTTTGGTGTTCCAGCAGGCAAACTCTTGGGTTTTCTTGTGTCTAACAGAGGTATTGAGGCAAATCCAGAAAAGATCAAAGCAATCACATCCTTGGCTAAACCGGCATGTATCAATGATGTTCAGTGTCTGGCGGGCCGGATTGCAGCCCTCAGCCGATTTATCAGCCGTTTGGGAGAGAAGGCGATTCCCCTGTATCAGATGTTGAAGAAAACAGATAAATTCGTCTAGAGTGACGCCGCTGATACGACATTCGAAGAGTTGAAGCGGCAGCTAGCTGAACCGCCAGTCCTCGCTGCTCCAATTGATAATGAACCTCTACTGTTGTACGTGGCTGCCAATGCCCGAGCGGTTAGTGTGGCGATTGTGGTTGAGCGTAAGGAGTCTGGGAAAGAATATCCGGTTCAACGACCAGTTTATTATTTCAATGAAGTACTGATCGAATCAAAGCAAAGATATCCGCATTGGCAGAAGCTAGTGTATGGAGTTTTCATGGCAAGTAGGAAACTCAAGCAATATTTTCAAGGCCATCCTATTACAGTGGTTAGTTCTGCTCCCTTGGGTGATATAATCCAGAATAGAGAGGCAACTGGCTGGGTTGCGAAGTGGGCAATCGAGCTCGGTCCCCATAGTTTGAAGTATACACCCCGAACAACCATCAAATCTCAGGCGCTTGTGGACTTCATCAATGATTGGACCGAGTTACAGGCACCAGAAGACAAACCAGATAATACATACTAGACCATTCACTTTGATGGATCCAGGCAGCTGGAAGGCTCGGGGGCTGGAGTTGTCCTCACTTCCCCTCGAGGAGATAAGATTTTTTATGTTCTCCGCTTAATGTTTCCTTGTACTAACAATGCAGCGGAGTACGAGGTCTTGCTCGACGGTCTTTGTGTAGCCAAGGAAATGAACTTAAGCCGGGTTCGATGCTTTGGAGATTCTGATCTGGTGGCTCAGCAAGTTTCTGGTACTTGGGATTCTAAAGACCCGCTCATGGTGGCTTATAGGCGCGAGGTGGATATTGTAGCAGGTCACTTTAAGGGTTATCAGGTGGAGCACATCGACCAGCGCAAGAATGAAGCAGCAGATGCTCTAAGCCGATTGGGATCTCAGCATAAACCGGTACCACCTAATACCTTTCTAGATATCTTGCATAACCCGTCTGTCAAGTTGCCTACAGAGGAGGATTTAGCTGTTCCTGATCCGGAGGCCCAGTTGGTAGCCGTTTTACATGCCACTCCGGATTGGACGGTTCCATATTTGGCGTATCTGAACCGGGGCGAGTTACCAGAAGACGAACTTTTCGCCAGGCAGATAGTCCGGCGGTCCAAGTCTATGGTTGTTCACAATGGCGAGTTGCACCGTTCTAGTGTTTCAGGCGTATTCCAACGTTGTGTTTCTCCTGAAGAAGGACAAGAGATTCTACGGGAAATCCATGAAGGGGATTGCGGTCACCATGCCAGCTCAAAGTCCTTGGTTGCTAAGGCTTTCCGACACGGGTTCTACTGGTTGACAGCTCATTCTGATGTGGAAGACTTGGTAAAGCGGTGTGACGCTTGTCAGAAATTTTCACGCCGTGCTCATGTTCCTGCTCAGGAGTTATGCATGATCCCCATCACTTGGCCGTTTGCTACTTGGGGGCTTGATATGGTTGGACCCTTTAAGCGTTCTAAGGACAAGAAGACCCACCTGTTGGTGGCAGTTGACAAGTTCACCAAATGGGTTGAAGCGGAGCCCGTCAGTAAATGTGATGCAGTCACGGCGGTTCAATTTCTCAAAAAGATTATTTTCCGTTTCGGTTTCCCACATAGCATCATCACAGATAATGGTACGAACCTTTCTAAAGGTGAGATGGAGGAGTTCTGCCAACGAGAGCACATCCGGCTTGATGTAGCGTCCGTGGCTCACCCCCAGTCCAATGGTCAAGCTGAGAGGGCGAATCAAGAAATCCTGAAGGGTATCAAGCCTCGGCTCATGGTCCCTTTGAAGCGGACACCGGGTTGTTGGGTGGATGAATTACCATCTGTGTTATGGAGCATAAATACCACCCCAAACCGATCTACGGGATATACACCCTTTTTCCTGGTTTATGGGGCTGAGGCTGTCCTCCCAAGTGATATTCGTCACGACTCGCCCCGGGTCTCGAATTATGTTAAAGCGGATAATGAGAAAGCACGCCAAGAGGCGCTGGACCTGTTAGATGAGAAGCGAGACATGGCTTTGGCTTGGTCGACGGTTTACCAGCAAGACCTGTGGCGTTATCACAGCCGTCGGGTTAAGACAAGAACCTTTCAAGAAGGCGATTTGGTACTTCAGCTCATTCAAGACCAGACTAATATGCATAAGTTATCCCCACCTTGGGAAGGGCCTTTTGTGGTCAGCAAAAATCTGCACAACGGATCATACTACCTCATTGACGTTCGAGAAGACTCACGTAGCTTTGAGGAGGAGACCCGGCGGCCATGGAACATAGCTCTCCTACGGCCTTATTACACTTGAAGCCACAGGCTTTTCATATGTACATATTTCAACAATGTATATATTATGATTAATATAATAAACCGGCATCCTTGCTATCAAGCAGGGCCTCCGCCGTTGTTTTTCTTCAAATATCTGTTAACATGGGGGCTTCCTGTTCAAACATTGGTGTATTCACCAAAGAGAACATAGCGTTACTACCCTCCTGATGCAGCTATCACGTCACAACAAAGCTTGGGAGCTTCACACCCAAGGGGCCAAAGAGAGTCTTGTTGCTACACACAACTCAAACATAGACACCCATTGAGCACAGCTCACAAAGTTACTTGGGGGCTCTTTGCGTCAAATACCAAAGAGTTTGAAAGGACCCTTGTAGCTGGGTATCGACCCACGGCTTGGAAGCCTGGTGTATTCACCTAAAACCCCGGGTTAACCTGCCTTCATCAAGTAAGCCACTCCTATCCAGGTAATCCTGGCATGACCCGTCGAACGTTTGACAGTTACTCTCATTGAGACCCTGAACTTGTCAAAGTTAAAACGATGATTGGTTAGTTGGAGGGCCATCTTAAAAGGCTTTGCCAAAATGGTTTAACTCAGTGGCCTGGCAGCCCATGAAAAGCCTCGATTTGGGCCTGGCAGCCCTCGAAAAGCCTCGACTACAGTTTTTCGTTTGCTTTTTTCTGCCAAGTTTTTGTTTTTCGTGAGGACTACGTTAAACCGGAGTTTCTTAACCCGGCATGGCTTGTGGATCTTCTGTTAAATTATACAATTAAAGGTAATCCGGCATCCCTCAAAACCGGTCTGGCTTTGACACTTTGTCGCCAGCAATCGGCCGGTGTTCATCACAACCTGGTTTTATATCATATATGCCAACATGGCATGGTGGAAGTTGGTTTTTCACCTTTTCTTCAAATCACAATTGGTAAACCAACAACAATGTTTTATATCACATGTATGATTTATTATTGCTGCAACTGTAGTTGCTTACCAAGTTGTGTTGGGTATTTTGACCCGTCCGGTGGTAAACCGCCTGGACAGATTTTCCTTATACAGGCACAGGGATTGCATAATATTGTAAAAATACATAAGCCAGTACTGAAATTCTCATGATAAATCAACGCAAAGTGTATTCCGCTGCACGAGGGCAACGGATCAAAGTATTTCCACTAGCTTATTACAAGGCGCTTGAAGGCCCAAAATATGGTATTTTCGGCAGAACAAGGTTTCTGGAGCATCACTCTAATTGACGGATCAAGTCTCATTACCATGTTGATGCGAAGTTGATGGGTCATCTGGCGTCGGTTCAGCCTCTTCTTCCCCACCTAGCGGCTAGAAGTTTGTGGTGGTCCAGTCAATCCGGGTTAAGGCCTGAAAGATAGCTTCTTCACTGATAAGTTCTGACAGATCAATATCAGGGGCATAAGTGTGCTTACGGATTCCTGGAATAAGATTTTGCGCCTCCGGAATGACAGGGTTAGCCCGTTTGTTGTTGGCATCATAATAAGACCGGTGAACCGTCAAGTTAGCATCTTCTGCTAGCTGACTCGCCAAAGGACGCATTTCCCTTGTCACTCTTTTAAGGGCTGCATCATCAAAATCTGCCCCGTTTTCTTGTGTGCTTGGAAAGCCTTTGGCAAGGTCAACCGGATCCAAGTCAGCTATCCATGCTTTGGCTCGGGTAAGTGCCAACAAAGCGCCGGCCCTGGCAGCAGATCGCTTCACCTCTTCTAGCTGTGCTGGTACCATGGATAGCCTTGTTAGAGTATCCTTGATCAGTGTTGGGGCCGGATTGTCATAGGAGGCTGCACAGATAACCCGTTGAGCACCAGTGTAAAGTTGTTCCAGAAGAGTATATGCTGCTTTCAGCTTCATCCGTACATCTGAGCCCAGATGAGTAATGCGGCTCCCTGCAACGGTTTCAGAATTTCATATTTCAACCGGCACCTTACAACATGGGTATTTCAAATACTTTGCTAGGAGTACTTACCAAATACTGCGGATGTCATGGCGTTCACTTGGCACTTTAACCCAGAAAGCTCTTCTGCCACCGGTTTAAGTGCAGATTCGGCGTCTTCAGCCCGTTTCAGCAATGTCCCCTTTTCAGTGTCCCAGTTGGCACGTTCCGTCTTGAATGCTTCTTTCAGTCGTTCTATGGAAGTTAAAGCGGCTCGAAGTTCATCTTTGGCTTTGGAAAATTCTTCTTGCTGAGATTTGATAATTTCTTGAAGATCAGCAATCTGCGTCCGTTGATGGTTTATGTCAGCCTGCCAAATTTAGAGGAGCATTTCAATATTTTATCAAAAGTCCCAAGCATACAACTGGTTCTACACTTGGCACTTGGGGGCTAATGCGGATTAATTCTTTCTTACTGCTTATTCAAAGTCCCAAGGATTCATACAAGTTTCAATCCTGGCACTTGGGGGCTAATGCAGATTAATTCTTTCTTACTGCTTATTCAAAGTCCCAAGGATTCATACAAGTTTCAATCCTGGCACTTGGGGGCTAATGTGTGTTTGTTCAAAAAACTTAAAAGTCAACAATGTGCAGCTTGGAAATTCAAAGTCCCGGTTTGTTTTTACAAATTAAATCGACCCTTGGGGGCTACAGGATACAAGGCAGTGAAAATACAAAGGAGGAAAATGTTTACCTCATAACGTTCCTTCATCAGATTTACCAAGTCAGCCTCATTATCTCGACTTGTATAAAGACGGTTCAAGAAACCGGGATGAAGATCCTAGGCAGAAAGATTAGCATATTTTGACATATCAGTTTCCATCTTCCTCTTGCCCATTGAAATAAACTCATCCTTAGCGGTATGTTTTACCAAGACAACTGGATCACCCGGAGTGGTATAAGAAGTGCCAGTAACAATAACGTCATTGTCTTTGGCTGGGTTTGGCGGATTAGCACTTGACTTCAGTGGATCAGCAGCCGGACTTGCAGGCATAGCATGTGGACTTGAGGTATCCTCATGTATGGCCGGATCAGCTTCCGGCGGATTAGCATTCATAGTTGGCTCTGGCAGGGTCAAATCATCCATGAGATTATCGAGATTTTTATCAAGATCCCCAGGAGCTTTCTCCGGCTCAACTTCACAGGTAGGGGCGCGGGTCTTGGCCTTCTTACTCAAACGAGCTTGGGCACTAATATTAAAACAAAGATTAGCATGGTCAACTGAGTTATGAAAGAGAAGGGAAGACTACACACTTACCCAGGGACGGTTTTCAGTGGAGGCAGCTGAGTGGTTGATGAACCGCCAGATGAATTAGAAGATGCCTGATAATTTGAATCAGATGAATTGAGAGGGCATCGGAAGAAACCTTTCAAAAGATAACATTTTTCAGAAGAACAAGCAACCTCTGGATGACGTTTCCGGTTTGGGGTATGAGGTAAACCGGACGAAGTGACCTGTTGACCACTGTGCTGGGTTGTGCGACGCCTTCCGGTTTGCTGTGTCTTCAAAGAAAGTTTTTGATCCAAATGAGCAACAGGGTGAGAGCATTTCACTTTTCGAACTGCATGGCGAAATCGTTGAACCGGCACAAGTTCCGAGTCAGAAGAAAAACAAATTACCTCAACAAGATCTGCATGGCTGGCCTCCGCATCATCCTGGAAATATTCATTGTCAGTAAATATATGGATAGAAGTCAAGGGAGTCAAGCTTTACCTCTTCTGCCGAGTCATCGACATCTTCTGGTGGTTCTGGAGAATCAGCAGTTTTCTTTTTGGCAGCTTTCTTGATGACCTTGGTCTTACTACGAGGAGCCTTATCTACTTTGTCTTGAGTTTTCTTTTTCCAAAAAGAGCTACTGGCCTATGGGATTGCACAAAGGTATTATTATAGCAGTGTCAAAGCGGAGAAGGATAAGGAAAAGTACAAGGTTAAAATATTTATCCCTGGCGGTTTGTTGGAGGCGTAAAAAGGACGCAGACCAATTTGAGTACATACGTCGAGTGGTTCGTCGAGTATTTTCTTTACACTTTCACTGACTTAATCGTCCGTCAGTACTATTGAATTGAACCGTTGAGGATCATTGGTGTTGCCAGTGTATTCAAACATCAATCCGGGCCAGCGGCTTAAAGGAAGAATGCACCATGAAATCCAGCAACGGACGAGATCAACACCAGTTAAACCGTTGGCAAGAAGAGCCCGAAGTTTGGCGAGTTGAGGTGCATAGGCTTGTCGATGTTTGGCAGGCAATCTCTGAGGTAAAGGGTGATTATTGCTGAGCCGGTGCGGACGGTAGCCCGGCAAGGGATTCTCTTCAGCAGGGGCGGTATTCTGACAATAGAACCAGGTTTGGTTCCAGTCTTTTGGATGGCTGTGAAGTTTGACGTGAGGAAAATCAACTTCTTTCCTCTTTTGGATTGACACACCGCCAAGTTCAGTATTAGGTCCATCAGAAAATTCCATCCGGCGGTTTAAGTGAAAGAGATCTAGAAAGAGGTCAACAGTTGGTTCTTCTTGCAGATAAACCTCGCAGAATACTTGAAAATTGCATATGTTGGACACAGAATTTGGTCCAATATCTTGAGGATGAAGTTGGAGCCTGGAAAGAACATCCCGGAAATTTTTTGATCCGGGAGGACTGAAACCTCGAGCTAAATGTTGCAAGAATACAATCACTTCTCCATCTTGAGGTTCAGGGGGGCACTCAGGGCCAGGAACTCGCCAACGAAGGACATTTTTTGAAGCCAAAGCGCCGGTGGTGATATATTCATTGATTTGCGTTTCTGTGATCCGAGACGGAACCCAGTTGCAAGCAGCAAATTGTTTCGTCATGTTACAAAGTCTGTAAAAGGAAAATGGACGGTTTACGATTGGCGGTTCGTATGTGTTTGTCAAAATGTTAAACCGGCAATTCAAGGTATACGTATGAAGTGAACCGGGCATGGCTGTTCAAAGTCTAGATGGCGGTTTAAGAGAGGGCTAATGACATACGACGGATTATCAACACTAAAGGATAAACCGCCTTTTGGAGGCAGAACCCCAAGCTGGAAATTTGTTAAGTGTGGAACAAACAGGTTTCACAAGTTGCAATTATTATTTTGGATCAAACGATCGCTCTGGAAGGAAAAATTTCTAGACCTAAAATAGTGCAGAGAAGTTCATACACTCAAAGAGGGCTTCCAAACAATGGAAATGAGATCTATTTTTATGCAAGATAAGCACAAACAATTGCTGCAGCAGTTCTACGTTGTTTTTACAATCTAAACAGGGTATTGGAGGTGAAAACTAACAAGGGTTTGCATGGGGCGACGATGATCGCCGACGAACTCAACAAAAAGTTCCAATGCAGATCTGAGAAGGGGAAGGAGAAGAACTCACGGATGTGGACGAGCTGCGGAGGTTCGCCGTCGATTTCTGGTCAGAGTCAGGTCGATGCAGCGGCCTGAGTCGGTGCGGACTGGAAGATCAACGACGGCGGCGGTGGCGATACTTGAGGTCTTCGGGTCGCGAGGAGGAAGACGATGCGGTTTAGAAAGGGAGAAAATGGAAGGCGCCCCGATTTTATTTATAAGGAGGTGGGATAAAACAGCAGGCACGGAAATCGAGGAATCGGAGGCGGCAAAATAGGATGCAGCTGTCGCCTCGATCTTCGGGAATTAATTAAAGAGAAGGGAATCTTTATAAAACTTTTTTATACAGGAATGACGTCACAATGATTTACTAAAGTAACAGAAGATGACGTCATGGCGATTCATCAAAGTTCACAGGGAGAAGACAATATGGCGGTTTACGAGAATTACCAGAAGTTCAAGGATTGAAGACTGACACGAACAGGTTCAAATCAATCTGGGGCCTAATGTTGAGGATATAACCACTGAGGGTAAACCGCCCAGGAGGGGCCGGTTCACCTTCAGTTATACTGAAGCCCAAGGAAACCCGGAAGATGGTGCTTTACGGATGAAGCTTAGAGGCCCAGAGCCCACAGGTGGTTTAGGGCCCATGATAGTAAACCGCCATGATTGTATAAACTTGCATTGTAAGATAAGAAAGAAGAGACCGAGGCATACGCTTGTATGAGCCAGCCTCGGGACTTTGTAGACCGGCCAGGATCCTCCTGAATATATAAAGGGGTGACCCGGCGGCGGTTCAGGGACAGAAAAAACAACAACTCGAAGCCAGACAAAGCGGATTCCCTCCCTGGTCTTCGAAACCCCAACAATACCAATCACAACTAGACGTAGGATTTTACCTTCATCGAAGGGGCCGAACTAGTATAAACTCTCGTGTCCCTTTGTTCGGTTTAACCCCTTCAAGCTAACCCGTAGTGATGGCTCCACGACTAAGTCCTTCCATGAGGACATCTGTCGTGACAATTCAACGACAATGTGCAAACCAACACACACATACTTGATTGCTCAAGATAATCAAGTTGGAAGCACAACATATACAAACACATGAAAGGAACAAAACCAAACATGCAAAGGGGTAAGTAACTATCAATGTAAACACTTTAAGCACGAGTTACCGCATGGAGAAACATTGGATATAAGATAGAAACTTGATAATTCGAATAACTTGGCTTGAGACAATTAGAATGATGAAGTCCCCTTAATTCTTCATAAAGTAGCCAAGTCTTCCAATGACCTCCAACATCACCTATTGATCAAGTTTGAGCTTGTTGGTCCCCAACCAAGTTGGGTCCTAAGAGGTTAGTCACAATAGGCTTGGCTACCCAAATGGTTCTTTGCTTCAAACCACTTTGAGTACCAAAAAATGTGGCAACAACATTGCCAACCTTATGCCAACCTTATCCTTCCCAAGAGAATAGACATCATCAATAATAATTGGGTTGGATAAGTTACCACTAGTGCATGAAGAAGCGAGGTGACCTTTCTTGCAACATAGGTAGCAACGTCTACTCTTCACTTTCTTCTCACTTGATTTCTCAACTTGAGAAGCATAAGCTTGAGTCTTCTTGGGAAGAGGCTTTTCTTCAACTTGAGGTTGAGAATGAGAGTGAACTTGTGTCCGCTTCCCTTGTTGCTTGTCACTAATGGGATTCTTCTTCAATGGGCAAGATCTAACATGATGCCCTTCTACTTTGCACTTGAAGCAAACAATCTTGGCCGAATTCTTGACTTGTTCTTGGCCCTTCCTTTTGTTCACCTTGGACTTCTTCTTGTTGGAGTTGAATCCAAGTCCACCTTTGTCATTGGGGGATTTTTGCACACTCAATGCATTGTTGAGTGTGAATTTCCCTTCATGACTCTTTTCCAAGTCTTTCTTCAAAGAAGTGACTTGGGCCTTGAGCTCTTTGATTTCCTCTACATGGTTAGTCTCAACACAAGTACTAGAGGAAGTATAAGCTTCATTGTTAGAGCAACAAGGCAAGGAAAGAAATTCATCACAAGATGTACCAACATTGTGAGTAGATGAATTACAAGGACTAGCACATGGCAACATAGCATTTTGACTAGAAGTGGTGCTAGTATCCACATGAGGCTCACTAGATGTTACCTTAGCAATCATGGCCTCATGAGCTATCTTTAGCACATTATGGGATACTAGAAGATCATCATGAGAGCTTGAGAGCTTTTCATGACTTTCTTCCAATTTCCCATAATTGCTAGATAGCAACTCAAGTTGAGCCCGTAGCTCAACATTCTCCTTCAAAATGGATGCTTCACAAGTAATAGAGTTAGTAGCACAAGCATCATCATTAACAACAAGAGGAGAGGACAACTTGGAAAGCTCTTTTAAATAAGAAGCTTCAAGTTGAGCATGAGACTCGGTGAGTTTGATGAGCTCACCCTTAATGACCCTTGAGCCATTTTCGAGGTGCTCAAAATCCTCAAGGAGTCTAGCATGAGCAACTTCAAGCTTAGCATTTTAAGTTTCAAAATCATTGGCCACCACAAGAGCTCTATCACGAGATTCCCTCACTCTAGATAATTCTAGAGCAAAAGTCTCCTCAAGAGATTCCTTGGTGGCTTGTTCAAGTTCAAGAGCTTGAGAGAGGTCCGCAATCTCATTAGCGTAATCACGCTCATGACCTTCCATTTTATCAATGGTGACCTCATGCTCCTCAAGACGAGATTCCAACTCATCAATATATTTCTTGCCCTCAGTAGTAATAGACATGATTTCCATGAAGTTGGAACGAGCAATTTTATTCTTAAGAAGAGCTTTAAAAATCATTTCCCCCTTAATTTTCAAGGAGGCAACATCATCATTCTCTTCATCATAATCAACATCATCATCACTCTTGCCATCATCAATATCATCACAAGATATATTGGGATTCAAAGTGGAGATACCTTTGAAGCGTTGGCCATAAGGCAAAATGCAATAGATGATGATTTAGGATCCCCTGAAGCACCATCCAAGACCACATCTTGTTCCATGGAGTGTTGTATTTCCTCTACATTGTTAGCACAACAACTCGAGGAAATACATGCATTTTCATCATGGCAACAAGATATAGCAAGCATATCATCATGAGATTTAGTCAAGCAATTTCTACATGATATGCAAGGACTATCAACACAAGCATGTGAAACATTTGGAGTGCTCGAAGTGCTAAAGTCCAAAGATGAAGCATTGCAATAAGAAAGTGATGAAGGATTATCAACAATGAGCCCACTATCATCATTACAATGAACACCACTACTCACCATGTCATTACCTTGTGGCAAACCACACGTAGGTGAAGTAGAAGAGGTTGAGAACACAACACAGCCGAAGGTGGACGGAGAACAATTATCCCCACAAAACTTGGATACGCCATATTTATCTTGAAGCTTTGTCCACAACTCATGAGCATCCCAGAACGACATGAGTTGAAATATAACTACATTGCTCAACGCATCGAAAAGCACATTAGAAGCTTGAGGATTGAGATAAGAGTTTTTCTCATCCTCTAAAGATAATCTTAGGGGATCCTTTGGAGGAGAAAAACCCATATCTACAATTCGCTCTAAATTTGGGTCCATGACCCTAAAGAGATTACGCATGTGAATTACCCAAACATCAAAATTTGTGCCATCGAAACTAAGAGTGTTAGAGAATCCTAATCCCCTATTCGACATCTTTACTCTCTAGGTGGTTAAGCCTAACAAAGAGAGACGAGGCTTTGATACCAATTGAAAGATCGTGGATGTCGCCTAGAGGGGGGGGTGAATAGGCACTTTAAAATAATTATGGTTTAGGCTTGAACAAATGTGGAATAAACCTAGCGGTTAATTTGACAAGCACAAAACCTACAACAACTAGGCTCACCTATGTGCACCAACAACTTATGCTAAGCAAGATAAACAACTAAGTGATAGCAAGATATATGACAAGAAACAATATGGCTATCACAAAGTAAAGTGCATAAGTAAAGGGCTCGGGTAAGAGATAACCGAGGCACGTGGAGACGATGATGTATCCCGAAGTTCACACCCTTGCGGATGCTAATCTCCATTTGGAGCGGTGTGGAGGCACAATGCTCCCCAAGAAGCCACTAGGGCCACCGTAATCTCCTCACACCCTCACACAATGCAAGATGCCATGATTCCACTAAGGGACCCTTGAGGGCGGTCACCGAACCCGTACAAATGGCAACCCTTGGGGGCGGTCACCGAACCCGTACACTTTAGCAACCCTTGGGGGCGGTCACCGGTACCCGTCAAATTGCTCGGGGCGATCTCCACAGCCTAATTGGAGACCCCGATGCTTGCGCGGAGCTTTACACCACAATGATCGAGCTTCGAACACCACTAACTGTCCAGGGCGCCCAAGCACCCAAGAGGAACAAGCTCAAGGGTACCAAACACCCAAGAGTAATAATCTTCTCAACTTGCAACTTCCACGTATCATGTGGAGAACTCAAACCGATGCACCAAATGCAATGGCAAGGGCACACGGAGTGTCCAAGTCCTTCTCTCTCAAATCCCACCGAAGCAACTAATGCTAGGGAGGAAAATGAGAGGAAGAACAAGAAGGAGAACACCAAGAACTCCAAGATCTAGATCCAAGCGGTTCCCCTCACAAAGAGGAGAAAGTGATTGGTGGAAATGTGGATCTAGATCTCCTCTCTCTTTTCCCTCAAAAACTAGCAAGAATCCATGGAGGGATTGAGAGTTATCAAGCTCGAAGAGGGTCAACAAAGGGGGAAGAACAGGAGCTCAAAGGATAAGGTTCATTGGGAAGAAGACCCCCTTTTATAGGTGGGGAAAAATCCAACCGTTATGCTCACAGCCCGCATAGAGCGGTACTACCACTCCAAGGAGCGGTACTACCGCTAGGGCGGAAGTAACCCTTTGAAAAACAACAGCGAGGAGGCAAAAGGCCAGAAGAACCGCCGGAGCGGTACTACCGCTCGTCCTCACGGTACTACCGCAAATGGTAGCGGTACTACTGCTTGCGAGTGGTACTAAAAAAATACATCTGGGCCTACCACCACAAGACTTGGGATGAGTTTTTGGTCCGGAGCAGTACTACCGCTGTAGGAGCCACGGTAGTACTGCTCTGGAGCAGTAGTAAAAAATTACATCCGCTCCAATTCGCGGTAGTACCGCTGCAACCTTTTCAGAACACCAAAACTGCCACAACTTTTGCAAACGAACTCCGAATTCGATGAAACCAAGTTTGTTGGAAAGCTAGCGACAAGGGCTAACACAATCTTAAAAGAAATACCAATAAGAAGCAAATGAGAAAAGGCCCAAAAGAAAATGGTGAGAACCCTTCCTCGGATAAGACCGGTAAAACCTCCAACACCGAAAACATCATAGAAGACGCATGCAAACTCCGTTTTCGATGAACTCAAGCTTGTCATCAAGATGACCATAAGCTCTAAGACTCACAAAGAGAACCAAACAAGAACCAAGAAACATGATGCAAGGATGCAATGGTTTGAGCTCTCGACGAACGATATGATCAAGCTACTCACTTGAGAGCCTCCCCTTGATAGTACGGCTATCGATCCTATAACCCGGTCTCCCAACTACCACCATGAGACCGGTAAAATAGGAAACCTATCAAGGGCAAACCTTTGCCTTGCACATGATCCACTTGAGCTAGATGATGATGATCTTGTCCTCCTCAAGATGGACCACCTTTCTTGATTGTGTTGGGTCGATAGAGACTCGATGATTGCTCCCCCATACTCCACTATGGGTGAGCCACTCTTTGGCACATCTTCACAAGTACATTGACACCACAATGGATGCCAAGCTTCAAGCACTTGATCTCTTCATGATTCTCCACTTGAACTTGCACACGACAATCTTGATGACGATCACCACTTGATGTCATCCTTCCCATAGGTTGTATGATATCATCCTCTTGAAGCAAGCCCATGGACACGTACCTAACCCCACATAGACTCTCACATAGACCATGGGTTAGTACATAAAGTGCAATGGACAATGCTTACCATACCATGGGATCACTTGATCCCTCTCGGTACATCTTCTACTCTTTGTGAGTTGATCAACTTGATTCACTCTTGACTTAGTCTTGATCAACCTTGAATCTTTCCAACTCTCTTCGTTTGGATGATGTCTTGAAGGTAAACATGAATGATCACACAATATTCTTCTTCAAGACATGCTTGCAATAAGCTCAACACTCACATGACCAATCTTTGGATAATTCCTTAATAGCACCTTGGCAACCCATAAACTGCTTGAAACCAACACATGGACTTCAAGAAATTCCTATGAAAAAATCCTTCTAATATAACTCAATGCAACCATTAGTCCATAGAGAATGTCATCAATTACCAAAACCACACATGAGGGCACCGCATGTCCTTTCACCATTTATTATGACACACTCCATCATTATCATATTGCTTAGCATGATCATGTAGTCGACATCGTATTTGTGGCAAAGCCACCGTTCATAATTCTTTCGTACATGTCACTCATGAGTCATTGCATATCCCGGTACACCGCCAGAGGCATTCATATAGAGTCATATTTTGTTCTAAGTATCGAGTTGTAATTGTTGAGTTGTAAGAAAAATAAAAGTGTGGTGATCATCATTATTAGAGCATTGTCCAAGTGAGGAAAGGATGATGGAGACTATGATTCACCCACAAGTCAGGATGAGACTCCGGGCTAAAAATAAAAAAATAAAAAAGAGGCCATAAAAAAAGAGAAAAGGTCGAAATAAAAAAATGAGAGAAAAAGAGAGAAGGGAGAATGCTACTATCCTTTTACCACACTTGTGCTTCAAAGTAGCACCATGATATTCATGATAGAGAGTCTCCTATGTTGTCACTTTCATATACTAGTGGGAATTTTTCATTATAGAACTTGGCTTGTATATTCCAATGATGGGCTTCCTCAAATTGCCCTAGGTCTTCATGAGCAAGCAAGTTGGATGCACACCCACTTAGTTTCTTTTTGAGCTTTCATATACTTATAGCTCTAGTGCATCCGTTGCATGGCAATCCCTACTCACTCACATTGATATCTATTGATGGGCATCTCCATAGCACGTTGATACGCCTAGTTGATGTGAGACTATCTTCTCCCTTTTTGTCTTCTCCACAACCACCATTCTATTCCACCTATAAGTGCTATGTCCATGGCTCACGCTCATGTATTGCGTGAAAATTGAAAAAGTTAGAGAACACCAAAAGTATGAAATAATTGCTTGGCTTGTCATCGGGGTTGTGCATGATTTAAATATTTTGTGTGGTGAAGATAGAGCATAGCCAGACTATATAATTTTGTAGGGATAACTTTTTTTGGCCATGTTATTTTGAGAAGACATAACTGCTTTGTTAGTATGGTTGAAGTATTATTATTTTTATGTCAATATTAAACTTTTGTCTTGAATCTTTCAGATCTGAATATTCATACCACAATTAAGAAGAATTACATTAAAATTATGCCAAGTAGCACTCCGCATCAAAAATTCTGTTTTTATCATTTACCTACTCGAGGACGAGCAGGAATTAAGCTTGGGGATGCTTGATACGTCTCCAACGTATCTATAATTTTTGATTGCTCCATGCTATATTATCTACTGTTTTGGACATTATTGGGCTTTATTATCCACTTTTATATTATTTTTGGGACTAACCTATTAACCGGATGCCCAACCCAGAATTGCTATTTTTTTGCATGTTTTAGGGTTTTGAAGAAAAGGAATACCAAACGGAGTCCAAACGGAATGAAACCTTCGGGAACGTGATTTTCTCAACAAACAAGACCCGAGAGACTTGGACCCTACGTCAAGACACAAAAGAGGAGGCCACGAGGTAGGGGGCGTGCCCACCCCCACCAGGCGCGCCCTCCACCCTCGTGGGCCCCCTGTTGCTCCACCGACATACTCTTTCCTCCTATATATACCTACGTACCCCCAAATGATCAGATACGGAGCCAAAAACCTAATTCCGCCGCCGCAACTTTCTGTATCCACGAGATCCCATCTTGGGGCTTGTTTCGGAGCTCCACCGGAGGGGGCATCGATCACGGAGGGCTTCTACATCAACACCATAGCCTCTCCGATGAAGTGTGAGTAGTTTACCTCAGACCTACGGGTCCATAGTTATTAGCTAGATGGCTTCTTCTCTCATTTTGGATCTCAATACAATGTTCTCCCCCTCTCTTGTGGAGAACTATTCGATGTAATCTTCTTTTTGCGGTGTGTTTGTTGAGACCGATGAATTGTGGGTTTATGATCAAGTCTATCTATGAACAATATCTGAATCTTCTCTGAATTCTTTTATGTATGATTGGTTATCTTTGCAAGTCTCTTCGAATTATCGGTTTGGTTTGGGCTACTAGATTGATCTTTCTTGCAATGGGAGAAGTGCTTAGCTTTGGGTTCAATCTTGCGGTGTCCTTTCCCAGTGACAGTATGGGCAGCAAGGCACATATTGTATTGTTGCCATCGAGTATAACAAGATGGGGTTTTCATCATATTGCATGAGTTTATCCCTCTACATCATGTCATCTTGCTTAAGGCGTTACTCTGTTTTTAACTTAATACTCTAGATGCATGCTGGATAGCGGTCAATGAGTGGAGTAATAGTAGTAGATGCAAGCAGGAGTCGGTCTACTTGTCTCAGACGTGATGCCTATATACATGATCATACCTAGATATTCTCATAACTATGCTCAATTCTGTCAATTGCTCAACAGTAATTTGTTCACCCACCGTAGAATACTTATGCTCTCGAGAGAAGCCACTAGTGAAACCTATGGCCCCCGTGTCTATCTTTATCATATTAATCTCCTACAACTTAGTTATTTCCTTTGCTTTTTTACTTTGCCTTTATTTTACTTTGAATATTTATCATAAAAATACCAAAAATATTATCTTATCATATCTATCAGATCTCACTCCCGTAAGTGGCAGTGTAGGGATTGACAACCCTTATTCGCGTTGGTTGCGAGGATTTATTTGTTTTGTGCAGGTACGAGGGACTCGCTCGTAGCCTCCTACTGGATTGATACCTTGGTTCTCAAAAATTGAGGGAAATACTTATGTTACTTTACTGCATCATCCCTTCCTCTTCGGGGAAAACCAACGCAGTGCTCAAGAGGTAGCACTTGACATAGCTTTTTCAGGTCCAGATTTCCAGCTGCCAAAATTCTCCCTGTTGGTGTATACCTTGCATATTATGAGAGAAAAGGCATTATAATTACTCCAAAAAGCTTTATTATGGATAAAAACATCATAAATAACAGTAAGAAAACATGATGCGAAATGGATGTTGATACGTCCATTTTGCATGATGCTTTTATATCGATATTTATTGCATTATGGGCTGTTATTACACATTATGTCACAATACTTATGCCTATTCTCTCTTATTTTACAAGGTTTACATAAAGAGGGAGAATGCCGGCAGCTGGGATTCTGGGCTAGAAAAGGAGCAAATATTAGAGACCTATTCTGCACAGCTCCAAAAGTCGTGAAACTTCACGTAAGCTATTTTCAGAATATATAAAAAATACTGAGTGCAAGAAGTTCCAGAGGGGGCCCACACCCTGGCCACGAGGGTGGGGGGCACGCCCTACCCCCTGGGCGCACCCCCCTGCCTCGTGGGCCCCTGGTGGCCCTCCGATGCCCATCTTCTGCTATATAGAGTCTTTTAGTGAGGAAAAAATCATAAGCAAGCTTTCGGGACGAGACTCCGCCGCCACGAGGCGGATCCTTGGCAGAACCAATCTAGGGTTCTGGCGGAGCTGTCCTACCGGGGACACTTCCCTCCGGGAGGGGGAAATCATCGCCATCGTCATCACCAACGCTCCTCTCATCGGGAGGGGGCCAATCTCCATCAACATCTTCACTAGCACTATCTCCTCTCAAATCCTAGTTCATCTATTGTATCCAATTCTTGTCTCTAAGTCTGGGATTGGTACCTTTAGGTTGGTAGTAGTGTTGATTACTCCTTGTAGTTGATGCTAGCCGGTTTATTTGGTGGAAGATCATGTGTTCAGATCCTATATGCATATTAATACCCCTCTGATTATGAACATGAATATGCTTTGTGAGTAGTTATGTTTGTTCCTGAGGACATGGGAGAAGTCTTGCTATTAGTAGTCATGTGAATTTGGTATTCATTCGATATTTTGATGAGATGTATGTTGTCTCTCCTCTAGTGGTGTTATGTGAACGTCGACTACATGACACTTCACCATTATTTGGGCCTAGAGGAAGGCATTGGGAAGTAATAAGTAGATGGTGGGTTGCTAGAGTGACAAAAGCTTAAACCCTAGTTTATGCGTTGCTTCGTAAGGGGCTGGTTTGGATCCATATGTTTCATGCTATGGTTAGGTTTACCTTAATACTTCTTTTGTAGTTGCGGATGCTTGTAATAGGAGTTAATCATAAGTGGGATGCTTTTCCAAGTAAGGACAACACCCAAGCACCGGCCCACCCACATATCAAATTATCAAAGTACCAAACGCGAATCATATGAAGGTGATGAAAACTAGCTTGACGATAATTCCCATGTGTCCTCGGGAGCGCTTTCTTATATATAAGAGTTTGTCCAGGCTTGTCCTTTGCTACAAAAAGGATTGGTCCACCTTGCTGCACTTTATTTACTTTTGTTACTTGTTGCTCATTACAAATTATCTTATCACAAAACTATCTATTACCTATAATTTCAGTGCTTGCAGAGAATACCTTGCTGAAAACCGCTTATCATTTCCTTCTGCTCCTCGTTGGGTTTGACACTCTTACTTATCGAAAGGACTATGATAGATACCCTATACTTGTGGGCCATCAGATGTATCAACTCCCCCAAGCTTATACCTAGCTTGTCCTCAAGCGAAAAATCGAAATCGAAAAACATGTACACATGCTTTGAGAGAGAACTATCGATAAAAACAAAATACAGACATAGAAGCATCATGTTGATTATCATAAGAGCAATGAAATTAAACATAGGACTCTTATCATAGAACTTTTATCATATACTTCTCATGAGTAAGTAACAGTTCATCACACAATCGAAGTATGGAGCAAAAACTCTATTAAAAACCAACAAACTATGTTCTTAGTCAACTTTGCAACTATAATTCATCATCTTTTCAAGAAGGGTCATGTATCGGACCCTTTGGGAAAGTCCACATACTCAACCATCATATAGTCTTCTATGATTGCTAACACTCACCGCGCACACACGATCAAAACGTTTCAACCAGACACATAGAAAGATAGGGGCTTATAGTTTCGCCTCCCAACATATTCACCTCAAGGGTGATGTCAACAAAAATAACTCATGCTATCTATATTCAACTGGACATATGTGCCTAGATCTTTCCTCACCACATGATGCTTACCAAAGGTGAAAAATTAAAAGGAATAGAAGGAAAACTTTGACTCTTTGCATAAAAGTAAATACATAAAAGTAAAAGATAGGCCCTTCACAGAGGAAAGCAGAGATTTCCATGCGCTTATTTGTTTATATTCTCAACCCCTTAGTGCGAAAGAATGCCACATTACATTGCCCCTTGTGATAGCGACCTTTATTATGCAGTCTGTCGCTTTTATTCTTCACCATCACAAGTTCGTGCAACGCTCAATTTTATCTTACACTAAATGATCTCACACATTTAGAAGCAATTATTACCTTTTTGCATCGATGACAACTTACTTGAGGGATGTTGCTCAACCCCTAGGTAGGTATGGTGGACACTTGAAAATAAGATTTGGGTTTAAGGGGTTTTGGATGCACAAGTAGTATCTCTACTTAGTGCGGAATTTTTGGCTAGCAAGGATCTGTTGGGGAACGCAGTATTTCAAAAAAAATCCTACGATCACGCAATATCTATCTAGGGATGCATAGCAACGAGAGGGGAGAGTGTGTCTACGTACCCTCATAGACCGAAAGCGGAAGCGTTGAGAAACGCGGTTGATGTAGTCGAACGTCTTCGTGATCCAACCGATCAAGTACCGAACACACGACACCTCCGCGATCTGCACATGTTCAACTCGGTGACGTCCCTTGAACTCTAGATCAAGCTGAGGCCGAGGGAGAGTTTCTTCAGCACAACGGCGTGTTGACGGTCATGATGAAGTTACCGACGCAGGGCTTCGCCTAAGCACTATGACAATATGACTGAGGTGGAAATCTGTGGAAGGGGGCACCGCACACGGCTAAGAAATCAACTTGTGTGTCTATGGGGTGCCCCCCTCCCCCGTATATAAAGGAGTGGAGGAGGGGGCCGACCGGCCTCATAGGGCACGCCCCAAGGGGGGAATCCTATTCCTACGAGTAGGTCCCCCCCTTTCCTAGTCCAACTAGGAGGGGGAAGGAAAGGGGGGCTGCCCCCTCCCCAATTTGGATTGGGCTTGGGGGGGCGCGCCCCTCCTCTCGGCCGCCTCCTCTCTCTTCCACTAAAGCCCATGAAGTCCCAATAACCCCCCGGTGGGTTCCGGTAACCCCCCGGTACTCCGAAAAATGCCCGAACTTATCTGAAACCTTTCTGGTGTCCAAACATAACCTTACAATATATCAATCTTCATGTCTCGACCATTTCGAGACTCCTCATCATGTCCGTGATCACATCCGGGACTGCGAACAACCTTCGGTACATCAAATCACATAACTCACAATACATATCGTCATCGAACGTTAAGCGTGCGGACCCTACGGGTTCGAGAACTATGTAGACATGACCGAGACTCATCTCTGGTCAATAACCAATAGCGGAACCTAGATGCTCATATTGGTTCCTACATATTCTACGAAGATCTTTATCGGTCAAACTGCATAACAACATACGTTGTTCCCTTTATCATCGGTATGTTACTTGCCCGAGATTCGATCATCGGTATCATCATACCTAGTTCAATCTCATTACTGGCAAGTCTCTTTACTCATTCCGTAATGCAACATCTCGTAACTAACTCATTAGTCACATTGCTTGCAAGGCTTATAGTAATGTGCATTACCGAGAGGGCCCAGAGATACCTCTCCGACAATCGGAGTGACAAATCCTAATCTCGATCTATGGCAACTTAACAAACACCATCGGAGACACCTGTAGAGCATCTTTATAATCACCCGGTTACGTTGTGACGTTTGATAGCACACTAAGTGTTCCTCTGGTATTCGGGAGTTGCATAATCTCATAGTCATAGGAACATGTATAAGTTATGGAGAAAGCAATAGCAATAAACTAAACAATTATAGTGCTAAGCTAACGGATGGGTCATGTCAATCACATCATTCTCTAATGATGTGATCCCGTTTATCAAATGACAACTCATGTCTATGGTTAGGAAACTTAACCATCTTTGATTAACGAGCTAGTCAAGTAGAGGCATACTAGTGACACTCTGTTTGTCTATGTATTCACACATGTACTAAGTTTCTGGTTAATACAATTCTAGCATGAATAATAAACATTTATCATGATATAAGGAAATATAAATAACAACTTTATCATTGCCTCTATGGCATATTTCCTTCAGTCTCCCACTTGCACTAGAGTCAATAATCTAGATTACATTGTAATGATTCTAACATCCATGGAGTCTTGGTGTTGATCATGTTTTGGTCGTGAGAGGGGCTTAGTCAACGGGTCTGCAACATTCAGATCTGTATGTATATTGAAAATCTCTATGTATCCCTCCTTGACTTGATCGCAGATGGAATTCAAGCGTCTCTTGATGTGATTGGTTCTCTTGTGAAATCTGGATTCCTTTGCCAAGGCAATTGCACGAGTATTGTCACAAAAGATTTTCATTGGACCCGATGCACTAGGTATGACACCTAGATCGGATATGAACTCCTTCATCTAGACTCCTTCATTTGCTGCTTCCAAAGCAGCTATGTATTCCTCTTCACACGTAGATCCCACCAAGACGCTTTGCTTAGAACTGCATCAACTGACAACTCCACCATTCAATAAAAATACGTATCCGGTTTGTGACTTAGAGTCATCCAGATTAGTGTCAAAGCTTGCCTCGATGTAACCGTTTACGACGAGCTCTTTGTCACCTCCATAAACGAGAAACATATCCTTAGTCCTTTTCAGGTATTTCAGGATGTTCTTGACCGCTGACCAGTGATCCACTCCTGGATTACTTTGATACCTCCCTGCTAAACTAATAGCAAGGCACACATCAGGTCTGGTACACAACATTGCATACATGATAGAACCTATGGCTGAGCCATAGGGAACACTTTTCATTTTCTCTCTATCTTCTACGGTGGTCGGGCATTGAGTCTGACTCAATTTCACACCTTGTAACACAGGCAAGAACCCTTTTGATACGTCTCCAACGTATCTATAATTTTTGATTGCTCCATGCTATATTATCTACTGTTTTGAATGTTTATGGACTTTATTATACACTTTTATATCATTTTTGGGACTAACCTATTAACCCAGAGCCCAGTGCCAGTTTTTGTTTTTACCCTATTTTAGGGTTTCGAAGAAAAGGAAAATCAAACGGAGTCCAATTGACCTAAAACTTCACGGAATTCATTTTTGGAAGGAAAGAAGCCCAGAAGACTTGGAGTGCACGTCGGGGGACCTGCGAGGAGGTCACGAGGCAGGGGGCGCGCCCACCCCCTTGGGCGCGTCCTCCACCCCCGTGAGCCCCTCGTGGCCCCCTGACGTACTTCTTCCGCCTATATATCTCCATATACCCTAAAAACATCCGGGAGCACAATAGATCGGGAGTTCCGCCACCAGAAGCCTCCGTAGCCACCGAAAACCAATCTAGACCCGTTTTGGCACCCTGCCGGAGGGGGCAATCCCTCTCTGGTGGCCATCTTCATCATCTCGGCGCTCTCCATGACGAGGAGGGAGTAGTTCTCCCTCGGGGCTGAGGGTATGTACAGTAGCTATGTGTTTGATCTCTCTCTCTCTCTCTTCTCTCTCTCTCTCTCCGTGTTCTTGAGGTGATACGATCTTGATGTATCGCGAGCTTTGCTATTATAGTTGGATCTTATGTTTCTCCTCCCCCTCTTCTCTCTTGTAATGAATTGAGTTTCCCCTTTGAAGTTATCTTATCGGATTGAGTCTTTAAAGATTTAAGAACACTTGATGTATGTCTTTCCGTGGATATCTGTGGTGACAATGGGATATCACGTGATTCACTTGATGTATGTTTTGGTGATCAACTTGCGGGTTCCGCCCATGAACCTATGCATATGGGTTGGCACACGTTTTCGTCGTGATTCTCCGGTAGAAACTTTGGGGCACTCTTTGAGGTCCTTTGTGTTGGTTGAATAGATGAATCTGAGATTGTGTGATGCATATCGTATAATCATGCCCACGGATACTTGAGGTGACATTGAAGTATCTAGGTGACATTAGGGTTTTGGTTGATTTGTATCTTAAGGTGTTATTCTAGTACGAACTCTAGGGCTGTTTGTGACACTTATAGGAATAGCCCAACGGATTGATAGGAAAGAATAACTTTGAGGTGGTTTCGTACCCTACCATAATCTCTTCGTTCGTTCTCCGCTATTAGTGACTTTGGAGTGACTCTTTGTTGCATGTTGAGGGATAGTTTTATGATCCAATTATGTTAGTATTGTTGAGAGGACTTACACTAGTGAAAGTATGAACCCTAGGCCTTATTTCCTATCATTGCAATACCGTTTACGCTCACTTTTATCACTTGCTACCTTGCTGTTTTTATTATTTCAGATTAGAAATACCTTTATCTATTATCCATATTGCACTTGTATCACCATCTCTTCGCCGAACTAGTGCACATATACAATTTACCATTGTATTGGGTGTGTTGGGGACACAAGAGACTCTTTGTTATTTGGTTGCAGGGTTGCTTGAGAGAGACCATCTTCATCCTACGCCTCCTACAGATTGATAAACCTTAGGTCATCCACTTGAGGGAAATTTGCTACTGTCCTACAAACCTCTGCACTTGGAGGCCCAACAACATCTACAAGAAGAAGGTTGTGTAGTAGACATCAAGCTCTTTTCTGGCGCCGTTGCCGGGGAGGTTAGCTCTTGAAGGTATATCTTTAGATCTTGGAATCGAGTCTTTAGTTTCTTGTTTTATCACTAGTTTAGTTTATAAAAGAAAACTATAAAAAAATGGAATTGAGTTTGTCTCATACGCTTCACCTTTTTAATATCTTTCGTGAGTATGATGGAAAGGATAATTGTGCTCAAGTGCTAGAAGAAGAAATCTATAAAATGTTTGGCACTAAATATTTGAATGATGAGCATGATTGCAATGTTGTTAGTATGAATTCCTTGAATATCCATGATGCTAATGATATGCAAAGCCACAAGCTTGGGGAAGCTATGTTTGATGAAGATGATATTTTTTGTCCACCAAGTTTTGATGAGAAAATTTATTATGATCAAAGCATGCCTCCTATTTATGATAATTATATTGATGAAAGTGGATTTGGAGAGGTCATGACTTTATTTCGTGATGAATCCACTATTCCGGAAGAGGTACTAATTGATTATGAGAACAAAGTTGCTATCTATGATGATTATTGTGATGACTTGTATGCTAGAAGGAATAATTATATCCATGAAACTTGTCATCATCATTTTAGTTTTCAATTGGATTATGCCTCACATGATAATTATTTTGTTGAGTTTGCTCCCACTATTATTCATGAGAAGAATTTTGCTTATGTGGAGAGTAATAAAATTTCCATGCTTGTAGATCATGAAAATAATGCTTTAGGTGCTAGTTATATTGTTGAATTCATTCATGATGCTACTGAAAATTATTATGAGGGAGGAACATATGCTTGTAGGAATTGCAATAATATCAAGTTTCCTCTCTATGTGCTTAAAATTTTGAAGTTATGCTTGTTTTACCTTCCTATGCAAGTTGATTCTCGTTCCCATAAGTTATTTGCTCACAAAATCCCTATGCATAGGAAGTATGTTATACTTAAATATGCTAGTCATATTCTTCATGATGCTCTCTTTATGTTACAATTCTTATCTTTTACATGAGCATCATTGAAATCATCGTGCCTAGCTAGGGGCGTTAAACGATAGCGCTTGTTGGGAGGCAACCCAATTTTATTTTAGATCCTTGATCCATCTAGCCTCTGTTTATATGTGGTTTTATGTGTCTAATTAGTGTTTGTGCCAAGTAGAACCGTTGGGAAGACTTGGGGAAAGTCTTTGCGATCATGCTGTAAAAAACAGAAACTTTAGCGCTCACGAGAATTGCTGCCATTTTTATTTTGAGAGTGCTATTTAGTTAATTATTTTTTCAGATGATTAATGGATAAATTACTCATGTCCAGCAATTTATTTGAGAATTTTAAGAGTTCAAGAAGTATACGTTTGATCTAGATTACTACAGACTGTTCTGTTTTTGACAGATTCTGTTTTTCGTGTCTTGTTTGCTTATTTTGATGAATCTATGGCTAGTAAAATAGTTTATAAACCATAGAGAAGTTGGAATACAGTAGGTTTTACACCAATATAAATAAATAATGAGTTCATTATAGTACCTTGAAGTGGTGATTTATTTTCTTATACTAACAGAGCTTACGAGTTTTTTTGTTAAGTTTTGTGTTGTGAAGTTTTCAAGTTTTGGGTAAGGATTCAATGGACTATGGAATAAGGAGTGGCAAGATACTAAGCTTGGGGATGCCCAAGGCACCCCAAGGTAATATTCAATGACAACCAAGAGCCTAATCTTGGGGATGCCCCGGAAGGCATCCCCTCTTTCGTCTTCATTCATCGGTAACTTTACTTGGAGCTATATTTTTATTCGCCACATGATATGTGTTTTGCTTGGAGCGTCAATTTATTTTGTTAGGATTTGCTTTTTGTTATCTAGAACAATGTTTTGCATCTTTTATTCCAATAAAATTGGCATTGATAGCCTTTACTATGCCTATGTTACAAGTATACATGTTGCTGTTTGAAAACAGAAAGTTTACCGCTGTTGCAATAATTACCTAGAAAATTCAGAATGTGATAAAATGTGGAAACCTTTTGCATATTAAGCTCTGATAAATTTACTGCAGTGGGAATTTTATTTCGTAATTTTTGGAGCTAGGTAAGTATGGATGTTGCATCATTCTTTACAGACTATCCTGTTTAGGCAGATTGCTGTTATGTTTGCATTGTTTGCATATGTTTGCTTCTTTAATGATTCTATTTGACTATAGGACTATTAAATATGCAGAGGCATTTAGTATGCAATGTTGAATAATAATTTTAGTGATTTTCTATAGTAGAGTGTGATAAGGTTTTGGCAATGGTTTATACTAACTTATCTCATGAGTCCTTGTTGAGTTTTGTGTGGATGAAGCTTTTGAGATTTAGGGAGACCGTGATATGAGAGGAATTAAGGAGACACAAAAGCTCAAGCTTGTGGATGCCCAAGGCACCCCAAGATAATATTTCAAGAAGTCTCAAGCATCTAAGCTTGGGGATGCCCCGGTTGGCATCCCACCTTTCTTCTTCAACAACTATCGGTTAGTTTCGGTTGATCCTAAGTCTTTGCTTCTTCACATGATGTTTGCCATTCTTAGAATGTCATTTTATTTTGTTTTGCTTTCTGTTTGAATAAAATACCAAGATCTGAAATTATTAAATGTTATATGGTCTTCACATGGTTGCATAATTATTCAACTACTCATTGATCTTCACTTATATCTTTTGGAGTAGTTTGTCATTTGCTCTAGTGCTTCACTTATATATTTTAGAGCACGATGGTGGATTTGTTTTATAGAAACTAATGAACTCTCATGCTTCACTTATATTATTTTGAAAGTCTTAAATAGCATGGTAATTTGCTTAAAATCCTAATATGCTAGGTATCCAAGAATAGTAAAAACTTTCTTATGAGTGTGTTGAATACTAAGAGAAGTTTGATGCTTGATGATTGTTTTGAGATATAGAGGTAATAATATCAAATTCGTGCTAGTTGAGTAGTTGTGAATTTGAGAAATGCTTGTGTTGAAGTTTGCAAGTCCCGTAGCATGCACGTATGGTAAACGTTATGTAACAAATTTGAAACATGAGGTGTTATTTGATTGTCCTCCTTATGAGTGGCGGTCGGGGACAAGCGATGGTATTTTCCTACCAATCTATCCCCTAGGAGCATGCGCGTAGTGCCGATGTTTTTGATGACTTGTAGATTTTTGCAATAAGTATGTGAGTTATTTATGACTAATGTTGAGTCCATGGATTATACGCACTCTCACCCTTCCATCCTTGCTAGCCTCTTCGGTACCGTGCATTACCCTTTCTCACATTGGGAGTTGGTGAAAACTTTGCCGGTGCATCCAAACCCCGTGATATGATACACTCTTTCACACATAAACCTCCTTATATCTTCCTTAAAACAGCCACCATACCTACCTATTATGGCATTTCCATAGCCATTACGAGATATATTGCCATGCAACTTTCCACCATCCAGTTTATCATGACACATTCATCATTGTCATATTGCTAGCATGATCATGAAGTTGACATAGTATTTGTGGCAAAGCCACCGTTCATAATTCTTTCATACTTGTCACTCTTGATTCATTGCATATCCCGGTACACCGCCAGAGGCATCCATATAGAGTCATACTTTGTTCTAGTATCGAGTTGTAATCATTGAGTTGTAAATAAATAGAAGTGTGATGATCATCATTCAATAGAGCATTGTCCCAAAAAAGAAGGCCCAAAAAAAGAGAAAATAAATAAAAAGGGGCAATGTTACTATCCTTTTACCACACTTGTGCTTCAAAGTAGCACCATGATCTTCATAGTAGAGAGTCTCTCATGTTATCACTTTCATATACTAGTGGGAATTTTTCATTATAGAACTTGGCTTGTATATTCCAACAATGGGCCTCCTCAAGTGCCCTAGGTCTTTGTGAGCAAGCAAGTTGGATGCACACCCATTTAGTTTCTTTTGTTGAGCTTTCATACATTTGTAGCTCTAGTGCATCCGTTGCATGGCAATCCCTACTCCTTGCATTAACATCAATCCACGGGCATCTCCATAGCCCATTGATTAGCCTCATTGATGTGAGACTTTCTCCTTTTTGTCTTCTCCACATAACCCCCATCATTATTCTATTCCACCCATAGTGCTATGTCCATGTCTCGCGCTCATGTATTATGTGAAAGTCTATAGGTTTGAGATTACTAAAGTATGAAACAATTGCTTGGCTTGTCATCGGGGTTGTGCATGATGAGAGCATTCTTGTGTGACGAAAATGAAACATGACTAAACTATATGATTTTGTAGGGATGAACTTTCTTTGGCCATGTTATTTTGAGAAGACATAATTGCTTAGTTAGTATGCTTGAAGTATTATTATTTTTATGTCAATATGAACTTTTGTCTTGAATCTTTCGGATCTGAATATTCATACCACAATTAAGAAGAATCACATTGAAATTATGCCAAGTAGCACTCCGCATCAAAAATTCTGTTTTTCTCATTTACCTACTCGAGGACGAACAGGAATTAAGCTTGGGGATGCTGATACGTCTCCAACGTATCTATAATTTTTGATTGCTCCATGCTATATTATCTACTGTTTTGAATGTTTATGGGCTTTATTATACACTTTTATATCATTTTTGGGACTAACCTATTAACCCAGAGCCCAGTGCCAATTTCTGTTTTTACCCTGTTTTAGGGTTTCGAAGAAAAGGAAAAATCAAACGGAGTCCAATTGACCTGAAACTTCACGGAACTCATTTTTGGAAGGAAAGAAGCCCAGAAGACTTGGATTGCACGTCGAGGGACCTGCGAGGAGGTCACAAGGCAGGGGGGCGCGCCCACCCCCCTGCCTCCACCCTTGTGTGCCCCTCGTGGCCCCCCTGATGTACTTCTTCCGCCTATATATCTCCATATTCCCTAAAAACATCTGGGAACACAATAGATCGGGAGTTCCACCGCCAGAAGCCTCCGTAGCCACCGAAAACCAATCTAGACCCTTTCCGGCACCCTGCCGGAGGGGGCAATCCCTCTCCGGTGGCCATCTTCATCATCCCGGTGCTCTCCATGATGAGGAGGGAGTAGTTATCCCTCAGGGCTGAGGGTATGTACCAGTAGCTATGTGTTTGATCTCTCTCTCTCTCTCGTGTTCTTGAGGTGATACGATCTTGATGTATCGCGAGCTTTGCTATTATAGTTGGATCTTATGTTTCTCCTCCCCCTCTTCTCTCTTGTAATGAATTGAGTTTCCCCTTTGAAGTTATCTTATCGGATTGAGTCTTTAAAGATTTGAGAATACTTGATGTATGTCTTGCCATGGATATCTGTGGTGACAATGGGATATCACGTGATTCACTTGATGTGTGTTTTGGTGATCAACTTGCGGGTTCCGCCCATGAACCTATGCATAGGGGTTGGCACACGTTTTCGTCGTGATTCTCTGGTAGAAACTTGGGGGCACTCTTTGAGGTCCTTTGTGTTTGTTGAATAGATGAATCTGAGATTGTGTGATGCATATCGTATAATCATGCCCACGGATACTTGAGGTGACATTGGAGTATCTAGGTGACATTAGGGTTTTGGTTGATTTGTATCTTAAGGTGTTATTCTAGTACGAACTCTAGGGCTGTTTGTGACACTTATAGGAGTAGCCCAACAGATTGATTGGAAAGAATAACTTTGAGGTGGTTCCACACCCTACCATAATCTCTTCGTTCGTTCTCCGCTATTAGTGACTTTGGAGTGACTCTTTGTTGCATGTTGAGGGATAGTTTTATGATCCAATTATGTTATTATTGTTGAGGGAAATTACACTAGTGAAATTATGAACCCTAGGCCTTGTTTCAACGCATTGCAATACCGTTTACGCTCACTTTTATCACTTGCTACCTTGTTGTTTTTATTATTTCAGATTACAAAAAACTATTATCTACTATCCATATTGCACTTGTATCACCATCTCTTCGCCGAACTAGTGCACCTATATAGTTTACCATTTTATTGGGTGTGTTGGGGACACAAGAGACTTTTTGTTATTTGGTTGCAGGGTTGCTTGAGAGAGACCATCTTCCTCCTACGCCTCCTACGGATTGATAAACCTTAGGCCATCCACTTGAGGGAAATTTGCTACTGTCCTACAAACCTCTGCACTTGGAGGCCCAACAACGTCTACAAGAAGAAGGTTGTGTAGTAGACATCACCTTTCTTTGCTTGATCCATTTTGAACTTCTTCAAAACTTTATCAAGGTATGTGCTTTGTGAAAGTCCAATTAAGCGTCTTGATCTATCTCTATAGATCTTATCTCTATAGATCTCGATGCCCAATATATAAGGAGCTTCATTGAGGTCTTTCATTGAAAAATTCTTATTCAAGTATCCTTTTATGCTATTCAGAAATTCAGTATTATTTCCAATCAACAATATGTCATCCACATATAATATCAGAAATGCTATAGAGCTCCCACTCACTTTCTTGTAAATACAGGCTTCTCCAAAAGTCTGTATAAAACCATATGCTTTGATCATACTATAAATGCGTATTTTCCAACTCTGAGATGCTTGCACCAGTCCATAAATGGATCACTGGAGTTTACACACTTTGTTAGCACCTTTTGGATCGACAAAACCTTTTGGTTGCATCATATACAACTCTTCTTTAAGATATCCATTAAGGAATGCACTTTCGACATCCATTTGCCAAGTTTCATAATCATAAAATCCGGCAATTGCTAACATGATTCGGACAGACTTAAGCATCGCTACGCGTGAGAAGGTCTCATCGTAGTCAACTCCTTGAACTTGTCGAAAACCTTTCACAACAAGTCGAGCTTTGTAGACAGTAATATTACTGTTAGCATCAGTCTTCTACTTGAATATCAATTTATTATCCATGGATCTCATCTCAGATTTCATGGCCTCAAGGCATTTTGCGGAATCTGGGCTCATCATCGCTTCCTCATAGTTCGTAGGTTCGTCATGGTCAAGTAGCATGACTCCCAGAATAGGATTACCGTACCACTCTGGTGCGGATCTTACTCTAGTTGACCTACGAGGTTCAGTAGTAACTTGATCAGAAGTTTCATGATCATCATCATTAGCTTCCTCACTAATTGGTGTAGGAATCTGTCGGTGGGAACGACACCCATGGGATCACTGGGATCCCTTCTATGGTCGGCGGGCGCGTGGTCGTGAGAAGAGCAGGTTTAGGAGCAAGCACACGGATTGTTTACCCAGGTTCGGGCCGCGAGGATGCGTAAAACCCTAGTCCTGCTTTGGTGGATGTATTGAGTGTTCTTGAGCTTTCTGAACTAGATACGGTGGTTGTCCCGTTCCAAAAAGCCGAATCCCTCCCCTGGTCGCCTCGGGCCTCCTTTTATAGAAAAAAGGGACTGCCACAGTGGCACACAGGAGGTGGAAAGGCCTAGAGTGTGCGAGCTTATCGCACGGCATTACAGGACAAAGTGCATTAAATGCACTAAGTAGGTGTCCATCAGCTTTATCGGGGTCGGGAACGAGGCCCGTCCCGTCCGTCGCCGCTTCGCCTCGCTTTGACATGCGCCTAGGCTGGCGATGCATGCAGTGCCATGTAGGCAGGCAGGCAGCTGAGGTGGCGCGGTGGTAGGGCCTTTAGGAAGATCTGCATGCCGCCACACAGGTGCTTGCTGATTTGGCCTGGAAGCTACATGTTGCCATGCAGGTGCCTGCCCAGCCGGTTGGGCTGGCAGCTGCATGCGAACGACGGCGAAGTCTTGGCTGGTGCGGGCCTGGCAGTGGCCCTGCTGACGCGCTCGGCAAGGGTCTTGCTGGGGGCCCGGCAAGGGTCTTGTCGTGGAGTTGCTGTCATCCCCGGCAAGGGTCTTGCCGGGGGTCTTGTGGATTTCCTCGGCTAGGATCCTGCCGAGGGTCGCCGTCTTCTAGTCCTCATCTGAACTCATATATGTATGGGCTTGACAAAGATTTGCATGCCAGAGGTGCCTCCCGAGCCTTGGTTCCGACGCAATTGCTTGGGTCGGAGCCAGTGGGCTCAAGGGTGGCTCGCTCTGCTGGTGTTGGGCAAGTTGCCCCGGCGAGGCTCTTGCCGGGGCTGCGGGGGGCTGAGTCCACCTCGCCCTCTTGCCCTCCCACGCTTCCGGTCTTGGCATCGCCTTGGTTGTCTTCTACTTTGGCTTCTCTCCGGCTTCCCTCCTCTGCCCTGCTAAGTGTGGCCGCGGCGCGTGGCTCTGACTGCCCATGCACAAGTAAAGGGGTCAAAAGGAGAGCCCCTACTTTTGTACACCAATAGGAGACCCCGGGCCTAGGCCAAACATAAGCACGACGCGTTGTTGGGCTAGGCCCAGAACGGTGCGTGGACAGGTGGGGCGGATGTTACCGTAGTAATTTCTCGTCCGATGCGCTTCCCCACGACCCACGTTGAACGCACGACGTGGAGGGTCGTGCGTGATGTGGGGGTCATGCGTGGGGCGGTTCCTACACACATGCATAACATCATGGTAAAGAGGCGGCTCGCGCCTTCCCCACAAAAGGAGGGAGGCGAAGAGGCGCGACCCATTTACTCGGGTGGACTCGGTTCATGGCCTTCAAGGCGCCTGCGCCCCACGATCACGGGGTGGGGAGCGGCCGCTTCGCCTGTCCATTCAATGCTGCTCGCTCGCCATGTGTCCCTCATGCAGGTGGCAGGAGGTGGAGGTGGGAAACCGGGCCGTCGCTGATTGGGGCAGCGGGCTGATACGTCTCCAACGTATCTATAATTTTTTATTGTTCCATGCTATTATATTATCAACCTTGGATGTTTTATATGCATTTATATGCTATTTTATATGATTTTTGGGACTAACCTATTAACCTAGAGCCCAGTGCTAGTTTCTGTTTTTTCCTTGTTTTAGAGTATCGCAGAAAAGGAAAATCAAACGGAGTCCAATTGACCTGAAACTTCACAGAACTTATTTTTGGACCAGAAGAAGCCCACGGAGTATCGGAGATGGACCAGGAGAGTCTCGGGCTGCCCACGAGGGTGGGGGCGCGCCCCCTGCCTCGTGGACAGCCCGAAGATCCACCGACGTACTTATTCCTCCTATATATACCCATATACCCTAAAAACTTCGAGGAGCACAATAGATCAGGAGTTCCGCCGCGAGAAGCCTCCGTGGCCACTGAAAACCAATCTAGGCCCGTTCCGTCACCCTGCCGGAGGGGGAATCCCTCTCCGATGGCCATCTTCATCATCCCGATGCTCTCCATGACGAGGAGGGAGTAGTTCTCCCTCGGGGATGAGGGTATGTACTAGTAGCTATGTGTTTGATCTCTCTCTCTCTCATGTTCTTGAGGTGGTACGGTCTTGATGTATCGCGAGCTTTGCTATTATAGTTGGATCTTATGATGTTTCTCCCCCTCTACTCTCTTGTAATGGATTGAGTTTTCCCTTTGAAGTTATCTTATCTGATTTAGTCTTTAAGGATTTGAGAACACTTGATGTATGTCTTGCACGTGTTTATCTGTGGTGACAATGGGATATCACGTGATCCACTTGATGTATGTTTTGGTGATCAACTTTTGGGTTCCGCCCATGAACCTATGCATAGGGGTTGGCACACATTTTCGTCTTGACTCTCCGGTAGAATCTTTGGGGCACTCTTTGAAGTTCTTTGTGATGGTTTGAATAGATGAATACGAGATTATGTGATGCATATCATATAATCATACCCACAGATACTTGAGGTGACATTGGAGTATCTAGGTGACATTAGGGTTTTGGTTGATTTGTGTCTTAAGGTGTTATTCTAGTACGAACTTTATGATAGATTGAACGGAAAGAATAGCTTTGTGTTATTTTACTATGGACTCTTGAATAGATCGATCAGAAAGGATAACTTTGAGGTGGTTTCGTACCCTACCATAATCTCTTCGTTTGTTCTCCGCTATTAGTGACTTTGGAGTGACTCTTTGTTGCCTGTTGAGGGATAGTTATATGGTCCAATTATGCTATTATTGTTGAGGGAACTTGCACTAGTGAAAGTATGAACCCTAGGCCTTGTTTCAATGCATTGCAATACCGTTTGTGCTCACTTTTATCATTAGTTACCTTGCTGTTTTTATATTTTCAGATTTCAAAAACCTTTATCTACCATCCATATACCACTTGTATCACCATCTCTTCACCGAACTAGTGCACCTATACAATTTACCATTGTATTGGGTGTGTTGGGGACACAAGAGACTCTTTGTTATTTGGTTGCAGGGTTGCTTGAGAGAGACCATCTTCATCCTACGCCTCCTACGGATTGATAAACCTTAGGTTATCCACTTGAGGGAAATTTGCTACTATCCTACAAACCTCTGCACTTGGAGGCCCAACAACGTCTACAAGAAGAAGGTTGTATAGTAGATATCAAGCTCTTTTCTGGCGCCGTTGCCGGGGAGGTTAGCGCTTGAAGGTATATCTTTAGATCTTGCAATCGAATATTTTTGTTTCTTGTTTTAGCACTAGTTTAGTTTATAAAAGAAAACTACAAAAAAAATGGAATTGAGTTTGCCTCATACGCTTCATCTTTTTAATATCTTTTGTGAGTATGATGGAAAGGAAAATTGTGCCAAAGTGTTAGAAGAAGAATGTATTAAAATGTTTGGCACTAAATCTTTGAATGATGAGCATGATTGCAATGTTATTAGTATGAACTCTTTGAATATCCATAGTACTAATGATGATTGCACTAGTCATGATGAGAATGTCTCTTATAAGCATGTCGATTTTTGTGGAGTGCATAGAGTTTGCAAGTACATACTGAGGGAGTCCTGGATTAGGGGGTCTCCGAACAGCCGGACTATATCCTTTGGCCGGACTATTGGACTATGAAGATACGAGATTGAAGACTTTGTCCCGTGTATGGATGGGACTTTACATGGCGTAGAAGGCAAGCTAGGCAATACGGATATGTATATCTCCTCCTTTGTAACCGACCTTGTGTAACCCTAGCCCTCTCCGGTGTCTATATAAACCGGAGGGTTTTAGTCCGTAGGACAACATGCAATCATACCATAGGCTAGCTTCTAGGGTTTAGCATCTTTGATCTCGTGGTAGATCAACTCTTGTAATACTCATATCATCAAGAACAATCAAGCATGACGTAGGGTATTACCTCCATCAAGAGGGCCCGAACCTGGGTAAACATCGTGTCCCCTGCCTCCTGTTACCATCCGCCTTAGACGCACAGTTCGGGACCCCCTACCCGAGATCCGCCGGTTTTGACACCGACACATACCAAACAGGGAAGATAGATTTTGCAAGAAGCATAAGTATTTGGAAACTAAATGGTTGCAAGAAAGGCTAGATGTTTGTGCTGAAAATTTAAACTTTCTTAGCCGTACTTGTGAACTTTGCAATGAATGTGATCATTTCAGTACCCAATGCAAATTGTTTCATGATCATATCGTGTCCAAAAATTATGATGACTTGATTTACCTTGCACATCATAATGAACTTAGTTTGCTCTTGGGTTATGAGGAATTGAAACGTATATCTAAGATTATTCTAGAATTTGCCCTTTATAGAGTTCTTAATTTTGATCTAGAAGAAATTTATATGTATTGTGCGGTGAATTGCATTGAAAATCCTTATATTGCCAATTACATAAAGAAAATAAAACAAATAGAGGATGAAGAGAATACTAATGAAAGGTAAGAGACTTCCCAATATCCTCCTATTATTTCTTATGATGAATCAGGTAACAAGGAGGAGCCTTCTATTCAACCAATCTCATTAATAAGGAGCTCCAAAAAGAGGATTGAACCCACACATGATGTGAAGAAGAAAAATAAAACACGGAGAAGCAAAGGTAGAAAGGTATCACTCCCAAATGATGTTTCTCCTATTACTCATTGTGATGATGATAATTGCTATACTATTGGTGCCATCCATACTATTAATGATGAGAGTGATTATGCTTATGATATGAAAAGGCCCAAGCTTGGGGATGCTATGTTTGATGAAGATGATGTTTTTGAGAATATATTTGCTGCAATTAATGTTTGTCCCAAGCTTGGGTATGCTACATTTAATGAAGATGATATTTTTAGTCTCCCAAGTTTTGATATGCAAATTTATAATGATGATAGCATGCCTCCTACTTATGATGATTATATTGATGAAAGTGGGTTTGGAAGAGTGTCAACTTTAGGAAGTAATGATCCCACTATTTTGGAGGATGTTGAATCTTATTATGATAATTATGAAAGTGGATTTGGAGAGGTCATGACTTTATTTAGTGATGATTCCACTATCTTGGAAGAGGTTTCAATCGATTATGATGAGAACAAAGTTGCCACTTATGATAATTATTGTGATGATACATATGCTATAAAAAGTAGTGATGATTATATTTATAAAACTTGTCATGAATATGATTACCCTTTTTCTGAACATTACTCTTTTAATGTGGAAACAATTTATAGTATTCGAGTCTCTTATGATACTCCCACTATTCCGATTGAGAAGAATTTTGCTTATGTAGAGAGTAGTAAATTTTCTATGCTTGTAGATCATGAAAAGAATGATTTAGGTGCTGGTTATATTGTTGAATTAATTCATGATGCTACTGAAAATTATTATGAGGGAGGAATATATGCTTGTTTGAATTGCAATAATATCAAGTTTCCTCTCTATGTGCTTAAAGTTTTAAAGTTATGCTTGTTTTGCCTTCCTATGCAAGTTGATTCTTGTTCCCATAAGTTGTTTGCTCACAAAATCCCTATGAATAGGAAGTGGGTTAGGCTTAAATGTGCTTGTTATATTCTTCATGATGCTCTCTTTATGTTCCAATTCTTATCTTTTATGTGAGCATCATTGAAATCATCATGCCTAGCTAGGGGCGTTAAACGATAGCGCTTGTTGGGAGGCAACCCAATTTTATTTTTGTTCTTGCTTTTTGTTCCTGTTTAGTAATAAATAATTCATCTATCCTCTGTTTATATGTGGTTTTATGTTTTAATTAGTGTTTGTGCCAATTAGAACCTTTGGGAAGACTTGGGTGAAGTCTTTGCGATCTTGCTGTAAAAAACAGAAACTTTAGCGCTCACGAGATTAGCTGCCATTTTTTACTGGAGAGTGCTATTAAGTTGATTATTTTTGAAGAGGATTAATAGACAAATTCATCAGGTCCACCAATTTATTTGAGAATTTTATAAGTTCCATAAGTATACGTTTGATACAGATTACTACAGACTGTTATGTTTTTGACAGATTCTGTTCTCTATGTGTTGTTTGCTTATTTTGATGAATCTATGAGTAGTATCAGAGGGTATGAACCATAGAGAAGTTGGAATACAGTAGATATTATAACAATATTAATTTAGAATTAGTTCACAACAGTACCTAAGTGGTGATTTATTTTCTTATACTAATGGACCTTACGAGTTTTCTGTTAAGTTTTGTGTTGTGAAGTTTTCAAGTTTTGGGTAAAGATTCGATGGGCTATGGAATAAGGATTGGCAAGAGCCTAAGCTTGGGGATGCCCAAGGCACCCCAAGGTAATATTAAAGGACAACCAAGAGCCTAATCTTGGGGATGCTCCGGAAGGCATCCCCTCTTTCATCTTCGTTCATTGGTAACTTTACTTGGAGCTATATTTTTATTCGCCACATGATATGTGTTTGCTTGGAGCGTCATTTTATTTTACTTTGTTTTGCTTGATGTTTGAATAAAATATCAAGATCTGAAATTATTAAATAGGAGAGTCTTCACATAGTTGCATAATTATTCGACTACTCATTGATCTTCACTTATATCTTTCGGAGTAGTTTGTTGTTGCTCTAGTGCTTCACTTATATCTTTTTAGAGCACGGTGGTGGTTTTATTTTATAGAAATAGATGAACTCTCATGTGTCACTTATATTATTTTGAGAGTCTTTAGAAAAGCATGGTAGTTTTCTTTGGTTATGAATTTAGTCCTAATATGATGGGCATCCAAAAGGGATATAATAAAAACTTTCATATAAAGTGCATTGAATACTATGAGAAGTTTGATGCTTGATAATTGTTTTGAGATATGAAGATGGTGATATTAGAGTCATGCTAGTTGAGTAGTTGTAGATTTGAGAGATACTTGTGTTGAAGTTTGTGATTCCCGTAGCATGCACATATGGTGAACCGTTATGTGATGAATTCGGAGCATGATTTATTTATTGATTGTCTTCCTTATGAGTGGCGGTCGGGGACGAGCGATGGTCTTTTCCTACCAATCTATCCCCCTAGGAGCATGCACGTAGTACTTTGTTTCGATAACTAATAGATTTTTGCAATAAGTATGTGAGTTCTTTATGACTAATATTGAGTCCATGGATTATACGCACTCTCACCCTTCCACCATTGCTAGCCTCTCTTGTACCGCGCAACTTTCGCCGGTACCATAAACCCACCATATATCTTCCTCAAAAAAGCCACCATACCTACCTATTTTGGCATTTTCATATCCATTCCGAGATATATTGCCATGCAACTTTCCATCGTTCCGTTTACTATGACACGCTCCATCATTGTCATCTTGCTTTGCATGATCATGTAGTTGACATTGTATTTGTGGCAAAGCCACCATTCATAATTCTTTCATACATGTCACTCTTGATTCATTGCATATCCCGGTACACTGCCGGAGGCATTCACATAGAGTCATATTTTGTTCTAAGTATTGAGTTGTAATTGTTGAGTTGTAAGTAAATAAAAGTGTGATGATCATCATTTTAAGAGCATTGTCCCAAGTGAGGAAAGGATGATGGAGACTATGATTCCCCCACAAGTCGGGATGAGACTCCGGACTAAATTAAAAAAAGAGAGGACATAAAAAAAGAGAAAAGGCCTATAAAAATGAGAGAAAAAGAGAGAAGGGACAATGCTACTATCCTTTTACCACACTTGTGCTTCAAAGTAGCACCGTGATCTTCATGATAGAGAGTCTCTTATGTTGTTACTTTCATACACTGTGGTAAATTTTCATTATAGAACTTGGCTTGTATATTCCAAAGATGGGCTTCCTCAAAATGCCCTAGGTCTTCGTGAGCAAGCGAGTTGGATGCACACCCACTTAGTTTCTTTTTGAGCTTTCATACACTTATAGCTCTAGTGCATCCGTTGCATGGCAATCCCTACTCACTCACATTGATATATATTGATGGGCATCTCCATAGCCCGTTGATATGCCTAGTTGCTGTGAGACTATCTTCTCCCTTTTTGTCTTCTCCACAACCACCATTCTATTCCACCTATAGTGCTATGTCCATGGCTCACGCTCATGTATTGCGTGAAGATTGAAAAAGTTTGAGAACATCAAAAGTATGAAACAATTGCTTGGCTTGTCATCGGGGTTGTGCATGATTTAAATATTTTGTGTGGTAAAGATAGAGCATAGCCAGACTATATGATTTTGTAGGGATAGCTTTCTTTGGCCATGTTATTTTGAGAAGACATAATTGCTTGGTTAGTATGCTTGAAGTATTATTATTTTTATGTCAATATTAAACTTTTGTCTTGAATCTTATGGATCTAAATATTCTTGCCACAATAAAGAGAACTACATGGATAAATATGTTAGGTAGCATTCCACATCAAAAATTCTATTTTTATCATTTACCTACTCGAGGACGAGCAGGAATTAAGCTTGGGGATGCTGATACGTCTCCAACGTATCTATAACTTTTGATTGTTCCATGCTATTATATTATCAACCTTGGATGTTTTATATGCATTTATATGCTATTTTATATGATATTTGGGACTAACCTATTAACCTAGAGCCCAGTGCCAGTTTCTGTTTTTTTCCTTATTTTAAAGTATCACAGAAAAGGAAAATCAAACAGAGTCCAATTGACCTAAAACTTCATGGAACTTATTTTTGGACCAGAAGAAGGCCATGGAGTATCGAAGATGGACCAGGAGAGTCCCGGGCTGCCCACGAGGGTGGGGGGCACGCCCCCCTGCCTCGTGGACAGCCCGGAGATCCACCGACGTACTTCTTCCTCCTATATATATATACCCAAAAAACTTCGGGGAGCACAATAGATCGGGAGTTCCGCCGCTAGAAGCCTCTGTAGCCACCGAAAACCAATCTAGACCCATTCCGGCACCCTGCAGGAGGGGGAATCCCTCTCCGGTGGCCATCTTCATCATCCCGGTGCTCTTCATGACGAGGAGGGAGTAGCTCTCCCTCGGGGCTGAGGGTATGTACCAGTAGCTATGTGTTTGATCTCTCTCTTTCTCTCTCTCGTGTTCTTGAGGTGGTACGATCTTGACGTATCACGAGCTTTTCTATGATAGTTGGATCTTATGATGTTTCTCCCCCTCTACTCTCTTGTAATGGATTGAGTTTTCCCTTTGAAGTTATCTTATCGGATTTAGTCTTTAAGGATTTGAGAACACTTGATGTATGTCTTGCACGTGCTTATCTGTGGTGACAATGGGATATCATGTGATCCACTTGATGTATGTTTTGGTGATCAACTTGTGGGTTCTGCCCATGAACCTATGCATAGGGGTTTGCACATGTTTTCATCTTGACTCTCCGATATAATCTTTGGGGCACTCTTTGAAGTTCTTTGTGTTGGTTTGAATAGATGAATCTGAGATTGTGTGATGCATATCGTATAATCATACCCACGGATACTTGAAGTGACATTGGAGTATCTAGGTGACATTAGGGTTTTGGTTGATTTGTGTCTTAAGGTGTTATTCTAGTACGAACTCTATGACAGATTGAACGGAAAGAATAGCTTCGTGTTATTTTACTGTCCACTCTTGAATAGATCGATCAGAAAGGATAACTTTGAGGTGGTTTCGTACCCTACCATAATCTCTTCGTTTGTTCTTCGCTATTAGTGACTTTGGAGTGACTCTTTGTTTCCTGTTGAGGGATAGTTATATGATCCAATTATGCTATTATTGTTGAGGGAACTTGCACTAGTGAAAGTATGAACCCTAGGCCTTGTTTCAACGCATTGCAATACCGTTTGTGCTCACTTTTATCATTAGTTACCTTGCTGTTTTTATATTTTCAGATTTCAAAAACCTTTATCTACCATCCATATACCACTTGTATCACCATCTTTTCGCCAAACCAGTGCACCTATACAATTTACCATTGTATTGGGTGTGTTGGGGACACAAGAGAATCTTTGTTATTTGGTTGCAGGGTTGCTTGAGAGAGACCATCTTCATCCTACGCCTCCTACGGATTGATAAACCTTAGGTCATCCAATTGAGGGAAATTTGCTACTGTCCTACAAACCTCTGCACTTGGAGGCCCAACAACGTCTACAAGAAGAAGGTTGTGTAGTAGACATCACGGGTTGGTCCTGATTCCTTGCGCCCCCGATGACCAGATCGGTCGAGTGGGGCGGCCGAGCCTCAACTCCGCCCCTTTATAAGGATGGAGGGGGGGGCATTCCACATTCTTCCATCATCCGTCCTTCCACCTCCGCTTCTTCCATCCGCCATAGAGAGAGGAAGCGCTGGCCCTTCAACGGTGGCAGTGAGGGTCGCTGCCCGCCAGCGCGTTCCTCCTTCCCAAGAGCTCGTGGCGGCGGAACCGGCCACGAGGGGAAGGGGGAGGGGGCGAGGTTGAGGTCGTCGTGGCGCTCGGGGGAGAGGAGGACGGGGCGGCGCATCAGCCTCGTCTCCGCCAGCGATGCCTCCTCCGACGGAGCACCATGTCGGGGACCAGCCCCGCGAGTTCTTCATCAGGCTGCGCCGGCCACCGCGTTGCCGCCTCCGTCTTCCTACTGCCTTTGCTTGGGAGATGGAGCTCGATCCACCCTAGACCCTCTGGTTGCACATGAAGGGCTGCGGGAAAGGCGGCACGCTGGTCGACGTCGACTTCCCTGCCCCCCACGTCATGTACCTCTGCCGTGGATGAAAGACGTTCACACGCAACCACAGCCTGACGGCGGGGCTTGTCCTCTACTTCAAGTTAACGGAGGGCAGCCTGCTCTCCGTCAAGGTCTTCGGAGATCTCAGAACTCGCTTGAAGTGCTGCGTGGAGAGCTCCTCCGACGATGAAGATTCCTCCTCAAGCGGGAGTGACAAGGAGGACAGCGACAGCGATGGCGAGGGAGTCGAGCGGCAGGATGCCGACTCCAACTTCGACTGACCATGCCACCCCTCCCTCGGCCACGCTCCTTGCCGAGGGCCATCCTCGCCAAGCTCTCCGTCGGGGTGCTCCCCGTCGTCTCCTTGGGAGGCTGGCGTAGGAGGGCCGGAGAGGGCGAAGAAGGCAGGTGGCGGCCGTTAAGTCGGAGTACGCGGGCACCGATGCCTTCGTCACGTATTGCCGGCCCGCTGCCTCATCTTCCAGCTTCCCTCCCGGCACCGGGACGTCCTCTTGGCGCCTTCTGCTTCTCGCACCTCACCTAGGCGCTCTTTTCGCCCTCCAGCCCTCTTGTTCCACCTTCTGAGGAGAGGGACAAGAAAGGGATTACGGGCATCTTATCTTCTTTTTTAGTTTGTAAGCCTATGGGCACTTGTTTATTTTAATACTTGTTATCCCCTTGCTCATGTTTTTAATTCCGTATGAAATGTACCTTTATGGGATGTTTTTAATGAAAAAAGGGTGCTTGCCGGGTTCTTTGTGTGTGAGCGAGGCCCATGCCAAGGATGAATCCTTGTTATCTTTAATATAAACATGTCGCCCGGCAACAGGCCCTGCCGTCTCCCCACTTCGGTCGACCATTCTCGCGCTCTTGGCGGAGGCAGAGGCGAAGTAGAGTGAGGTCCCTCGTTCATCTCCTCGACACCGCGTCTACTACCAAATTCCGACCCAGGGGGTAACTCTTGGGTACAAGAAAGGGGGAGCACGGTGGTTTCAAGGACATAAACGAGGTTTCACATGTCCTAGTTCTATACGGAAACACATAACAAGGGGATGAAAGACTTCTCTGAATCCGCAGCCCCTGACAACCTTGGCTTGCTGTGGTTGGATCCTTGTATCCTCAGCCCCCGGTAGTCTTGGCTTGCTGGGGCCGGAGTGCCGGTTTGTTCTCTTTTTCCCAAGCGGACCAACAGAAGTGTCTGCGTGCCCTGCGAACCAAAGAGAATAGAAAGACGCACACTCGACCTCTAGGCTAGGGGTTAGTCGCCGCTAAGCACTATCAACCCTAACCGAGGGAAATACTTGACCTAGCATGCATGCTATCACTTAGGGCGCCAGCGCTTCGTTTATTTATGCTCAGGGTCTGCGCCTGGCTTTGTACAGAGGGTTACATGCCTTGCTGTCAAGGCTCGCACAAAAGGTGGTTCGTCGGGAGGCCCGGCAACCGCGCCTTATGGGTAAAACTTGCGAAGATGTTCGATGTTCCAGGAATTGCTTACTGGGACAGCATCTTCGGTCTTCAGGCAGACAGCGCCGGGTTTGGTGACTCGTATTACCCGATAAGGGCCTTCCCGCTTTGGCATCAACTTGTTGGAATTCTTGGCCGACTGAACGTGCCGAAGAACAAGGTCGCCTTCCTCAAGGCTTGCTGGTAGCATGCTGCTCTCACAGCAGCCTGAAGACGATCTTCCTCAAGGAGCGTTGCGTCATCTTGCCGCAATCGCTCTTGCTCAAGCTCGTCGTAAGCAAGCACTCGAGGTGACCCGTATATGAGTTCCGTGGGGAGAACTGCTTCTGCCCTGTATACCAGGGCAAAGGGTGTCTAGTCTGTGGCTCAATTTGGCGTCGTCCTGATCGACCAAAGAACCGCCGGTAACTCATCAATCCAGCGCCTTCCGCTTTCGTGCAGCTTGTCAAAAGTCTTTGTTCTCAGGCCTCGCAGTACTTCAGCATTTGCCCTCTCCGCCTGGCCATTGCTCCGTGGGTGTGCCACGGAAGCAAAACAGACCTTGCTGTCGAGGTCTTGGGTGTACTGCATGAAGGTGTGGCTTGTGAACTACGTGTCGTTGTCGGTGATGACTCTGTTTGGTACACCAAAACGGCAGACTAGTCCCTTAAAGAACTTGACGGCTGACTGTGCTGCCACCTTCCTTACTGCTTCCACTTCCGGCCACTTTGTGAACTTGTCGATTGCAACGTACAAGTATTCAAAGCCCCCGACAGCACGGGGGAAGGGGCCCAATATGTCGAGCCCCCAGACCGAAAACGGCCAGGAGAGAGGAATTGTTTGAAGGGCTTGAGCTGGTTGATGAAGCTTCTTTGAATGGAACTGGCACGCTTCACAACTGGTTACTAGTGTCGTTGCATCCTGGAGGGCGGTGGTCCAGAAGAAGCCTTGCCGGAATGCTTTGCCGGCAAGGGCCCTCGACCCTATGTGGGAGCCACATATGCCTCCATGTATCTCTGCCAACAGCTCTAGTCCTTCCTCCCGGGGGATGCACTTCAATTTCACACCGTTCGGTCTTTTTTTGTACAGGACGTCATCGACGAACTGGTATAGGGCAGACCGACGGGCTACTTTTTCCGCTTCTTCCTGCTCTTCAGGAAGTGCCCCTGTCTGGAGGAAACGGACGGTATGCTGTGCCCATGCCAGAGCCTGGGGCTCGACGGCGAGGACCAAAGGCATTTCTTCCGCCATGGGGGCGGCTGTCTCTATGGCCAGGGCTTGGCGCCCTGCCGGAGCCGACTGCCCCTTGGCAGGCTCGGAATCCGTGGCAACACTCTTGCCAGCGGTCCCTGGGGCTCGGCGGGAAAGTACTTGCCGGGGCCTGATTTCCTTCGCTTGTTCCGCTCCGTTGACGGTTCGACGGATGGTTGAGTTAGCCGAAGCAAAAAGGTACCTGGTTCCATAGGTAGCTTGAATGCAGCGCGCTTTGATAGGTAGTTAGCGATGTCGTTCTCCGCCCGGGGAACGTGCTCCGCTTGAATACCGTCGAAGTGCTCCTCCAGCTTCCTCACCTCATCTACGTAGGCCTCCATCAATGGACTCTGGTAATCTTTGTTGATCTGTCTGATCACAAGCTGCGAATCACCCCTGACGATGAGCTTCTTCACCCCGAGGTCTGCTGCGATCCTGAGACCGGCGAGCATCCCCTCGTACTCAGCAGTGTTGTTTGTGCAAATCTCCCTGGGAAAGTGTATCTGGATCACGTACTTGAGGTGCTCTTCGGTGGGTGCGACAAGCAGCACACCGGCACCAGCGCCTTGCAGCGAGAAAGCCCCGTCAAAGTACATGATCCAGTCGCGACTCGCCTCCTTGCCGGGGAGAGCGGTCTCCTGGATTTCCTCGTCAGGCGTTGAGGTCCATTCTGCAATGAACTCCGCCAAGACTCTGCTCTAGATTGTCGAAGTACTTTCAAACTTCAACCCAAAGCTTGACAACTCCAAGGCCCACTCCACAATCCTTCCAGTTGCATCTGGGTTGTGCAATATCGGTTGCAACAGGAGGCGGGTGACGACAGCGATCTCGTGGGCTTGAAAGTAATGATGCAACTTCCTCGAGGCCATAAGGAGGCTGAAGAGAAATTTCTGCACACCGGAGTACCTTGACCTGCCCCCCTGCCAGAGGGAGCTGACAAAGTAAACCGGGTGCTGCATCATCGTCTTCTTCTGCACCACTTCACTTGGCTGCGCGGGCCCTGCCCCGATGGCGTCGGACTCTGCCGGGGGCCTTGCCTTGCCGGCACAAGGCCCTGCCGGGGGAATCTCTGACTTTCCATCCGCCGGTCCTGCTATGGCCACTGCCTCTTCGTCGACCTCCCTCTGTGCCACTAGTGCGGTGCTGACCACTTGATTCATTGCCGCTAGATACAACAGCAACGACTCTTGTGGTTTAGACGCAACCAGTATTGGCGTAGAGGAAAGGTATTTCTTTAGATCCCGCAATGCCACCTCGGCCTCTGGGGTCCACTCCATTGGGCCTGCCTTCTTCAAGATTTTGAAGAAGGGAAGGGCATGTTCAGTGGACTTGGAGATGAACCTACTCATGGTGGCAACGCAGCCAGTGAGCCGGCGCACATCCTTGATCTTGTCTGGGTTTGCCTCGATCCCACGCTACGACACAAAGAACCCAAGAAGTTTTCCTGACGGGACGCCAAAGAAACACTTCTCAGGGTTCAGCTTGAGGTTGATCTTGTGTAGGTTGGCAAACGTCTCTCCCAGGTCTTGTACAAGGGTCGCCTTGTCCTTGGTTTTAACCACTATGTCGTCCATATATGCTTCCATATTTATATGTAGCTGGGGCTCAAAACCAATCTATACCGCCCTTGCGAATGTCGAGCCAACACTCTTCAACCCGAAAGGCATCCGTAAAAAGCAATACGTACCACATGGGGTGATAAAGGCTGTCTTCTCTTCATCTTCTCTTGCCATGAAGATCTGGTGGAAGCCCGAGTAGGCATCGAGGAATGACAACAGATCACACCCGGCCGTGGAGTCAACAATCTGGTCAATGCGCGGCAACAGGAAGGGGTCCTTAGGACAAGCCTTATTGACATCTGTGTAGTCAATACACAGCCTCCACTTCCCATTTGCCTTGCGCACCACCACCGGATTGGCCAACCACGTCAGATGGAGCACTCCTCTCACCAAACCTACTGCTTGCAATTTCCTGATCTCCTCTGTGATAACTCATGTCGTTCCAAAGCTTGCTTCCCGACCTTCTGCTTGACGGGTCACGCATGGGGACAGACTGCAAGGTGGTGCTCAATCACTTCCCTAGGAACGCCAGGGATGTCGGATGCTTGCCACACAAATACATCAACATTCGCCCGCAGGAAAGCGACGAGCGCGCCTTCCTATTTGCTGTCGAGGGTGGAGCTTATGGTGAAAGCCCCTCCTGTGCCATCCTCCTTGACGGACACCCTCTTGGTCTCTGGTGGTGTAGCTCTGGATTTGTTACTCTTGCCGGTAGAGCTCTCGGGCACGTCCTCGACGGTAGCACAGCACTCCGAAGAGGTGCGCTTGCCAGAGTGGGTGTGAGAGGTCTTGCCGGTCCTATTCTTCCCTCCCGGGGCCTCAACGGCAGGAGCAGGTGCCTTGGCGGTAGTTGCTGCAACTGCTGCTCAATAGAGTTGGTCAGCGCAGATCAGCGCATCCTTCTTGTCGGAAGGGACGGTGATGATGATCATCGGCCTAGGCATCTTCAGCGTATTGTAGGCATAGTGCGCCACCACCATGAACTTGGCTAGTGTCGAGCGACCGAGGATCCCGTTGTAGGGCAAAGGGATCTCGGCCACATCGAAGACAATCCTCTCCGTCCTGTAGTTCAACTCACCTCCTAACGTCATGAGCAATGTGACCTTCCCCTTCGACTGGCTCCTTCCCGGGATGACCCCTTGAAACGTACCCATTTCCTCAAGGTCTCCATCAGGAATTTGCAGCCTTTTGATCACGACGGGTGAGATCAAGTTCAGGCCGGTCCCGCCGTCAACCAGCATCTTATTCACCTTGAGGTTGCATATCATTGGTGAGACCAACAATGGCAAACACCCGACCACAGTCGTGCGGTCAGGGTGGTCCTCAGCGTCAAAGATGATGGGCGTGCTGGACCACTTCAGTGGCTTCTGAGCATCGAACGATGGCTCTGCTGCTGTAATCTCACGCGCCCACTGCTTGAGCTGGCAGTGAGAAGTGTGCAGCGAGGCGCCACCATCGACGCACATGGCCTCCATAGCCTTCTGGAACTCATGCTCATCGGACTCGTCGTCCTTGTCACGGTCATCGTCTTCCTGCTTCTTGTCGCGGCCCCAGGCGGGCCTCTCTTGCTGGTTATCCTTGCCGCGGCGACCTCCTTGGCCGCCACGCTTCTTGCCTGATCCTTTGGCACCATCCCGACCCTTCTCCTTGTCCCGCCTCTCATATTTGGCCTTTTGCTTTCAATAAGCAGCTCAACTTGTCGGCAGTTCTGGAGGTCGTGGCCCTTGGTGCGGTGGATCTTGCAGTACTGCTTGTCGGAGCCCCCTGGCTTGTCGGCAGCCGCCAAGGCCCGGCAAGCGGCGCACCCGACAATCTCCTTGCCGGGGTCGTATGCCTTGGCCTTCTTGGCGGCGCTGGTGTCGCCGGATCCCTCGATGGCAAGCACGGTCTTGTCCTTGCGTTTGCTGTTGCGACGCTGGCCCTTCTTCGTCAGGGCGGCGGTGTCTTCATCGGTAGAGTCGGTTTCCGCACCGGCGTCTTCACCGGGTACTTCCTTCCCTCTTCAGCCCGGGCGCATCTGTCAGCCAGAACGTAAAGTTCGGCCACGTCTTTGACCTTGTTCATTGCCAGCTCTTCACACATCTTGCGGTTACGCACATTCTGATGGAATGCGCTGATCACGGCGGCAGGATGAACATCCGGGATGTTGTATTGCACTCGGCTGAACCTCTGTATGTACTTGACCAGGTTTTCACCTTCCTTCTGGGGAAATGATATGCAAATCACTCGCCTGGCCATGAGCTTGGTGGCCTCCAGTGAAGGCACCAACGAACTCGTGACACATATCTGACCAAGAAGAAATGGAATCCGCAGGCAAGTGCATCAACCAAGACATGACATTGGGTTTCAGGGCCAACGGGAAGTAATTGGCAAGCACCTTGTCGTCACGAGCTCCAGCGGCTTGCATCGTGATGGTGTAGATGCTGAGGAACTCTGACGGGTGGGTCTTGCCGTTGTACTTCTCACCGACGTCGGTCTTGAACATGCGGTTGGACGGCCACTGGAACTGCCGCAGCTCACGGGTAAAGGCTGGGCAACCCACCTCGTAAGGTAGGCCGCCGGATCCTCCCGATGCTGGGTGGTCCATAGCGGGCCCCGCCCGCCTGTCTGACTGATGGCACATATCATGCTGACGCTCGATGGTGGTTTGAGCGTCTTCATGGGCTCGCTCCTGAAGAACCTGGCATTGATCGCGGCGGGTCCGTGGGTCAGATGACACTATGGAAATGTCATCACAAGCGTCATCATGACGAACCGACATCTGTGATGGCTGGCGTGGAGGAGGAGAGTGCATCGTGGCCGGCGCCTCCGGCCCCTCCACCGCCAGAATGCAGTGGCTCGATAGAGCGCCGGCCTGAGGGCCCCGCCGGCCGTGGCTCGTCTTTGTTGGCGACGCCAACGAGGCTCCGGATAGTAGCTCTCCACACGTCAAGCTTCTCCGCGGTGGGAGGGAAGTCGAGGAGCAGCTGCGCGTGCCAAGGCTTCTGCTGGCGCGGGCGGCAGCGAAAGCTGCGTGGACCGTGGTGCGCTTCAACTTCTAACCACGTTAGAAGGAGCTCTATCATGACCCAGCGGCTGTGCGCCGTCCTTGCCAGCACTTCGGCGGGCATCCTGGCCTCCTTCGTCCCGCGGATGATGCACATATGACTCTTCCCACGGCGGCGTCCAGGGTCACCGGCATGGTGATGCTGCTCGTCGTGCAGAACCTGGGAAGAGCGCGATGTGGGCGTCGGAGTGGGCGTCTTGGAGGTCGCTGCGCCGCCCGCGGGTGGTACGGCGACGCCCTCGGAGGGTCCCGCGCCGTCTGCGGGGGGCCCAGCTCCCTCTCTGGATTTCGCAGTGTGTGGCCCGTCGCCTTGCGCACGAATGACGCCACTCGCCAGGCTTTGACTGCCAATGATGTTGGTGCTCGCGGGTCGCGCCTCGGGTTCTATCCGCGACGAGCCCGCTGCTCGCCCGTACCGGTACAGGCCGTCTGGCTCCCGACGAACCGACCGCCTTCTTCTTGGGAGCCATGGCGACAAAGAACTGCTAGGCTAACTGCTAGACCAGATTCCCACAACTGCGCCACCACCTGGCGCGCCAAAGATGTCGGTGGGAACGACACCCATGGGATCACTTGGATCCCTTCTATGGTCGGCGGGCGCGGGGTTGTGAGAAGAGAAGGTTTAGGAGCAAGCACACAGATCGTTTACCCAGGTTCGGGCCGCGAGGATGCGTAAAACCCTAGTCCTGCTTTGGTGGATGTATTGAGTGTTCTTGAGCTTTCTGAACTAGCTACAATGGTTGTCCCGTTGCAAAAAGACGAATCCCTCCCCTGGTCGCCTCAAGCCTCCTTTTATAGAAAAAGGGGCTGCCACAGTGGCACATAGGAGGTGGAAAGGCCTACAGTGCGTGAGCTTATGGCACAGCATTACGGGACAAAGTGCATTAAATGCACTAAGTAGGTGTCCATCAGCTTTATCGGGGTCGGGAACAAGGCACGTCCCGTCTGTCGTTGCTTCGCCTCGCTTCGACACGCGCCCAGGCTGGCGATGCATGCAGCGCCATGTAGGCAGGCACGCAGCTGAGGTGGCGCGGTGGTAGGGCCTTTAGGAAGATCTGCATGCCGCCATGTAGGTGCTTGCTGATTTGGCCTGGAAGCTGCATGTTGCCACGCAGGTGCCTGCCCAGCTGGTTGGGCTGGCAGCTGCATGCGAACGGCGGCGGAGTCTTGGCTGGTGCGGGCCTGGCAGTGGCCCTGCTGACGCCCGTAGCAAGGGTCTTGCCGGGGGCCCAGCAAGGGTCTTGCCGTGGAGTTGCTGTCATCCCCGGCAAGGGTCTTGCCGGGGGACTTGTGGATTTCCTCGACTAGGATCCTGCCGAGGGTCGCCGTATTCTAGTCCTCATCTGAACTCATATATTTATGGGCTTGATGAAGATTTGCATGCCACCACAGAGGCGCCTCCCGAGCCTTGGTTCCGATGCAGTTGCTTGGGTCGGAGCCAGTGGGCTCAAGGGTGGCTCGCTCTGTTGGTGTTGGGCAAGTTGCCCCCGCGAGGCTCTTGCCGGGGCTGCGGGGGTGGGGGGGGGGTGGGGGGGCGCCTCGGCAAGGATCTTGCCGAGGGAGTCCGCGTCGCCCTCTTGCCCTCCCGCGCTTCCGGTCTTGGCGTTGCCTTGGTTGTCTTGTGATTTGGCTTCTCTCCGGCTTCCCCCCTCTGCCCTGCTAAGTGTGGCCGTGACACGTGGCTCTGACTGCCCGTGCACAACTAAAGGGGTCAAAAGGAGAAACCCTACTTTTGTACACCAACATAATCACTGTAACTGATTTCTGTGATGAACTACTTTCCAATAAGGGAGCAAGTACAATTATCACATAGAGTTCTACTTTCCTCCCACTCACTTCTTTCGAGAGAAACTCCTTCTCTAGAAAGGATCCATTCTTAGCAACGAATATCTTGCCTTAGGATCTGTGACAGAAGGTGTACCCAACAGTCTCCTTTGGGTATCCTATGAAGACACATTTCTCCGATTTGGGTTCGAGCTTATCAGGTTGAAGCTTTTTCACATAAGCATCGCAGCCCCAAAATTTAAGAAATGTCAACTTCGATTTCTTGCCAAACCACAGTTCATATGGTGTCATCTCAACGGATTTCGATGTTGCCCTATTTAACGTGAATGCAGCCGTCTGTAAAGCATAACCCCAAAACGATAGCGGTAAATCAGTAAGAGACATCATAGATCGCACCATATCTAATAAAGTGCGGTTATGACGTTCGGACACACCATTACGCTGTGGTGTTCCAGGTGGTGTGAGTTGCAAAACTATTCCGCATTGTTTCAAATGAAGACCAAACTCGTAACTCAAATATTCTCCTCCGCGATCAGATCATAAAAACTTTATTTTCTTGTTATGATGATTTTCCACTTCACTATGAAATTCTTTGAACTTTTCAAATGTTTCAGACTTATGTTTCATCAAGTAGACATACACATATCTGCTCAAATCATCTGTGAAGGTCAGAAAATGATGATACCCGCCACGAGCATCAACACTCATCGGACCGCATACACCAGTATGTATTATTTCCAATAAGTCTGTTGCTCATTCCATTGTTCCAGAGAACAGAGTCTTAGTCATCTTGCCCATGAGGCATGGTTCACAAGCATCAAGTGATTCCAAAAGCCCATCAGCATGGAGTTTCTTCATGCGCTTTACACCAATATGACCTAATCGGCAGTGCCAAAAATAAGTTGCACTATCATTATTAAACTTATATCTTTTGGCTTCAATACTATGAATATGTGTATCACTACTATCAAGATTTAGTAAAAATAGACCACTCATCAAGGGTGCATGACCATAAAAGATAGTACTCATATAAATAGAAGATTATTCTCTGATTTAAATGAATAACCGTCTCGTATCAAACAAGATCCAGATATAATGTTCATGCTTAACGCTGGCACCAAATAACAATTATTCAGGTCTAAAACTAATCCCGAAGGTAGATGTAGAGGTAGCGTGCCGACGATGATCACATCGACTTTGGAACCATTTCCCACGCGCATCATCACCTCGTCCTTAGCCAATCTTCGCTTAATCCATAGCCCCGGTTTCGAGTTGCAAATATTAGCAACAGAACCAGTATGAAATACCCATGCGCTACTGCGAGCATTAGTAAGGTACACATCAATAACATGTATATCAAATAAACCTTTCACTTTGCCATCCTTCTTATCAGCCAAATACTTGGGGCAATTCCGCTTCCACTGACCGGTCCCTTTGCAGTAGAAGCACCCAGTCTCAGGCTTAGGTCCATACTTGGGCTTCTTCACTTGAGCAGCAACTTGCTTTCCATTCTTCTTGAAGTTCCCCTTCTTCCCTTTGCCCTTCTTCTTGAAACTGGTGGTCTTATTGACCATCAACACTTGATGCTCCTTCTTGATTTCTACCTCCGCAACCTTTAGCATCGCGAAGAGCTCGGGAATTGTCTTATCCATCCCTTGCATATTATAATTCATCACAAAGCTTTTGTAGCTTGGTGGCAGTGATCAAAGAACTCTGTCAATGACACTATCAACCGGAAGATTAACTCCCAGCCAAGTCAAGTGATTGTGGTACCCAGACATTCTGAGTATGTGCTCACTGACAGAACTGTTCTCCTCCATTTTGCAGTTGTACAACTTATTGGAGACTTCATATCTCTCAATCCTGGCATTTTCTTGAAATATTAACTTCAACTCCTGGAACATCTCATATGCTCCATGATGTTCAAAATGTCATTGAAGTCCCAGTTCTAAGCCATAAAGCATGGCACACTGAACTATCGAGTAGTCATCAGCTTTGCTCTGCCAGGTGTTCATAACATCTGGAGCTTCTCCTGCAGCGGGTTTGGCACCTAGCGGTGCTTCCAGGATGTAATTCTTCCATGCATTAATGAGGATAATCCTCAAGTTATGGACCCAGCCTGTGTAATTGCTACCATCATCTTTCAACTTAGCTTTCTCTAGAACGCATTAAAATTCAACGGAACAACAGCACGGGCCATTTATCTACAATAACATAGACATGCAAAATACTATCAGGTACTAAGTTCATGATAAATTAAAGTTCAATTAATCATATTACTTAAGAACTCCCACTTAGATAGACATCCCTCTAATCATCTAAGTGATCATGTGATCCATATCAACTAAACCATGTCCGATCATCACGTGAGATGGAGTAGTTTTCAATGGTGAACATCACTATGTTGATCATATCTACTGTATGATTCACGCTCGACCTTTCAGTCTCAGTGTTTTGAGGCCATATCTGCATATGCTATGCTCGTCGAGTTTAACCTGAGTATTCTGCTTGTGCAAAACTGGCTTGCACACGTTGTATGCGAACGCAGAGCTTATCACACCCGATCATCATGTGGTGTCCCTACACGACGAACTGTAGCAACGGTGCATACTCAGGGAGAACACTTATACCTTGAAATTTAGTGAGAGATCACCTTATAATGCTACCACCGTACTAAGCAAAATAAGATGCATAAAGGATAAACATCACATGCAATCAATATAAGTGATAGGATATGGCCACCATCATCTTGTGCCTTTGATCTCCATCTCTAAAGCACCGTCATGATCACCATCATCACCGGCTTGACACGTTGATCTCCATCGTTGCATCGTTGTCATCTCGCCAACTATTGCTTCCACGACTATCGCTACCGCTTAGTGATAAAGTAAAGCAATTACATGGCGATTGTATTTCATACAATAAAGCGACAACCATATGGCTCCTGCCAGTTGCCGATAACTGTGTTACAAAACATGATCATCTCATACAACAATTTATATAATCACGTCTTGACCATATCACATTATAACATGCCCTACAAAAACAAGTTAGACGTCCTCTACTTTGTTGTTGCAAGTTTCACGTGGCTGCTACGGGCTTAGCAAGAACCGTTCTTACCAACGCATCAAAAACCACAATGCGATATAATGATTGCTTTTTGATCTTCAGAAAGAACCCTGTTCATTGAATCCAATTCAACTAAATTGGAGAAAATGACACCCGTCAGCCACCTGTGTGCAAAGCACATCGGTAGAACCAGTCTCATGAACGCGGTCATGTATTGTCGGTCCGGGCCGCTTTATCAAACAATACCGCCGAATCAAGAAACAACTAGTGACATCAAGCAATATGTATATACCCACGCCCACAACTCCTTTGTGTTCTACTCGTGCATATAACATCTACGCATAGACCTGGCTCGGATGCCACTGTTGGGGAACGCAGTATTTCAAAAAAATTCCTACGATCATGCAAGATCTATATAGGGATGCATAGAAATGAGGGGGGAGAGTGTGTCTACGTACCCTCATAGACCAAAAGCAGAAGCGTTGAGTAATGCGGTTGATGTTGTCGAACGTCTTCGTGAGCCAACCAATCAAGTACAGAACGCATGACACCCCCGCGATCTACACACATTCAGCTCGGTGACGTCCCTCGAACTCTAGATCCAGCTGAGGCCGAGGGAGAGTTTCATTAGCACGATGACGTGTTGACGGTGATGATGAAGTTACCGACACAGGGCTTCGCCTAAGCACTACAACAATATGACCGAGGTGGAAATCTATGGAGAGGGGCACCGCACACGGCTAAGAAATCAACTTGTGTGTCTATGGGGTGCCCCCTCCCCCGTATATAAAGGAGTGGAGGAGGGGGCCGGCCGGCCTCATAGGGCGCGCCCCAAGGGGGGAATCCTACTCCTACTAGGAGTAGGTTCCCCTCTTTCATAGTCCAACTAGGAGGGGGAAGGAAAGGGAAGAGGGGAAGAAGGAAAGGGGGGCCGGCCCCCTCCTCAATTTGGATTGGGCTTGGGGGGTGCGCCCCTCCTCTTGTCCGCCTCCTCTCTCTTCCACTAATAGCGTGTTTGTTTGGGGGGAAATATTATTAGGGAATGGGAATTACTCCCTCCTTTCCGGTTTATAGGGCTTATCTCAAAATTTTAGTTTTTCCATTTTATAAGGCTCAATTTGGTTGTTCCCCATCACATGTTCAGACTTCAAGGTGCATTAAATCGTTGCATGCAAGTATTAAGAGAAAACTGACCAATGCATGCACTTTATGCATGCATGCATTGCAATTAATGCATTCGTAAACATAATTTTTTGAGGAAAACAAGAGCATTAATTGGGTGCTTTTGCAAACTACAAAAAATATTCCACCACTCGTCATCTACCTTGGTTGGTGAGATTTTTGAATTGAGCCTTATAAACCGGAAATGAGGGAGTAGGGGGTGGAGGACTTAAAGTCCCTTGTTTAACTAGGGGACAGGGGAATTAAAGAGGGCAGGGGAAAGGGAGTTACGGGTCCAACTCCCCCTTTTTTCTTCCCACGGGGGGCCATGGTAATTGATCGAGGGAATGGGAAGCGAGAGAAAGAAAACTATCGCCCAGTTCGTTGCTCCCGCTCCGTAAGCCACGGAAAGAAGAAGCGCGCGAAAATCCTCTGTAATGCGCAGGAAATCACAGCTAAATAAGCCCGGTGCGTCATCTCTTTCCCGCGAAATAGCGAGCTCTAACCATCTCTCTCGATCTGGAGAGGCAGCGGCGGGGCGAAGAGCTCAGGTAATCCCATTGCTCTTTTCAATACCAATTTGTTGTCTAAATTTCATCCAAATCCTGCCATCTAATTGGGGGCCTATTTCGTTTGCCCTCACGAACTTCAACTGATCAGATTGCACCAAAAAAATCTGATTCTTTTAGCTTTTCTGTACAAATCGATCCAGATCTATTCCCTTTGTAATTTCCATTTTTTCCATGTTCATGTCTAGTCCGATTAAGGCATACAATATTCATTCTTGTACTTTATCTGTTGCAGATCTTGAGCAAAGAACAAGAGGTACTGATGAACTTATTCATTTGAATCTTCAGAATTATGTTCAGAGTTATCTCTCTCCCTGTCTACTTGTCCAGCTTAGCATCTCAATTTTATTAGAGATATACTCGAACATGGCTGTGAGTATTCACTGGAGAAAATTACATACGAACTGATATGTTAGGAAAATCAACACTCTTGCTCTTGTTGTTGTCAATTCATACATGTTTGCTAGTACACAGAACCAGTTTAAGCTGTACATTGCTTCTTTCTTACTGTTGCACTATGCACTAGGGATGGATAGGCGTTGTTTCAGGGTGTTATGTTTGTTGGTAAGAAAAATAGGTGGGTTAAAGGATACTAGGCACATGAGCGTGGAAGAAACGGTTGCCATGTTCCTTCACATACTTGCACATGATGAAAAAAAATCGAGCAATCCATCATGGTTTCCAGCGTTCACCTGAATTAGTAAGTCGCGTATTCCATGAAGTACTAGGTGCAGTTTTGAAACTCTGGAAAGGGTTGCTTAAGAAGCCTCGACAAATTCCAGCCAATTGTGCGGATGGAAGATGGAAGTACTTTAAGGTATCAAACTAATATTTTCACATAAAAACACTTGTAGGTCTAGTTTTGTTCATGGTCTAACACATTGTTTTTTTAATATAGAACTATTTAGGTGCCTTAGATGAGACGTATATAGAACTTCATGTGCCCAAAACTGACAAACCAAGATTTCGTTCAAGAAAAAATGAAGTTACATGAGATTCTCCAATATCTTAAAGGTCTCACTACTAAAGAGGTTGTCATGGTTGTTCGTGTCATTGGTGGTGATGCTGGAAAGACCGAACTTTTCATCCAATTGCGTGATGATTACAAAGTGGTGTTTGTTCGTCAGGAGCTTGAGGTGGCCAAAAAATAAGTGAAAATCTACATTGGTAGTTTAATATTTTTAGGTCGGGACTACTTGTTTACTTGAAAACTCATCAGTAACAATATTTGATGTTTGCCACTTTATTTGTACATCGTCTTCTCCTATACAAACCGTTGTTTGTTATATAAATACCACATTACCTTGCAATTCTCCTAGAGAACTGTAGTTTGCTGTATAAACACAAGTCTTGCAAGCATTCAGTTGAACATAATTTTGTGGCTATGAATTGCAATGGTGGCAACAATATTCAGTTTGATGTTACTGGTAAGCTATATGTACTCTTTTTGTCTTACTTTATTTTCGGGGAGATGTCAAAACTATCATAACTGCAGGTTATTGCTATCTTATTTAGGCCACTAAGCTATAGACTTATCATATATTTTTATTCAGAATGGCATAGCTTCTCGGTTCATACAATATTCTGCTTAAATAAGAAACTTTTCCTGCAAGGAATACATTTAATATCCCACTATACAAAAAAGTTTCAATGCAAGGGATAATTTGTTTGTATCCAGTTTTGATGGCTTCTGTACTGACCGTCATTTTATTTTGTCTGATGTTGCATTGCGAACCTAAACAAAAGGCCCAAGGCTGGTTCGTACATACTCAACGCCTCCTCAATAACTCCCATTCCTGCACCGCTGAACCAAACAAAGGAATGTTATTTTTTGTTAAATTCCCATGACTAATTCCCATCCCAACCCAAATGTGGGACTGGGACTAGTAGTCCACTTCCCACGTCTTATCCCTCAGCCAACTCCCCCTTAAAAACTCCCATGCCCATTCCCTCAAACTTCCAAACATGCTATAAAGCCCATGAAGGCCCATTAACCCCCCGGGGGGTTCCGGTAACCCCGCGGTACTCTGGAAAATGCCCGAACTTATCTGAAACCTTTCCGGTGTCCAAACATAACCTTCCAATATATCAATCTTCATGTCTCGACCATTTCGAGACTCGTCATGTCCGTGATCACATTTGGGACTCCGAACAACCTTCAGTACATCAAATCACATAACTCACAATACATATCGTCATCAAACGTTAAGCGTGCGGACCCTACGGGTTCAAGAACTATGTAGACATGACCTAGACTCATCTCCGGTCAATAACCAATAGCGGAACCTGGATGCTCATATTGGTTCCTACATATTCTACGAAGATCTTTATCGGTCAAACTGCATAACAACATACGTTGTTCCCTTTGTCATCGGTATGTTACTTGCCCAAGATTCGATCGTCTGTATCATCATACCTAGTTCAATATCGTTACCGCAAGTCTCTTTACTTGTTCCGTAATGCAACATCCCGTAGCTAACTCATTAGTCATATTGCTTGCAAGGCTTATAGTGATGTGTGCTACCTCTTGCGCACTTGCGTTGGTTTTCCCTTGAAGAGGAAAGGGTGGTGCAGGAAAGTAGCATAAGTATTTCCCTCAGTTTTTGAGAACCAAGGTATCAATCCAGTAGAAGGCCACGCACGAGTCCCTCGTACCTACACAAACAAATAAATCCTCGCAACCAACGCGATAAGGGGTTGTCAATCCCTACACGATCACTTACGAGAGTGAGATCTGATAGATATGATAAGATAATATTTTTGGTATTTTTATGATAAAGATGAAAAGTAAAATAAAAGGCAATACAAATAACTAAGTATTGGAAGATTAATATGACGGAAGATAGACTCGGGGGCCATAGGTTTCACTAGTGGCTTCTCTCGAGAGCATAAGTATTCACGGCGGGTAAACAAACTACTGTTGAGCAATTGACAGAATTGAGCATAATTATGAGAATATCTAGGTATGATCACGTATATAGGCATCACGTTCGAGACAAGTAGACTGACTCCTGCCTGCATCTACTACTATTACTCGACACATCGACCGCTATCCAGCATGCATCTAGAGTATTAAGTTCAAGAGAACAGAGTAATGCTTTAAGCAAGATGACATGATATAGAGGGATAAACTCAAGCAATATGAAATAAACCCCATCTTGTTATCCTCGATGGCAACAATACAATACGTGCCTTGCTGCCCCTATTGTCACTGGGAAAGGACACCGCAAGATTGAACCCAAAGCTAAGCACTTCTCCCATTGCAAGAAAGATCAATCTAGTAGGCCAAACCAAACTGATAATTCGAAGAGAGTTGCAAAGATAACCAACCATACATAAAAGAATTCAGAGAAGATTCAAATATTGTTCATAGATAAACTTGATCATAAACCCACAATTCACCGGTCTCAACAAACACACCGCAAAAGAATATTACATCGAATAGATCTCCACAAGAGAGGGGGAGAACTTTGTATTGAGATCCAAAAACAGAGAAGAATCCATCTAGCTAATAACTATGGACCCATAGGTCTGAGGTAAACTACTCACACTTCATCAGAAGGGGATGGTGTTGATGTAGAAGCCCTCCGTGATCGATGCCCCCTTCGGCGGAGCTCCGGAACAGGCCCCAAGATGGGATCTCGTGGATACAGAAAGTTACGGTGGTGTAATTAGGGTTTTGGCTCCATATCTAGTAGTTTGGGGGTATGTAGGTATATATAGGAGGAAGGAGTACGTCGATGGAGCAACAGGGGGCCCACGAGGGTGGAGGGCGCGCCCAGGGGGTAGGCACGCCCCTACCTCGTGGCCTCCTGGTTGATGTCTTGACGTAGGGTCCAAGTCCTCTCGATCATGTTCGTTCCGAAAATCACGTTCCCGAAGGTTTCATTCCGTTTGGACTCCGTTTGATATTCTTTTTCTGCGAAACCCTAAAATAGGCAAAAAACAACAATTCTGGGCCGGGCCTCCGATAAATAGGTTAGTCCCAGAAATAATATAAAAGTGTATAATAAAGCCCAATAATGTCCAAAACAGAATATAATATAGCATGGAACAATAAAAAATTAAAGATATGGTAGAGACGTATCAAGCATCCCCAAGCTTAATTCCTGCTCGTCCTCGAGTAGGTAAATGATAAAAACAGAATTTTTCATGTGGAATGCTACTTGGCATAATTTCAATGTAATTCTCTTAATTGTGGTATGAATATTCAGATCCGAAAGATTCAAGACAAAAGTTCAATATTGACATAGAAATAATAATACTTCAACCGTACTAACAAAGGAATTATGTCTCTTCAAAATAACATGGCCAAAGAAAGTTATCCCTACAAAATCATATAGTCGGGCTATGCTCCATCTTCACCACACAAAGTATTCAAATCATGCACAACCCCGATGACAAGCCAAGAAATTGTTTCATACTTTTAATGTTCTCAAACCTTTTCAATCTTCATGCAATACATGAGCGTGAGCCATGGACATAGCACTATAGGTGGAATATAATGGTGGTTGTGGAGAAGACAAAAATGGAGAAGATAGTCTCAAATCAACTAGGCATATCAACGGGCTATGGAGATGCCCATCAATAGATATCAATGTGAGTGAGTAGGGATTGCCATGCAACGGATGCACTAGAGCTATACATATATGAAAGCTCAACAAAAAGAAACTAAGTGGGTGTGCATCCAACTTGCTTGCTCACGAAGACCTAGGGCATTTTGAGGAAGCCCATCGTTGGAATATACAAGCCAAGTTCTATAATGAAAATTTCCCACTAGTATGTGAAAGTGATAACATAGGAGACTCTCTATTATGAAGATCATGGTGCTACTTTGAAGCACAAGTGTGAAAAAAGGATAGTAGTATTGCCCCTTTTTTTGGGCCTTCTTTTTTTTTCTTTGGCCTTTCTCTCTCTATTTTTATTTGGGACAATACTCTATGAATGATGATCATCACACTTCTATTTATTTACAACTCAATGATTACAACTTAATTCTAGAACAAATTATGACTCTATATGAATGCCTCCGGCGGTGTACCGGGATAGCAATGATGCATGAGTGACTTATATGAAAGAATTATGAACGGTGGCTTTGCCACAACTAGAATGTCAACTACATGATCATGCGAAGCAATATGACAATGATGGAGCGTGTCATGATAAACGGAACGGTGGAAAGTTGCATGGTAATATATCTCGGAATGGCTATGGAAATGCCATGATAGGTAGGTATGGTGGCTGTTTTGAGGAAGGTATATGGTGGGTGTATGATACCGGCAAAAGGTGTGCGGTATTAGAGAGGCTAGCAATGATGGAAGGGTGAGAGTGCGTATAATCCACGGACTCAACATTGGTCATAAAGAACTCACATACTTATTGCAAAAATCTATTAGTTATCGAAGCAAAGTACTACACGCATGCTCCTAGGGGGATAGATTGGTAGGAAAAGACCATCGCTCGTCCCCGACCTCCACTCATAAGGAGGACAATCAATAAATACATCATGCTCAGACTTCTTAACATAACGGTTCACCATACGTGCATGCTACGGGAATCACAAACTTCAACACAAGAATTTCTCAAATTCACAACTAGTCAACTAGCACGACTCTAATATCACCATCTCCATATCTCAAAACAATTATCAAGTTTCAAACTTCTCATAGTATTCAACACACTCCTAAGAAAATTTTATTTATTTAATCTTGAATGCCTCAAACAATTAAAGCAAATTACCATGCTGTTTTGTAGGGCTCTCAAAATAATCTAAGTGAATCATGAGAGAACAATGGTTTCTATAAAACAAATCCACCGACGTGCTCTAAAAGATATAAGTCAAGCACTAGAGCAAAAACTATATAACTCAAAAGATATAAGTGAAGCACATAGAGTATTCTAATAATTTCCGAATCATGTGTCTCTCTCTCAAAAAGGTGTGTGCAGCAAGGATGATTGTGGAAAACTAACAAATAAAGACTCAAATAATACAAGACGCTCCAAGCAAAACACATATCATGTGGTAAATAAAAATATAGCTCCAAGTAAAGTTACTGATAGAAGTAGACGAAAGAGGGGATGCCTTCCGGGGCATCCCCAAGCTTTGGCTCTTAGGTGTCCTTAGATTATCTTGGGGGTGACATGGGCATCCCCAACCTTAGGCTCTTGCCACTCCTTGTTCTGTAATCCATCAAATCTTTACCCAAAACTTAAAAATTTCACAACACAAAACTTAAAGTAGAAAATCTCGTGAGCTCCGTTAGCGAAAGAAAACAAAACACCACTTCAAGGTACTGTAATTAACTCATTATTTATTTATATTGGTGTTAAACCTACTGTATTCCAACTTCTCTATGGTTTATAAACTATTTTACTAGCCATAGATTCATCAAAATAAGCAAACAACACACGAAAAACAGAATCTGTCAAAAACAGAACAATCTGTAGTAATCTGTATCTAACTCAAAATATGGAACCCCAAAAATTCTAAAATAAATATCTTGACGTGAGAAATTTATCTATTAATCATTTTCAAAAATAATTAACTAAATATCACCTTCCAAATAAAATGGCAGCAGTTCTCGTGAGTGCTAAAGTTTCTGTTTTTTTACGGCAAGATTAACAAGACTTTCCCCAAGTCTTCCCAATGGTTCTACTTGGCACAAACACTAATTAAACACAAAAAACACAACCAAAACAGAGGCTAGATAAATTATTTATTACTAAACAGGAGCAAAAATCAAGGAATAAAAATAAAATTGGGTTGCCTCCCAACAAGCGCTATCGTTTAACGCCCCTAGCTAGGCATAAAAAGCAAGGATAGATCTAGGTGTTGCCATCTTTGGTAGGCAATCCATAAGTGGCTCTCATAATAGATTCATAAGTTAATTTAATTTTATTTCTAGGGAAGTGTTCCATGCCTTTCCTTGACGGAAATTGGAATCTAATATTCCCCTCCTTCATATCAATAATTGCACCAATCGTTCTATGGAAAGGTCTACCAAGAATAATAGGACATGAAGGATTGCAATCTATGTCAAGAACAATAAAATCTACGGGCACATAATTACTATTTGCAACAATAAGAACATCATTAATTCTTCCCATAGGTTTCTTAATAGTGGAATCCGCAAGGTGCAAGTTTAAAGAGCAATTATCAAAATCACGGAAACCTAACAAATCACACAAAGTCTTTGGAATCGTGGAAACACTAGCACCCAAATCACATAAAGCATAGCATTCATGATCTTTAATTTTAATTTTAATAGTAGGTTCCCACTCATCATAAAGTTTCCTAGGGATAGAAACTTCCAACTCAAGTTTTTCTTCATAAAATTGCATCAAAGCATCAACGGCATGTTTAGTAAAAGCTTTATTTTGACTATAAGCATGAGGAGAACTTAGCACGGATTGCAATAAGGAAATACAATCTATCAAAGATCAATTGTCATAATTAAATTCCTTGAAATCCAAAATAGTGGGTTCATCAATATTTAAAGTTTTGACTTCTTCAATCCCACTTTTAACAATTTTAGCATCAAGATCTAAAGACTCTGAATTTTGGGAACGCCGTCTAGGTAAAGGTGGATCATATTCAGTCCCATCATTATCAAGATTCATATTGCAAAACAAAGATTTAATAGGGGACACATCAATAACTTTTAGATCTTCATCTTTATTATCATGGAAACTAGAAGAACACGCTTTTATAAAGCAACCTTTCTGAGCACGCATCCTAGCGGTTCTTTCTTTGCACTCATCAATGGAAATTCTCATAGCTTTGAGAGAATCATTGATATCATGCTTAGGTGGAATAGATCTAAGTTTCAACGAATCAACATCAAGAGAAATTCTATCAACGTTCCTAGCGAACTCATCAATCTTAAGCAATTTTTCTTCAATCTGTCAGGGATGCTGGTTCCACCAACACCTATGGGGACAGGGCCCCTTTCGGTTCGGCGGGGGGCGGAGGTCGCACAAAGAGCGGATCGAGGCGGTACACGCGAGCGGTTTTTACCCAGCTTCGGGCCGCACGGATGCGTAAAACCCTACTGCTGCTTGTTTGAGTGTATTGAATTCTTGCTCAGGAGCGACGGACGCTGCCAGACTGAGCGTGAGAGTGTTCCTGGTGTTGGATGAGCCGAACTGGCCGAACTAGCTCTCTTGAACTAGCTCAACCAGCTCTGAACTAGCTGAACCAGCCCTAAACTAGCTGAACCAGCTCTGAACTAGCTGAACCAGCTCTGAACTAGCTGAACCCCTTCTACGTTGCGCCTAGGCCTCCTTTTATACTCCCAAGGGGTCACCGACAGGGGGCAATGTAGACAAGAAGGGTAAAAATGGAAAAGGATGCGGTAGGTGCAGCTACCGCTACTATGGATACAGTGCACCCTACCTAACTCTGACGGCAGGGGACAAGGGCATTAAATGCCTGTCTGAGTTGCTTAAACAGTGCAAAAAGTGACCGTTAGGAGCGCCACCGTTTGCCACGATGGCCTTCTCTTCATCTCCGCTTGCCAGCTCGCACCCCTAGCTGCACAGCCCCCTGCCACGTGTGCTTGGGAGAGCCCTAGAGCGACACGTTAGCAGGTGTGCTGGAGCGCCGGCACGAAGTGGGGGTTTCCCGTGGCAAGCTCCTTGCCGCGGTCGTCGTCTTGTCGTGTTCGGGAGCTTGTCGCTCACCGGGCCTTGCCGGGACGCAGGACGCGTCACGGCAAGCTCCCTTGGTATGCCTTGAGTGGCCTTCCCGGCAAGCTCCTCTTGCCGGGGTCTTGTCTCTTCCCGGCAAGCTCCTCTTGCCAGGGTCTTGTCTCTTCCCGGCAAGCTCCTCTTGCCGGGGCCTTGGTTTGAGTACTTTGTTCTTGAATGGTCTTCAAGGGAGCCACGGAGGGTCTTGGCGGTCACCCGGCAAGCCTTGCCACGGGATGCTGCGACTGCCCGTGCACAAGTTCGGGGTACTAGGGTACCCCTACTCTAGTACACCGATAGGAGCCCCCGGGCCTGGGCCATACATGGTGCCAAGCGCTGTTGGGCCAGGCGCAAAACAGTGCACGGGCACGCGCGGCCTAGGTCACGCCGCATATCTCTCCGCTCCCACCGCCCACACCCAGAACGGCACGCGTCAAACGCGGCGTCATGGGTGACGCGGGCGGCGTGCGCGGGGCTAAGCCCCTCGAGCATGCGTCAGGCCACGATGATGGGGACGGTTCACGCCCTCCTCCCTAAACGGAGGTAGGCGTGGGGGCGTGGTGCATTTGCTGGACGGGGCCGGTGCGCGGTTTTCAGGACATCCACTCCCTGCGATCACGGGGCGGAGCAAGGCCGCCTCACCCGTCGCCTTGGTTCTGCATTTCCGCCACGCGGCTCCCATGCGCTTGGGGTCGCGGACGGTGGAAGTGGGAAACTGGGCCGTCGCGAGCAGAGGCAGCGGGATGGCCCTGACCCCCTGCTCTTCCCGTGCCTTGATTTGCTGAGCGGGGCGGCCGAGCCCCCACCTCGCTCCTTTATAAAGAGCGGGAGGGGAGCACAGGAAACCGCACTCTTCTCATCTCCTCCTTTCTTCAGCTGCTGCTCCCCTTTCTCTCATTCGCCATGGAGAAAGGGAACCCAGGCCCTTCATCGGTGGCGGCGAGGGTCGCCGCCAGACAGCGCATCTCTCCATCTTCCGCGCCTGTGGTGGCAGAGCCACCATAAGGGGAAGAGGGAGGGGGCGAGGTCGCGGACGAGGTCGAGGATGAGGTCGAGGCGCTCGGGGAAGAGGCGGACGGGGCGGCGCGTCAGCTTCACCTCCGCCGGCGGCTCCTCCCCCCACGGCGGTCCATATAGGGGACGACCCTTGCGAGTTCTTCGTCAGGCTGCGCCGGGCGCCTTGTCGTCGCCTCCGGCTTCCAGCTCCGTTTGCGCGCGCGATGGAGTTGGACCCGCCCGAGACACTGAGACTGCACATGAGGGGCTGTGGGATCAGCGGCACGCGAGTCCGCGTTGCATTCCCAGCCCCTAATGTGATGTATCTTGATCGAGGGTGGAAGACGTTCGCCCGCATCCACAGCTTGATGGAGGGGTTCACCCTCCATTTTAATTTGATGGAGGGCGATCTCCTCTCCGTCAAGGTCTTCGGGTGCTTCGGCACTCGGACGAAGTGCTGCGTGGACAGCTCCTCCGACAGCGAAGGCTCCTCCTCGAGCGAGAGTGACGAGGAGGAGAGCGACAACTACGACGAGGGTAGTGGGCGGCGGGGTAGCGGTTCCGACTAGGCATCGGGCGCCGCTTCGCGCGGCACCGGCGGCCCCATCATCCGTGTCGCCGGCTCCTTGAACTCCCCGGGGTCGTCTCCTTGGGCGGCTGGCGTAGGGAGGCTGCGGAAGGGGAAGAGAGCTGGCGACAAGGCCGTCAGGTCGGAGTACGAGGGCGTGGTGCCCTCGACAGCGTGCTGACGCCCTGCCGCCCCGTCTTCGAGCCCCGCTTCCGGCGCCGCCATCGCCGTCCAGCCTTCGGACGGCCCCCGGGATGTTCTCTTGGTGTCTTCTGGCACCCGTAGCTCACCTAGGCACTCCTTTTGCCCTTTTCGCCTCCTTGACCTGCCTCCTGAGGAGAGGGACAGGAAAGGGATTACGGGCATCTTATCTTTTTAATTTGTAAGCCTTCGGGCCTTAGCTGTAACTAGAACTTGTAATCCCCTCTTTCATGTTTTTCATCCTCTATGGGATGTACCTGAGTGGGATGTTTTTTTAATGAAAAGGGGATGCTTGCCGGGTTACTTGTCTCGTGAGTTGAACCCACGTCAAGGAGCGAACCCTTGGTGTCCCTCGGACAGACATTTCATTTCCCGGCAACAAGCCCCGCCGCCTTCCCAACGTCGCTCGACCTTTCTCACGTCTTTGACGGAGGCGGGAACGAGGTGGGTGCGGTCTCCTCGTTTCATCCCATTGCTTCCACGACTACGACCAAACTTGGCCCCGGGAACGACCCCCAGGGCCTAGAGTTGAGGGAGCAGGGTAGTCGCCGGGAAGAAACGCGGTTTCGCATTCCCCAGTCCATAAGAGGATGCATGATGAGGGATGAAAGACTTATTTGATATTGCAGCCCCCGGCAACTCTGGTTTGCCGTGGACGATTCTTGGCACTCGCAGCCCCCAGCGATACTGGCTTGCCGGGGCCCAGGTGCCGTCTGTTTTCTTCTTTTCTTGTCGCTGCCAGTCATGTCACGGGAACACTTTATTAGAGGCGCGACAAGTTATTTTTGTAATATAACTCTATCTTAGGCAAAAAAATGCTGTGTTACTTCCTTTACTCGACTCTTGGCTTTGTATGGTTCTGCCCTACACTTTCTAGGGAAACTTGCCGGCGCAGGTACCCTTGCCGCGAGCGCCGAGTGCGGAACTTCAGCAGCCTGCTGGCGGGGTCGCTACCGACAAGCAACCTTGTCACAACTAGTTGCAGCTCACTTAAGTTGTTGAGCGGACTCGAAACAACGTAAGGGCGCTAGCGGCTCACTTAAGTTGCTGAGCGGACTCGAAGCAAAGTAAGGGCGCTAGCAGCTCACTTAAGTTGTTGAGCGGACTCGAAACAAAGTAAGGGCGCAACTAGCTACGAGTTGGTTCCTCCGCGCACAGGTTTTCCATACAAAGCACGGTCGTTCAAGGAAAATAACTCGAAAACTTAAAAAACTGATGATTGCTCAAGCTTTGGCAACTTAGCTTTTTTGTCGTCTGCTTCTCGGCAAGGAGAAACTTTCTTGAACGGCCTGGTCCACACCATTATCTTCTCCTTCCCCCCGGTAAACCTTGTGGGCGAGGGAACCTTCCTTCTTTTGAGAAAGAAACAGAGAAACAAAGTAATGATATGGAGCCTTGGGCTCGTTATTGCTTACCGGGGTCTAGTGCTGCACAAAGTGTCAGATAACATATGCGAAAAAGGATTATAGCATAAAAAACTGACAAGATGTGCGGGGCACATGAGCTTTACTGGTGCACGGGGTCTGCGCCCGGCTTTGTACAAAGGATTACATGCAACAGTGGCAAGACTTGTACAAAAGGTGGTTGCTAGAAAAGCTTCCGGCAACCGCGCCTTACGGGTAAAACTTACGAAGATGTTCAATGTTCCAGGAGTTGCTCACCGGAATGCCATCTTCGGTCTCAAGGCGGACAGCGCCGGGCCTAGTGACTCGTTTCACCCGATAAGGGCCTTCCCACTTCGGCGTCAACTTGTTGGAATTATTGGCGGACTGAACACGCCGAAGAACAAGGTCGCCTTCCTCGAAGCTCCTGGCTTTAACTTTGCGGCTATGGTAGCGACGCAAAGCTTGCTGGTAGCGAGCGGCTCGCACAGCAGCCTGGAGACGGTCTTCCTCAAGGAGCAGCGCGTCATCTTGTCGCAGCTGCTCTTGCTCGAGCTCATCATTAGCGAGCACTCGAGGTGACCCGTAAACGAGTTCCGTGGGGAGAACTGCCTCTGCTCCATAGACTAGAGCAAAGGGTGTCTGGCCAGTGGCTCGATTTGGCGTCGTCCTGATCGACCAAAGAACCACCGGCAGCTCCTCGATCCAGTTTCTTCCGCACTTGTGCAGCCTGTCGAAAGTTCTGGTCTTGAGGCCTCGCAGCACTTCAGCATTTGCCCTCTCCGCTTGACCGTTGCTTCTCGGGTGAGCAACAGAAGCGAAGCAGACCTTGGCGCCAAGATCTTGGACATACTGCATGAAGGTGCGGCTCGTAAATTGCGTGCCGTTGTCGGTGATGATCCTGTTAGGAACCCCGAAACGGCAAACAATTGACCTGAAGAAGTTGACTGCTGACTGTGCTATCACCTTCCTCACTGGTTCCACTTCCGGCCACTTTGTGAACTTGTCGATTGCAACGTACAAGAACTCAAAGCCCCCGATAGCTCGGGGGAAGGGGCCGAGGATGTCGAGCCCCCAGACCGAAAATGGCCAGGATAAAGGGATCGTCTGGAGAGCTTGAGCTGGCTGGTGTATCTGCTTTGGAATGGAACTGGCACGCTTCACACTTGGTTACTTGTGCAGTTGCATCCTGGAGGGCTGTCGGCCAGAAGAAGCCTTGTCGGAATGCTTTGACGACAAGCGCTCTTGCGCCAATGTGGTGACCACATATGCCTCCATGTATCTCTGCCAACAGCTGTTGTCCATCTTCCCGGCGAATGCACTTCAATTTCACACCGTTGAGTCTTATTCTGTATAGTGTGTTGTCGACAAACTTGTACATACTTGACTGCCGGGCTACTCTTTCAGCTTCTTCTTGCTCTTCGGGAAGCTCTCCTGTCTGAAGGAAATGGACAATCTGCTGCGCCCATGCTGGAGCTTGTGGCTCGACAACAAGGACTAAAGGCGTATCTGTTGCTGCGGGAACATCCGCTTCTACGGCAAGAACCTGCGGTTCGGCCGGAGCGTGATATTCCCCGGCAAGCTTGCCGGAGCAAAACTTGTCGGGAGCGTTTGCTTCAACGGAACAAACCAAGAGGTTCGCCGGAGCAGACTGCTCCTCAGCACTCTTGGCGTCGATCTTGGGGACCTTCTTGGCGGCGGCTTCGGGAAGCTCTGCCGGAAAGTAGTCACCAGAAACCAACTTCCTCTTCTTATTCTGTCCAGTTGATGGTGTCACGGATGGTTGAGTCAGCTTGAGCACAAAGATCCCTGGTTCCACAGGTAACTTTAGTGCAGCGCACTTTGACAGGCCATCAGCAATGTCATTCTGAGTTCGCGGAACGTGTTCCATTTGCAGGCCGTCAAAGTGTGCTTCTAGCTTTCTCACTTCATCAACATAAGCTTCCATCAATGGACTCTGGTAGTTCTTGTTCACTTGGCGGACGACAAGCTGCGAGTCACCCCTTACAATGAGTTTCTTGATCCCAAGGTCGGCTGCGATTCTGAGGCCGGCAAGCAGACCCTCATACTCTGCAGTATTGTTCGTTGCTTGCTCCTTGGGAAAGTGCATCTGGACTACGTACTTGAGGTGCTCTCCGGTGGGTGCGATAAGCAGCATGCCAGCACCGGCGCCTTGCAGCGAGAAGGCACCATCAAAATACATCAGCCACTCTTTGCTTGTCTCCTTGACGGGGATGCTCGTCTCTGGAATTTCTTCATCTCGAGTTGGCGTCCACTCTGCTATGAACTCTGCCAATGCCCTGCTTTGGATCGTTGCAGTGCTCTCAAACTTGAGGCCAAAGCTTGACAGTTCCAATGCCCACTCGACGATCCTGCTTGTTGCTTCTGGATTCTGCAGTACCCTCTTCAGTGGAAAGCGAGTGACAACTGTGATCTCGTGTGCCTGGAAGTAATGGCGCAGCTTTCTCGAGGCCATGAGAAGGCTGAAAAGCAATTTTTGCACACCAGAGTACCTCGACCTAGCCCCCTGGAGAAGGGGGCTGACAAAGTAAACTGGGCGCTGCACCATCTTCTTCTGCACCTCCTTGCACGTCTGCGCAGATTCATCTTTGTCGGGACCAGAGCTTGTCGGAGAAGCCCCCTGCTTGTCGCTGGATTCGCTTGCCGCGGTTGCTGGCTCATCGTCCGCCTCCCTCTTCGCTACTAACGCAGCACTAACCACTTGATTGGTTGCCGCTAGGTACAGCAACAACTTCTCTTGTGGCTTAGGTGCGACAAGTATTGGAGTGGAGGAGAGGTACCTCTTCAAGTCCTGCAGCGCGGCCTCCGCTTCCGGAGTCCATTTCATTGGACTTGCCTTTTTCAATATTTTGAAAAACGGCAGGGCGCGCTTAGCAGACTTAGAGATAAACCTGCTGAGAGCAGCCACGCAACCGGCAAGCCTTCGCACATCCTTGACGCGCTTCGGTGCTTCAATCTGCTCGATGGCCTTGATCTTGTCGGGGTTGGCTTCAATTCCCCGCTGAGACACAAAGAACCCGAGAAGCTTGCCGGAAGGGACTCCAAACACGCACTTCTCGGGATTGAGCTTGAGGTTGATCTTGCGCAGATTTGCAAAAGTTTCATCTAAATCTTGGATCAGGGTAGCCTTGTCCTTGCTCTTGACCACTATATCATCCATGTAGGCTTCCACATTTCTGTGTATCTGTGTCTCAAAAGCGACATGGACTACCCTTGCAAATGTTGAACCAGCATTCTTCAACCCAAAGGGCATCCGTATAAAACAGTATGTGCCGCAAGGGGTGATAAATGCGGTTTTTTCCTCATCTTCTTCTGCCATGAAGATCTGATGGTATCCTAAGTATGCATCAAGAAATGAAAGCAAATCACATCCAGCTATGGAGTCAACAATCTGGTCAATGCGCGGCAAGGGAAATGGATCTTTGGGACAAGCTTTATTGACATCAGTGAAGTCTATACAAAGCCTCCATTTCCCGTTCGCCTTGCGCACGACTACAGGATTGGCCAACCATGTGGGATGGAGCACTCCTCTGACAAGGCCTGCTGCTTCCAATTTGCTGATCTCTTCTGCAATGAACTCTTGGCGCTCCACCGCTTGCTTCCTGACTCTTTGCTTGACGGGCCGCGCATGAGGACAGACGGCAAGGTGGTGCTCGATTACTTTCCTGGGAACACCGGGGATATCAGACGGTTGCCATGCAAACACGTCGACATTCGCCTGCAGGAAAGCAACGAGCACGCTTTCCTATTTGGGGTCAAGCGTGGCACTGATGGTGAAGGTACCACCAGTGCCGTCCTTCTTGGCGGACACCTTCTTGGTCTCGGGTGGAGCTGCCATCGTCTTCTTGCACTTGCCGGTGGAGCTCGATGGTGCGTCCTCGACGGTAGCGCAGCACTCCGAAGAGGTGCGCTTGCCGGAGTGGGCACCAGAGCTCTTGCCGGACTTTGTCTTCTTCTTGCCCCCGGGAGCTTCAGCGGCAAGTATGTTGTGATCAATTGCGGCTGCTGCTTCCCGGTAGATTTTGTCGGTGCAGATAAGGGCATCCTTCTTGTCGCCAGGGACAGAGATGACACTTATTGGGCCTGGCATCTTGAGCATGTTGTATGCATAGTGAGAGGCTGCCATAAACTTGGTGAGCGCTGGACGGCCAAGGATCCCATTGTAGGGCAATGGAAAATCGGCAACGTCAAATGTGACCCTCTCAGTTCTGAAATTCATATCGCTGCCAAATGTGACCGGCAGCGTGATCTTTCCCTTCGGCTTGCTTCTTCCCGGGCTGATTCCTTGGAATGTGCCGGTCTCCTCGAGCTCGCTGTCAGGGATCTAGAGTTTCTGAAGGACCGCGGAGGAGATCAGATTCAAGCCGGCCCCGCCGTCAACTAGCATCTTCGTGACCTGGAGGTTGCGGATAGTTGGTGAAACCAACATCGGCAAGCACCTGACCGCAGTTACGCGATCAGGGTGATCCTCAATGTCGAAGATGATAGGCGTGCTGGACCATTTCAGAGGCTTGCGTGACTCTAAGGATGGCTCTGCTGCATTCACTTCCCACATCCACTGCTTGAGTTGGCGGTGCGAAGTATGCAGAGAAGCACCACCATCAATGCACAGGACCTCTGTGGCTTTCTGAAATTCCTGCTCATCGGCCTCGTCATCATCCATGTCTTCATCGTCGTCGTCATCTTCATCCTCGTCACGGCCGCGGGGAGGTCTGTCTCCTTGCCGCTGCTTGGCCTTGCCGCGGCGTCCTCCTCGGCCGAGACGTTTCTTGCCGGATCCACCAGCACCTTCCTTGGCCTTCTCCTTGTCGCACCGCTTGTACTCAGCTTTCTGTAGCTCAAAGAGCTGCTCAACCTTCTTGCAATTCTGGAGATCGTGACCCCTGGTGCGGTGGATCTTACAATACTGCTTGCCGGAGCCGTCCTGCTTGTCGGCGGCCACCACAGGCTGGGCCTCCTTGTCGGAGCCACCAGCTTTAGCTTCCTTGGCGCCACCTCCATTGCCGGTCTGCTCGACAGCTAGCACTTCCTTCCCCTTTTTCCTTCTGTTGTTCCGCCGCCGGCCTTTCCTTGTCGGGGCGGCATCCTCACTGTCAGATCCTCCTGCTCTTGTATCCTCTCCGGGGAGCCTCCTCCCTTCTTCAGCGCGTGCACACTTGTCGGCCAGGGCATAAAGCTCACTGACGTCTCTGATCTTACACATCGCCATCTCCTCCCTCATCCTTCGGTTTCGCACGTTCTGATGGAACGCGCTAATGATCGCGGCGGGGTGGACGTCTGGGATGTTGTGCTGTACACGGCTGAATCTCTGAATGTACTTGCGCAGTGGCTCTCCTTCCTTCTGGGCGAGCAGATGAAGATCGCTTTCTTGGCCATGCGGTTTGTGGCCGCTTGTAAAGGCGCGGACAAACTGATGGCACAGATCAGCCTAGGAGGATATGGAGTTGTCCGGCAAGTGCATGAGCCAGGATCTGACATTGGGCTTGAGTACCAGCGGGAAGTAGTTATCAAGGATCTTGTCGTCCCGTCCCCCGGAAGCCTGCACCGTGATGGTGTAGATGCTGAGAAACTCCGACGGATGCGTCTTGCCGTCGTACTTCTCTTGTACGTCTGGTTTGAAATTCTTTGTGCTGGGCCACTGGACTTGCCGCAGCTCACGGGTGAATGCAGGACAACCTACCGCGTATGGCAGATCGCCTGGTTCCCCTAGTGCATGCATGTCAACAGAGGGCCCAGCGCGCTTGTCGGATTGATGTCGCGCTTCTCTTCGGCGCTCGATGCGGGTTCGAGCGTCTTCTTGTTGTCGTTCATGGAGAACTTGGCGCTGGTCGCGACTAGCTCGTGGGTCCGACGATGCAGTGGAGCCGCTGTCGGGGTGGACCCAGCGAGTCGGCGACTTTGGCCTTCGTAGCGAAGAGTGCATGGAAGTCGCACCTCCCCCGATCTTGTTGCCATCGGCTCGCGTCCGGCTGTCCTGCCGCGGCAGCGAGGTGCTTGGTTGCCGCGCAGTGTCGCCGTTGGCGAAGCCGATGAGGCTCTGGATAGTGGCCCTCCATTCGCCGGTCTTGTCCGCCGTCGGAGGATAATCCAGGAGTAGCTGGGCCCGCGCCAAGGCTTCCGCTGGCGTGGTGGGCGGCAGAGGTGAACGGTGCGAGGAGCGGGACATGCTCGGACTCCTAACCAAGTTAGAAGGAGCAGTGTCCCGTCCAGGCGACCGCACCTCACTGGGGCCAGCATGCTGGCGTGCATGCTGGTCTTGGACGCCGCGCGAACCACCAGCTTGATCTTGGGCCAGCGGACGTATGGTGCTGCGAGCGCTATGACGCTGCTGGTCCCGCGCCTCCTGAGATGGGTGCGGTGGGCGTATGGACGCCGAGGTCTACGCGGCCTTGTTCTTGGACTTGGCAGCGCTGTGGGCACCCTCGTCGATGTCCATTCTTCCGCCGGCGTCCGCTCCACCGTCCGCCTGCTCCAGAGGTGGTGGAAGCGACGCAGACGGGGTTGTTGCCCCCGAAGCCTTCTTCTTCGGTGGCATGTCGGTGAAGAAGATGAAGATTTAGCTCGCGTGCACACCGGATCGGGTTCGCACGATCTCGACGCCCCCTACCTGGCGCGCCAGAGATGTCGGGGATGCTGGTTCCACCAACACCTATGGGTATAGGGCCCCTTTCGGTTCGGCGGGGGGCGGAGGTCGCACAAAGAGCGGATCGAGGCGGTACACGCGAGCGGTTTTTACCCAGCTTCGGGCCGCACGGATGCGTAAAACCCTACTGCTGCTTGTTTGAGTATATTGAATTCTTGCTCAGGAGCGACGGACGCTGCCAGACTGAGCGTGAGAGTGTTCCTGGTGTTGGATGAGCCGAACTGGCCGAACTAGCTCTCTTGAACTAGCTCAACCAGCTCTGAACTAGCTGAACCAGCCCTGAACTAGCTGAACCAGCTTTGAACTAGCTGAACCAGCTCTGAACTAGCCGAACCCCTTCTACGTTGCGCCTGGGCCTCCTTTTATACTCCCAAGGGGTCACTGACAGGGGGCAACGTAGACAAGAAGGGTAAAAATGGAAAAGGATGCGGTAGGTGCAGCTACCGCTACTGTGGATACAGTGCACCCTACCTAACTCTGATGGCAGGGGACAAGGGCATTAAATGCCTATCTGAGTTGCTTAAACAGTGGAAAAAGTGACCGTTAGGAGCGCCACCGTTTGCCACGATGGCCTTCTCTTCATCTCCGCTTGCCACCTCGCACCCCTAGCTGCACAGCCCCCTGCCACGTGTGCTTGGGAGAGTCCTAGAGCGACACGTTAGCAGGTGTGCTGGAGCGCAGGCACGAAGTGGGGGTTTCCCGCGGCAAGCTCCTTGCTGAGGTCGTCGTCTTGTCGTGTTCGGGAGCTTGTCGCTCACCGGGCCTTGCCGGGACACAGGACGCGTCACGGCAAGCTTCCTTGGTATGCCTTGAGTGGCCTTCCCGGCAAGCTCCTCTTGCCGGGGTCTTGTCTCTTCCCGGCAAGCTCCTCTTGCCGGGGCCTGGGTTGGCCTTCCCGGCAAGCTCCTCTTGCCGGGGTCTTGTCTCTTCCCGGCAAGCTCCTCTTCCCGGGGCCTTGGTTTGAGTACTTTGTTCTTGAATGGTCTTCAAGGGAGCCGCGGTGGGTCTTGGCGGTCACCCGGCAAGCCTTGCCGCGGGATGCTGCGACTGCCCGTGCACAAGTTCGGGGTACTAGGGTACCCCTACTCTAGTACACCGACACAATCAAAGCATTGAAATTATTTTGTGAAGTAATAAATTCTTTAATATTAGATTCAAAATCAGAGGGCATCTTATTATAATTTCCATGAGAATTGTTGTAGGAATTACCATAATTATTAGAGGAATTACTAGGATACGGCCTAGGGTTAAAGTTTCCTCTATATGCGTTGTTACCAAAATTATTCCTACCAACAAAATTCACATCCATAGATTCGTTATTATTCTCAATAAAAGTAGACAAAGGCATATCATTACGATCAGAAGAAACACTTTTATTAGCAAATAATTTCATAAGTTCATCCATCTTTCCACTCAAAACATTAATTGCTTCTATCGCATGCACTTTCTTATTAGTAGATCTTTCAGGGTGCCATTGAGAATAATTAACCATAATATTATCTAGGAGTTTAGTAGCTTCTCCTAAAGTGATTTCCATAAAAGTGCCTCCCGCGGCCGAATCTAAAAGATTTCTAGAAGCAAAATTCAATCCGGCATAAATTTTTTCTATAATCACCCACAAATTCAAACCATGTGTAGGGCAATTACGTATCATTAATTTCATCCTCTCCCAAGCTTGTGCAACATGTTCATAATCAAGTTGCTTAAAATTCATAATATCTTTTCTAAGAGAGATGATCTTAGCAGGAGGAAAATACTTAGAGATAAAAGCATCTTTGCACTTATTCCATGAATCAATACTATTTTTAGGCAAAGACGAAAACCAAGCTTTAGCACGATCTCTAAGCGAAAAAGGAAATAGCTTCAATTTAACAATATCATTATCCACATCTTTCTTCTTTTGCATATCACACAAATCAACGAAGCTATTTAGATGGGTAGCGACATCTTCACTAGGAAGGCCGAAAAACGGATCTTTCATGACAAGATTCAGCAAGGCAGCATTAATTTCACAAGATTTAACATCAGTAAGAGGATTAATCGGAGTGCTAATAAAATCATTGTTGTTGGTATTGGTAAAGTCACACAATTTAGTGTTATCTTGAGCCATCGTGACAAGCAAGCAATCCAACACACAAGCAAACAAGGAACGGGCAAAAATAGGCAAATAGAGAAAGAGAGGGAGGATAGAGAGAGAGAGAGAGGGCGAATAAAACGGCAAGGGTGAAGTGGGGGAGAGTAAAACGAGAGGCAAATGGCAAATAATGTAATGCGGGAGATAAGGGTTGTGATGGGTACTTGGTATGTTGACTTTTGCGTAGACCTCCTCGGCAACGGCGCCAGAAATCCTTCTTGCTACCTCTTGAGCACTTGTGTTGGTTTTCCCTTGAAGAGGAAAGGGTGGTGCAACAAAGTAGCGTAAGTATTTCCCTCAGTTTTTGAGAACCAAGGTATCAATACAGTAGGAGGCCACACATGAGTCCCTCGTACCTACACAAACAAATAAATCCTCGCAACCAACGCGATAAGGGGTTGTCAATCCAGATCTGATAGATATGATAAGATAATATTTTTGGTATTTTTATGATAAAGACACAAAGTAAAATAAAAGGCAATACAAATAACTAAGTATTGGAAGATTAATATGATGGAAGATAGACCCGGGGGCCGTAGGTTTCACTAGTGGCTTCTCTCGAGAGCATAAGTATTCACGATGGGTAAACAAATTACTGTTGATGAGTTGACAGAATTGAGCATAATTATGAGAATATCCAGGTATGATCATGTATATAGGCATCACGTCCGAGACAAGTAGACCGACTCCTGCCTGCATCTACTACTATTACTCTACACATCGACCGCTATCCAGCATGCATCTAGAGTATTAAGTTCAAGAGAACAGAGTACCTCTTTAAGCAAGATGACATGATGTAGAGGGATAAACTGAAGCAACATGAAATAAACCCCATCTTGTTATCCTCGATGGCAACAATACAATACGTGCCTTGCTGCCCCTACTGTCATTGGGAAAGGACACCACAATATTGAACCCAAAGCTAAGCACTTCTCCCATTGCAAGAAAGATCAATCTAGTAGGCCAAACCAAACTGATAATTAGAAGGGAGTTGCAAAGATAACCAATCATACATAAAAGAATTCAGAGAAGATTCAAATATTGTTCATAGATAAACTTGATCATAAACCCACAATTCATCACTAAATCTCCACAAGAGAGGGGGAGAACTTTGTATTGAGATCCAAAAAGAGAGAAGAAGCCATCTAGATAATAACTATGGACCCGTAGGTCTAAGGTAAACTACTCACACTTCATCGAAAGGGCTATGGTGTTGATGTAGAAGCCCTCTGTGATCGATGCCCCCTCCGGTGGAGCTCTGGAACAGGCCCCATGATGGGATCTCATGGATACAGAAAGTTACGGTGGTGGAATTAGGGTTTTCGCTCCGTATCTGGTAGTTTTGGGGGTACGTAGGTATATATAGGAGGAAGGAGTATGTCGGTGGAGCAACAGGGGCCCCACGAGGGTGGAGGGCGCGCCCCCTACCTCATGGCCTCCTGGTTGATGTCTTAACGTAGGGTCCAAGTCCTTTGGATCATGTTTGTTCTGAAAATCATGTTCCCGAAGGTTTCATTCCGTTTGGACTCCGTTTGATATTCTTTTTCTGCGAAACCCTAAAATAGGCAAAAAACAGCAATTCTGGGCTGGGCCCCTAGTTAATAGGTTAGTCCCAAAAACAATATAAAAGTGTATAATAAATCCCAATAATTTCCAAAATAGAATATAATATAGCATGGAACAATAAAAAATTATAGATACGTTGGAGACGTATCAATGTGCATTACCGAGAGGGCCCAGAGATACCTCTCCGACAATCGGAGTGACAAATCCTAATCTCGATCTATGCCAACTCAACAAACACCATCAGAGACACCTATAGAGCATCTTTATAATCACCCAGTTACGTTGTGACGTTTGATAGCACACTAAGTGTTCCTCCGGTATTCGGGAGTTGCATAATCTCATAGTCATAGGAACATGTATAAGTTATGGAGAAAGCAATAGCAATAAACTAAACGATCATAGTGCTAAGCTAACGGATGGGTCATGTCAATTACATCATTCTCTAATGATGTGATCCCATTTATCAAATGACAACTCATGTCTATGGTTAGGAAACTTAACCATCTTTGTTTAACGAGCTTGTTAAGTAGAGGCATACTAGTGACACTCTGTTTGTCTATGTATTCACACATGTACTAAGTTTCTGGTTAATACAATTCTAGCATGATAATAAACATTTAACATGATATAAGGAAATATAAATAACAACTTTATTATTGCCTCTAGGGCATATTTCCTTCTGGATAGGGGCAAGCACCACATGTTGAAGGAGCTATGAAAATATGACTTCTATGTGAATATAAACAAACATAAATCATTAAGTTCTATTCCTTGTTCAACATCAACAATTTTGGCATATAATATTTTGATGAGGGCTCACAATCACAAAAGATTTCTAGGATAGTATATTTATATGTGAATCTTCTCTTTCCTTATTAATTCTTTCATGAGTTGCATCGTTGACTATTGCTATGTTTGTCAATCTCTAATAAATTTTCCTACTTATACTTTTCCTTATGTGGTTCCATCACCTACCATAGGATTAGTATATAATATTTTCTTTATTTATTTCCTTTCTCTTTTTCTTTCTTTATTTCTTTTCTTTTATTTGCAATATGAAAGTAAAGAAAGCAAAATCTCAAACTAAACTTTTATTATATAACTTGCACATGATTACAAGGATAGATCACTAAGCAAAACTCTCAAAGAAGAAAGGATCGAACTAACTTTTATTCATCTAAAGCAAAAGATCAAAAAATAAGTAAAATTAATAAGATAGTGGGATGATACGATACCGGGGCACCTCCCCCAAGCTTGGCAGAAGCCAGCGGGAGTGCCCATACCCGATACTCAATTCTCCTTTGGTGGTGAAGATGATGATGGTGGTGATGAAGTAGTATTCTCCAATATAACCATGAGTAGATCCTTCAAACCTTGAATCTCCCGAAGGGCTTGATGAATTAATTCATTGTTTTTCTTCACCTCAACCATTATGTGTTTATTCTCAGGGCCCCACGGTTTTGTTCCTGCACTGTTTTCTCTTGGCTGGAATATGTCCCAGTTGGACGGTATGTGCCTACGAGGAGTGTTCTCAAACCCATAATTCTGAATCAAATTATGGAAATTGTCATGATGTAACCTGTGCAAGGGCCTCCTCACTGGGAGCTGATAACCCACAAGTATAGGGGATCGCAATAGTTTTTGAGGGTAGAGTATTCAACCCAAATTTATAGATTTGACACAGGGTGAGCCAAAGAATATTTGAAGGTATTAGCAGCTGAGTTGTCAATTCAACCACACGTGGAGATTAATTATCTGCAGCAAGGTGATCAATAGCAAAGTAGTTTGATAGTATTGATAGTAGTGACAGCAGCAATAGTAATAGTAACAGTGATAGCAGTAATTTTGTAGCAAGTGTAACAGTGATGATAGCAGTAGTAACTTAGCAGAAACAATATAAGATAAATTCGTAGGCATTGGATCGGTGACTTGTTGGATGATATTCATCATGTGACAGTTATAACCTAAGGCGATACGACACTAGCTCTAGTTCATCGATATAATGTAGGCATGTATTCCGTAAATAGTCATACGTGCTTTATTAAAAGAACTTGCATGACATCTTTTGTCCTACCCTCCCGTGGCAGCGGGGGTCCATATTGGAAACTAAGGGATATTAAGGCCTCCTTTTAATAGAGAATCGGAACAAAGCATTAGCACATAGTGAATACATGAACTCCTCAAACTACGGTCATCACCGGGAGTGGGCCCGGTTGTTGTCACTCCGGGGTTGCCGGATCATAACACGTAGTAGATGACTATAACTTACAAGATCAGATCTAAAACATGGATATAATGATGATAACATAAATGGTTCAGATATGAGTTCATGGCACCCGAGCCCAAAGTGACAAGCATTAAGCATAGCAAAGTCACAACAACATGAATCTAGGAACATAGTGGATACTAGGGATCAAGGCCTAACAAAACTAACTCGATTACATGATGAATCTCATCCAACTCCTCACCGACCAGCGAGCCTACGAAGGAATTACTCACTCCCGGTGGGGAGCATCATGGAGTTGGCGATGGAGAAGGGTTGGTGATGACGAAGAACGAGGATCCCCCTCTCCGGAGCCCCAAACGGACTCCAGATCTGCCCTCCTGAGGAAGAACAGGGCTTGGCGGCGGCTCCGTCTCGTGGATCGCGATAATTCTTTCTCCCTGATTTTTCTAAAAAATAGGATTTTATAGCGTCGGTTTCAGGGTCTATGGGGCCACCAGGTGGGGACAACCCACCTAGGCGCACCAGGAGAGGGGGGCGCGCCCTGGTGGGTTGTGCCCACCCAGGTGCCCCTCTCTGGCAGGTCTTGGCTCCAGAAATTCTTATTACTGATATAAAAAATCCTCGCGAAGTTTCGTTCCATTCCAAGAACTTTTATTTCTGCACAAAAACAACACCATGGTTGTTCTGCTGAAAACATCGTCAGTCCGGGGTTAGTTTCATTCAAATCATGCAAATTAGAGTCCAAAACAAGCGGAAAAACGTTAGGAAAAGTAGATATGTTGGAGACGTATCAACTCCCCCAAGCTTAAACCTTTGCTTGTCCCTAAGCAATTCAGTTGATAAACTGAAAGTGAAAAAGAAAAACTTTTACGAACTCTTTTGCTCTTGTTTTCATAAATAAGCTTAAACATCACCCAGGTTTTCAGCCAACATTTTAACTAACCATGCCAACAATAACTCTTAAAGATTATAATGACTCATATCAATGACATAATCAGCTAGCGAGCAATAATAAGGTATCTCAAACGGCAACATGTTGTCAAAACAACCATGATATAATATGACAATAGTGGTATGTTGCTAGCCCTTTCTGAGACCGCAAAACATAAATGCAGAGCACCTCCAAAGGTCAAGTAGCGACTAAACATTGTAATTCATGGTAGAAAAGATCCAGTCATGATGCACCCAACATTAGCTACACACAATGCATAAATCATGACAACCGTGCTCTTCTCAGTTTCTGACCCTTGTTTTAGATGGTGATGACACAACATAAAAGTAAGTAGATAGTCCCTTCGTAGAGGGAAGCAGTGATTTGCAGAGGTGCCAGAGCACAATTTTTAAAACAAAGGTAAATGATATTTTGAGGCATGCACCCTTCTCATTTACTTCACGACCATCAGTTATCAACATGTTCCATGCTAAGCACGCTAGTGGCGGTTCCCAAGCGATAAAAGTAAAGGTTTTGACTCCATTGGGAGTTTTTGTTTGATTATTCCAGAGATGAACTCCTTTTCATGTTTGCAGTTTGGGACTGGGTATCCCTATTACCGCCCTTTTCTCGTGCGATGGCGAGTGAATAAACACTTGACCTAACAATAACCCGCTTAGGATTGAAGATATCGACCACCTCCTGTCGTTCCATGAACGGTCCAGGCAAACAAAACGGATAATTTTTTAGAAGTTTTTAGAGGTGGCACATGCAATTTTACTTAGGACGGTAGGGTAATACCGTATATAGGTAGGTATGGTGGACTCATGTGGAATAACTTTGGGTTTAAGGTTTTTGATGTACAAGCAGAATTCCCACTTAGTGCACGCGAAGGCTAGGAATTATATTGAGAAGCGGCCAACTAGAGAGCAACGATGATCATAACCATGCATTATGCATAAGTAACATTGGACACTAGCATGAGTAGGATATGAACACCATGAACATAAATATCATAGAGGCTATGTTGGTTTTGATTCAACTACATGCATGAACATGTGCCAAGTCAAGCCACTCGAACATTCATAAGAGGATACCATATCATCATACTACATCACAATCATTTTAAAGCTATGTTGATATCCAAGATAAATCATTATCAACTCCCAGCTACTTATGCATGGCATGGAAAACTATAATCTCTAATTGTCATTGAAAACATGTTTAACCATAACGGGCTGAAGCATGGATACTAGGTTAAAAATATTTACACAGACAGAACAAGTCAAGTTCATACCAGTTTCTCTCTGCCACGACCAGTTCATCGAATGTCATCATTATTGCCTTTCACTTGCACGACCGAATGATATGAAAATAATAATAGTGCAAGAGTGCCGTGGACTAAGCTGAAATCTGCAAACATTTTATTCAACAGGAGAAGACAAGGTAAAATGTGCTCTTTATTAGTTCAACAATTATTCATATGAGAGCCACTCAACATTTTCATCGTGGTCTTCTCCTTGGTATAACTTGAATAAAAAGAAAATAAATTCAGAGAAACAAACTAAAATATTTTTGGAGTTTTTGGTTTTCTTGAACAAGCAAATAAAGGGAAAAGCAAAAACAAGAAAAACTATTTACACGGGAAAGCTCCCAACAAGCAAGAGAAGAACGAGGAAATCTTTTTGGGTTTTCTATTTAATAATACTACTAAGCATGCATAGAAAGTAAATTGACTACAACTAAATTTTTTATTTTTTTTCTAAAGTTTTTCAAAGAGACAAGAAGAAAGCAAAAAAATAAATCTAAGCATGGATGATGCAATGAAAAAGTGTGGACACCGACAAATAAAATAAGTGGACATGAATGTAAAGTCGATGGAAACACATACTTCCCCAAGCTTAGGCTTTTGGCCTAACTTGGCAGTCGATCAGTAGCCTGGAGGGTAGTAGGGGTGCTAAGGAGCGGGCATCCACTCATCCCACTGCAGAGGCTCCTCCTGTGCCGCTTCCGCAGCAGCGTGAGCGTTCCGGTAGGCGATGATGTCCACACGCATGATCCTATATCCGCCCCTGGAAGCAGAATCAAACAAAGCAGGTGCAGGCAGTGGAATAATATCACGAGTTTTAATGCTAAAAACCAGGTTATAAGGAATGGGGATATCAGCATAATCTCGTGCAATAAAATGATGGTGTTCCATGGCTGCCCGGTCTAGGTAAACCTTGGTCAGAGTGTAATCATGATGTCGTATCTCAACCTCGAAGTGAGCCGCCAAACGAGTAGCAAAAATCCCACCATGTATTTCACCCTGTGATTTATTAAGATGGAGGCGATGAGCCACAATAGCTCCCAAGCTATGAGTGTTGTCACCCTCTAGTGCTCAGCGTAAAACAGCAAAGTCTGGTGCGCTGAGCGCACCCACTTCATTTCTAGCAAGCAAGCACTTAGCAACAAATAAAGAAAAATAATGTATAGAAGGAAAGTGTATGCTAGCAACAGTGGTGGCTGACACCCCTCTCTCATCTCCCACTGTCAAAGTGCGATAAAAGTCCTCAAACCCAGCCGGCCTAGGCTCGACTAAGCTCCCATCAGAGGGGATCAAGCATATATCACAAAATTCAGTAAGTGGTATCTAATGGTTTCCGGTATATAAATCGAAGCTCACTTCAGGAGGATTATTCTAGGCAGGAAAGTAAAACTCTGAACAAAGATATTTGTGAGGATTTGGTGCTGGTCACACTCATCTGCGATGAAGTCGGTGAGGCCGGCATTTGCAACATATTGTGTGAACTCTTGAGGGATTCCCGCCTCTTCTAGGAACGGGGTGTTCGGCCATTCGCACGGCCGTACCTCCGCCAACCTCCGAGGGTGGAGATCACTGTCAGAAGACTCCCCAATAACACCCTTCGAGTTCTTGTTCGAGCCAAACTTCCTGAAGATATTCATGTCCGTGTACAATTTTCTAAAAATAAAAATTTTGGGGTGACAAAAATTTGTCAATAAAACTTTATAAGATTGATAGCAACTACTCACAGGGATGCATAAAGGCCATAACAAGCATTCAAACTACTTAGAACCCTAAGAATTTAACATGCAAGTACATCTACAGCAGCACCAAGAGTAACTAATTATTCAAAATATAAACCAATAAAACAAAAACTAATTGGACAAATGGTGGAGTCACATACCAAGCAACAATCCCCCGAAACAGTTTCGGAAATGGAGCTTCGAGCAAAGAGATCGAAATCCACGGGTTTGAGCTCAAGAACACGGGAGAGAGAGCAATGGAGATTTTTTTTCTAGAGGTAAGTGATGATGTGGGATGAAGAGGTAAGTGAGGGGGCCCACATGGGACCACAACCCACCAGGGCGCACCTGGGGGTCCTGGCGCGCCTAGGTGGGTTGTGCCCACCTGGTGCACCTCCCTCTGATATTATTTGCAACAGAAATTCAGAAATGTTCAAAAAAATCGTGTAAAATTTTCAGGGCATTCTGAGAACTTTTATTTTTGGGTCATTTTTTATTGCACGGGAATTTCAGAAAACAGACAAAACTTGGCATTTTATTTTATTTAACTAATGAAAACAAAAACAAAAGGTAGAGACATAAGGTAGTGCTTACTAAATTCATCAACTTCATACCGCTCAAAAATGATCCATTAATAAGGTTGATCAGGTCTTATTAACAACCACTTTCGATTAGCATGAAACCGAAGAACTTTCGTAAATCACTAAGTTACCTCAATGGGGATATAAATTTCCCCAACAATAAGCATTTCATATTTCTTTTTGATAGCAGGTAGAGATATTTTTGAAAACTTCCAATAGTGATTGTCGGAGATTTTTCAATAACATTAATACCGTTCACTTGGAATTTTTTCTTCGGAAAGTGCATCGTATGCTCATTACCATTGATATAAAAAGTGACCTTGCTTTTATTGCAATCAATAATAGCCCTTGCAGTGTTCAAGAAGGGTCTACCAAGGATAATCGACATATTGTCGTCCTCGGGCATCTCAAGTATAACAAAGTCAGTCAAAATAGTAACACTAGCAACAACAAGGGGCACATCCTCACAAATACCGATAGGTATGGCAGTTGATTTGTCAGCCATTTGCAAAGATATTTCAGTAGGTGTGTGTTTATTCAAGTCAAGTCTTTTATATAAAGAGAAAGGCATAACAGTAACACCAGCTCCTAAATCACACAAAGCAGTTTTCACATAATTCTTTTTGATAGAGCAAGGTATAGTTGGTATTCCCAAATCTCCAAGTTTTTTAGGTACTCCATCTTTGAAAGTATAATTAGCAAGTATAGTGGAGATTTCAGCTTCTGGTATTTTTCTCTTATTTGTGATGATGTCTTTCATGTACTTTGCACAAGGAGGCATTTTCAAGATACCAGTCAAGCGAGTACGCTAAAAGACTGGCCTCAACATTTCAGCAAAGCGTTCAAACTCTTCATCATCTTTCTTTTTAGTTGACTTGGGTGGAAAAGGCATAGGTTTTTGAACCCACGGTTCTCTTTCTTTACCATGTTTTCTAGCAACAAAGTCTATTTTATCATATCTTTTGTTCTTAGGTTGTGGGTTATCAAGATCAACTAGTGGTTCTATCGCAACATCATTGTCTGGTTCTTTATTATTTGGTTGAGTGTCTTCATGAATATTAGCATTATCTTTTTCATTATCACTAGGTGAGTGTTCATTACCAGAATGAGTTTCAGCATCAGAGATAGAAGTTTCATTATCATTATCAGGAGGTTTTTCTACTTCAGGTGCACTAGAAGTATGCAAAGTCCTATCATTTTTCTTTTTCTTTTTCTTTCTAGAAGGACTAGGTGCACTAGTGATATTTCTTTGTGAATCTTGTTCAATTCTTTTTGGGTGTCCCTCAGGATAAAGTGGTTCCTGAGTCATTTTACCTCCTCTAGTTGCAACTCTAACAGCAAAGTCATGCATATTATGATTCATTTCATCAAGCAATTCTCTTTGTGATTTAGCAACTTGTTCTAACTGAGTTTGAACCATAGAAGCATGTTTTCCAGCACCTCTAACATCATTTGAGATTCTAAATAACAAGTCACTCAAGCGAGCAATCATATTAGAATTATATTTCAGTAGTTTCATAACATGTGCATTGAAGTGATCTTGTTTTCTAATGTAGTTTTCAAACTCATAAAGGCATTGACTAGCATGCATATTGTGAGGATTATCATTATCATTGAACTTCATTAGAGAATTTACCTCTACCACCTTAGGCAGTGGTGGTGTATTAAGCCCATGTATTTCTTCAATAGGAAGTAAATTTTTAACATCCTTAGCTTTAATACCTTTTCCATCATAGACTTTGCCTCTTGCATATCTTCAGGACTGAGATATAATATACCCCTCTTCTTCGGAGTGGGTTTAGCCGGTGGTTCAGGAATAGTCCAATCATCATAATTTTTCAATATGTTATTCAATAATTCTTTAGCTTGTCCAATAGTTCATTCCCTGAAAACACAACCAGCACAACTATCTAGGAAGTCCCTAGAAGCATTGGTTAGTCCATTATAGAAGATATCAAGTATTTCATTTTTCTTAAGAGGATGATCGGGCAAAGCATTAAGTAACTGGCAAAGCCTCCCCCAAGCTTGTGGGAGACTCTCTTCTTTAATTTGCACAAAGTTAAATATTTCCTGTAAGGCAGCTTGTTTCTTATGAGCAGGAAAATATTTTTCGGAGAAGTAATAAATCATATCCTGGGGACTACGCACACAACCAGGAGCAAGAGTATTGTACCAAGCTTTAGCATCACCCTTTAATGAGAAAGGAAATGATTTGAGAATAAAGTAATAGCGAGTTTTCTCATCATGAGTAAAAAGGGTGGCTATATCATTAAACTTAGTAAGATGTGCCACAACAGTTTCAGTTTCATAACCATGGAAAGGATCAGATTCAACCAAAGTAATTAACTCTGGGTCGACAGAGAATTCATAATCCTTATCATCAATAAAGATAAGTGAAGTCACAAACTTAGGATCACACTTCATTCTAGCATTCAGAGATTTTTCTTTATACTTGTGTAATAATTTCTCTAGATCATCTCTATCATTGCAAGCAAGAATATTTCTAGTTGTTTCTTCACTCATAACATAAACTTCCGGTACCCTAGGAAATTCATATCTAGGAAGGCTAGTTCTAGCAGGTGTTTCAGGATTTTCAGTTTCAAGCTCATCATCAGATTCAACAACATCATGTTGTATAACTCTAGCAATTTGTTTATCAAGAAATTCACCATGTGGCACATCATCATTATCAAGCAAGGTACTAGCATCATCATAAGATTCATTTAATGTAGAAGTAGCATCATCAATAACTTGCAACATATAAGAATTAGTAGCATATGGTTATGTTGCAAGTTTATTCATAACAGAAGGTGAATCTAAAGCAGAACTGGATGGCAGTTCCCTCTTCCTTGAGGGAAATAACTTAGTCTTAGGATCCTTCAGATTCTTCATAGTGATAATACGATAATAATCCCAAGTGACTCAACAAATATAGCTATGCTCCTCGGCAACGGCGCCAGAAAAAGGTCTTGATAACCCACAAGTATAGGGGATAGCAACAGTTTCCGAGGGTAGAGTATTCAGCCCAAATTTATAGATTCAACACAAGCGAAGGAATATTTGAAGGTATTAGCAGCTGACTTGTCAATTCAACAACACCTAGAGATTAATTATCTGCAGCAAGGTGATCAGTAGCAAAGTAGTTTGATAGTAGTGACAGCAGCAATAGTAACAGTAATAGTGATAGCAGTAATTTTGTAGCAAGGGTAACAGTGATTATAGCAGTAGTAACTTAGCAGAAACAATATAAGATAAATTCGTAGGCATTGGATCGGTGACTTGTTGGATGATATTCATCATGTGACAGTTATAACCTAGGGCGATACGGCAGTAGCTCCAGTTCATCGATATAATGTAGGCATGTATTCCGTAAATAGTCATATGTGCTTTATTAAAAGAACTTGCATGACATCTTTTGTCCTACCCTCCCATGGCAGCGGGGTCCATATTGGAAACTATGGGATAATAAGGCCTCCTTTTAATAGAGAAACGAAACAAAGCATTAGCACATAGTGAATACATGAACTCCTCAAACTATGGTCATCACCTGGAGTGGGCCCAATTGTTGTCACTCCGAGGTTGCTGGATCATAACACGTAGTAGGTGCCTATAACTTGCAAGATCGGATCTAAAACATGGATATAATGATGATAACATAAACGGTTCAGATCTGAGTTCATGGCACCCGGGCCCAAAGTGACAAGCATTAAGCATAGCAAAGTCATAACAACATCAATCTAGGAACATAGTGGATACTAGGGATCAAGCCCTAACAAAACTAACTCGATTACATGATGAATCTCATCCAACTCCTCACCGACCAACGAACCTATGAAGGAATTACTCACTCCCGGTGGGGAGCATCATGGAATTGGCGATGGAGAAGGGTTGGTGATGACGAAGAACAAAGACCCCCCTCTGTAGAGCCCCAAACGGACTCCAGATCTGCCCTCCCGAGGAAGAACAGGGCTTGGCGGCAGCTCCGTCTCGTGGGTCGCGATAATTCTTTCTCCCTAATTTTTCTGGAAAAATAGGATTTTATAGCGTCGGTTTTAGGGTCTACGGGGCCACCAGGTGGGGACAACCCACCTAGGCGCGCCCTAGTGGGTTGTGCCCACCTAGGTGCCCCTCTCCGGCATGTCTTGGCTCCAGAAATTCTTATTATTGATATAAAAAATCCTCGCAAAGTTTCGTTTCATTCCGAGAACTTTTATTTCTGCACAAAAACAACAGCATGGTAGTTCTGCTGAAAACAGCGTCAGTCCGGGGTTAGTTTCATGCAAATTAGAGTCCAAAACAAGAGGAAAAGCGTTCAGAAAAGTAGATACGTTGGAGACGTATCAGGAGCTCTTCTTGCACTTCCAGGCTCGCTTGATTGTTCGATGATCCCATGGCTTGATGAGGATCAAGGTGAGTAGAGATGCCAGCTAGTGTACCCCTCTCGGAGGCCGGAGGGTGAATCCCAAAGGTACTTTCCTCTTCTTGCTCCATAGCAACCTCTTCAGCTTCATCCCTCCTTAGATCTTCCTGGACCGACCTTATGTCCCCTTCCCCATTGTTGAAGGGTGAGGAAGACATGACATTGGTCTAGTTGAATCTGTCAGAAAACAGCAGGAAAAGAGATCATAGGATTTCTTCACGATACGGTGATCAACAGGTTCGGGAAGTATATACAGATTTTTTTTATCTTGGAGGACAAGCATACGGTAGAAAAACGGAGTCCGGAAGGTGTCCCAGGTGGGCACAACCCACCTGGGCACGCCAGGCTGGCACGCCCTGGTGTCTTGTGCCCACCAGGGGACGCTTCCTGGAAGCTTCTTTATTTCCAAAATTTTAAAATATTCCAAAACTGATAAAAAATATTTTTGCGGATTTTTCGGAGTCCGTTTACTTATCGTATCACGTACCTCCTTATTTTCACGATTGTGGAGTGTTCTGGAAGGATCTTTTATGTCTTCTTATGGGGTCAAAGTTTGGATAACATTACTTTCAACATTAATAGGCGTACCTGAGATATGATGCTTTATTAGTTGCCCATTGACAACCTTCGGGTTAGTACCTTCGGAATTATTTATTTTGATGGCTCCAGACTGGTAAACCTCATCGATAACATAGGGGCCTTCCCATTTTGAGAGGAGTTTTCCTGCAAAGAATCTGAAACAAGAGTTGTACAAAAGTCAAAAGAACATATTCTCCGACTTTAAACTCACGCTTTTGAATTATTTTGTCATGCCATATTTTTACTTTTTCTTTGAATAATTTAGCATTTTCATAAGCTTGGGTTCTCCACTCATCTAGAGAGCTAATATCAAATAACCTCTTTTCACTAGCAAGTTTGAAATCATAGTTGAGCTCATTGATGGCGCCAGAAATCCTTCTTGTTACGTCTTGAGCTTGCGTTGGTTTTCCCCAAAGAGGAAGGGATGATGCATCAGAGTAGCGTAAGTATTTCCCTCAGTTTTTGAGAACCAAGGTATCAATCCAGTAGGAGGCCACGCTCAAGTCCCTCGTACCTGCACAAAACAATAGCTACTCGCAACCAATGCGATTAGGGGTTGTCAATCCCTTCACGGTCACTTACGAGAGTGAGATCTGATAGATATAATATTTTTGGTATAAAGATGCAAAGTAAAAAGTAAAAGCAAAGTAAAAAGCAAAACAAGATTAAAGCGATGGAGATTGATATGATGAGAATAGACCCGGGGGCCATAGGTTTCACTAGTGGCTTCTCTGAAAAGCATAAGTATTCTACGGTGGGTGAACAAATTACTGTTGAGCAATTGACAGAATTGAGCATAGTTATGAGAATATCTAGGCATGATCATGTATATAGGCATCACGTCTGTGACAAGTAGAACGAAACGATTCTGCATCTACTACTATTACTCCACTCATCGACCGCTGTCCAGCATGCATCCAGAGTATTAAGTTAAAAACAGAGTAACGCCTTAAGCAAGATGACATGATGTAGAGAGATAAATTCATGCAATATGAAATAAACCCCATCTTGTTATCCTCGATGGCAATGATACAATACGTGCCTTGCTTCCCCTTCTGTCACTGGGTAAGGACACCGTAAGATCGAACCCAAAGCTAAGCACTTCTCCCATGGCAAGAACTACCAATCTAGTTGGCCAAACCAAACGGATAATTCGAAGAGACTTGCAAAGATAACCAATCATACATTAAAGAATTCAGAGAAGATTCAAATATTATTTATAGATAGACTTGATCATAAACCCACAATTCATCGGTCTCAACAAACACACCGCAAAAAGAAGATTACATTGAATAGATCTCCACAAGAGAGGGGGAGAACTTTGTATTGAGATTCAAAGAGAGAGAGGAATCCATCTAGGTACTAACTATGGACCTGAAGTTCTGAGGTAAACTACTCACACTTCATCGGAGGGGCTAGGATGATGTAGAAGCCCTCCGTGATGACGACCCTCTTCCGACGGAGCTCCGGAACAGGCCCCAAGATGGGATCTCATGGATACAGAAAGTTGCGGCGGTGGAATTAGGTTTTGGCTCATGTTCTGATCGTTTGGGGGTACGTAGGTATATATAGGAGGAAGGAGTACGTCGGTGGAGCACCGAGGGGCCCACGAGGCAGGGGGCGCGCCCTAGGGGGGGCGCCCCCACCCTCGTGACCTCCTCTTTGACTCCCTAGAGTAGGGTCCAAGTCTCCTGGATCACGTTCGGTGAGAAAATCACGTTCCCGAAGATTTAATTCCGTTTGGACTCCGTTTGATATTCTGTTTCTCCGAAACACTAAAATAGGCAAAAAAACAGCAATTCTGGGCTGGGCCTCTGGTTAATAGGTTAGTCCCAAAAATAATATAAAAGTGGAAAATAAAGCCCAATATAGTCCAAAACAGTAGATAATATAGCATGGAGCAATCAAAAATTATAGATACGTTGGAGACGTATCAGGCATCCCCAAGCTTAATTCCTGCTCGTCCTCGAGTAGGTAAATGATAAAAAGAGAATTTTTGATGCGGAGTGCTACTTGGAATAATTTCAATGCAAATCTTCTTAATTGTGGTATGAATATTCAGATTAGAAAGATTCAAGACAAAAGTTTATATTGACATAAAAATAATAATACTTCAAGCATACTAACAAAGCAATTATGTCTTCTCAAAGTAACATGGCCACAGAAAGTTATCCCTACAAAATCATATAGTCTGGCTATGCTCCATCTTCACCACACAAAGTATTTAAATTATGCACAACCCCAATGACAAGCCAAGCAATTGTTTCATACTCTAACTTTTTCAAAACTTTTTCAATATTCACGCAATACATGAGCATGAGCCATGGATATAACACTATAGGTGGAATAGAATGGTGGTTGTGGAGAAGACAAAAAGGACGGGAAGATAGTCTCACACAACTAGGTGTATCAACGGGCTATGGAGATGCCCATCAATATATATCAATGTGAGTGAGTAGGGATTTCCATGCAACGGATGCACTAGAGCTATAAATGTATGAAAGCTCAAAATGAAACTAAGTGGGTGTGCATCCAACTTGCTTGCTCACGAAGACCTAGGGCAAATTGAGGAAGCCCATCATTGGAATATACAAGCCAAGTTCTATAATGTAAAATTCCCACTAGTATATGAAAGTGACAACATATGAGACTCTCTATATGAAGAACATGGTGCTACTTTGAAGCACGATATATGAGACTCGCTATATCATGGTGCTACTTTGAAGCACAAGTGTGGAAAAAAGGATAGTAGCATTGCCCCTTTTTATTTATTTTCTCTTTTTTGGGCCTTCTTTTTTTTCTTTGGCATTTCTCTTTTTTTGGGACAATGCTCTATTGAATGATGATCATCACACTTTTATTTATTTACAACTCAATTCTAAACACAAGGTATGACTCTATATAGATGCCTCCGGCGGTGTACTAGGATATGCAATGAATCAAGAGTGACAAGTATGAAGAAATTATGAACGGTGGATTTGCCACAAATACTATGTCAACTACATGATCATGCTAAGCAATATGACAATGATGAATGTGTCATGATGAACTAGATGGTGGAAAGTTGCATGGCAATATATCTCGGAATGGCTATGGAAATGCCATAATAGGTAGGTATGGTGGCTGTTTTGAGGAAGGTATATGGTAGGTGTATGATACCGGCGAAAGGTGCGCGGTATTAAAGAGGCTAGCAAAGGTGGAAGGGTGAGAGTGCGTATGATCCATGGACTCAACATTAGTCATAAAGAACTCATATACTTATTGCAAAAATCTAGAAGTTATCAAAGCAAAGTATTATGCGCATGCTCCTAGGGGGATAGATTGGTAGGAAAAGACCATCGCTTGTCCCCGACCGCCACTCATAAGGAAGACAATCAATAAATAAATCATGCTTCGACTTCATCACATAACGGTTCACCATACGTGCATGCTACGGGAATCACAAACTTTAACACAAGTATTCTTTAAATTCACAACTACTCAACTAGCATGACTTTAATATTATCACCTCCATATCTCAAAACAATTATCATGCTTCAATCTTTTCTTAGTATTCAACACACTCAAAAGAAAGTTTCACAAATCTTGAACACCAAGCATATTATTATTAAGCAAATTACCATGCTATTAAGACTCTCAAAATAATTTAAGTGAAGCATGAGAGATCAATAGTTTCTTTGAAACAAATCCACCACCATGCTCTAAAAGATCTAAGAGAAGCACATAGAGCAAAATTATAACGCTCAAAAGATATAAGTGAAGCACATAGAGCAAAACTACTTAGATCAAAAGATATAAGTGAAGCACATAGAGCAAAACTACATAGCTCAAAAGATATAAGTGAAGCACATAGAGTATTCTATCAAATTTTAATTCATGTATGGCTCTCTCAAAAGGTGTGTACAGCAAGGATGATTGTGGCATACTAAGACACAAAGACACAAATAATACAAGACGCTCCAAGCAAAACACATATCATGTTGGTGAATAAAAATATAGCTCCAAGTAAATTACCGATGGAAGTAGACGAAAGAGGGGATGCCTTCCGGGGCATCCCCAAGCTTTGAATTTTTGGTGTCCTTGGATTATCTTGGGGGTGCCATGGGCATCCCCAAGCTTAGGCTCTTGCCACTCCTTGTTCCATGATCCATCAAAAGAATTCACCCAAAACTTGAAAACTTCACAACACAAAACTCAAAATAGAAAACTCGTGAGCTCCGTTAGCGAAAGAAAACAAAATACCACTTCAAGGTACTGTAATTAACTCATTATTTATTTATATTGGTGTTAAACCTACTGTATTCCAACTTCTCTATGGATTATAAACTATTTTACTAGCCATAGATTCATCAAAATAAGCAAACAACACACGAAAAACAGAATCTGTCAAAAACAGAACAGTCTGTAGTAATATGTAGCTAGCGCAAGATCTGGAACCCCAAAAATTCTAAAATAAATTTCTGGACGTGAATTTAGCTATTAATCATCTGCAAAAAGAATTAACTAAATATCACTCTTCAAATAAAAATGACAGCAGTTCTCGTGAGCGCTAAAGTTTCTGTTTTTTACAGCAAGTTCAACAAGACTTTCCCCAAGTCTTCCCAACGGTTCTACTTGGCACAAACACTAATTAAACACAAAAAAACACAACCAAAAAAGAGGCTAGATAATTTATTTATTACTAAGAAGGAGCAAAAATCAAGGAATAAAAATAAAATTGGGTTGCCTCCCAACAAGCGCTATCGTTTAACGCCCCTAGCTAGGCATAAAAGCGAGGATAGATCTAGGTATTGCCATCTTTGGTAGGCAATCCATAAGTGGCTCTCATGATAGTTTCATATGGTAATTTTATTTTATTTCTTGGAAAGTGTTCCATGCCCTTTTTTAATGGAAATTTAAATCTAATATTCCCTTCCTTCATATCAATAATCGCACCAACCGTTCTAAGGAAAGGTCTACCAAGAATAATAGGGCAAGAAGGATTGCAATCTATATCAAGAACAACGAAATATACGGACACATAATTCCTATTTGCAACAATAAGAACATCATTAATTCTTCCCATAGGTTTCTTAATAGTGGAATCCGCAAGGTGCAAGTTTAGAGAGCAATCATCAAAATCACGGAAATCTAATAAATCACATAAAGTCTTGGGAATAGTCGAGACACTAGCACCCAAATCACACAAAGCATAAAACTCATGATCTTTAATTTTAATTTTAATAGTTGGTTCTTTCCTTGCACTAATCAATGGAAATTCTCATGGCTTTGAGAGACTCATTTTTTTTGAGAAATTATACAGTGGGAGAGGCTCCCACTGTTTTTGTATTACTCAAGAAGTAAGGTACAATGTACAATCCATATATACAGACAACTCATCCTCCACTTTGGGAGGGAGTGTGGATAAATAGAGACCTGGATTAACTAGTTGGGATGGAGGTTGTTTACAAAGGAGAGAATAAAGTCTCTCAAATCAACTTTGGTTCTGTATTGAAGTAGGACAAAGTCTTTTTTGAACCTGTCAAGCCAATTATGATATGTTGGAGTGATGCCTCTAAAGAGTTTGTTATTCCTTTCTTTCCATATGCTCCATGCTGCTTGCAAGAAGATTTCCATGAACATGGGCTTATCCCAATTATTAGAGGCTTTGCTTATCCATTGCAATCTGGATCCAGATGCATCCCACGTGATTCCAATTTTGGACCAGCTGTATTTGCTAAAAGGGCATTGAAAGATCATGTGTTCCACATCCTCTTCAACTAGTTGGTCACACAAGAGACAGCTGAGGTCATCTTCGATGTTATAGTGTCTTCTCTTGAGCATATTACGAGTATTTAGTCGATCAGAGAGGAGGAACCATCCAAACATCTTGATTTTTAGTGTTACCTTGCTCTTCCAAAGCCAATGATAGGATTGGTGTGCCTTCACATCCCGAAAATAGAACTTGTAGTATCTGTTTGCTTTGAATTCCTTCGAGCCCCAACAATATTCCCATGTGTCATGTGTGTATGGAGTTTCCTGATTGCCAATGTGTAGCACTTTTTGTTGCAGGTCACAGACTTCATCAAGTGCTTGTATGGAGAGGGGGAGGTGGAACGTTTCATGGAGGGAAGTGGATCCCAAGAAATCCTTGACAGAGATGTCCTTGTTCAATGCAAAAGAGAAGGCTCGAGGGTGCGATTCTTCCAGCACAGACTCCAACCAAAGATCTTTCCACATAAGGATCGTGTCCCCCACATTTACATTTGCCTTGGAAATGCCTTTAAATATTGGTGTAAGTTTCAGCACGTCTTTCCACCAGAACGATCCACATGGCTCCAACGCATGTGGGATGTTGTGCGTGTAATATGTTGTCCATATCAGCTCCACCAAGGGCAGGTCATGATGATTGTAAAATTTGTGCAGATATTTGAGGAGGGCTTCGCTTTGGATACGGAGATTGATGATACCGAGGCCGCCACATTCTTTTGGTCGGCAAACCATGTCCCAGGCCGCTAGTGAATTGCATTTATCTCCTTGCTCTGTTTTTTTGTCCAAAGGCATTTCCTTCTGAGTTTATCTAGCAGTTCTAGGATCTTCGGTGGAAATTTGAGGGAACAGAGAGCAAAAATTACGAGTGATGTGACCATTGTGTTGAGGAGAGATAGTTTGGCACCATATGACAATAGAGTAAGAGTGCTGGTCATTCTTCTTTCCATCGAGCAAACTAGAGGCATCAGATCTTGGACTGTGGGTTTGGTAATTCCAAGAGGCAATCCCAAGTAAGTGAAAGGCATAGATCCTACCGTACAGCCAAAGATTGAGGCGATGGCGTTGTAGCAGTCGGGGTCACAGTTGATCGGGATTAATGTGGATTTGTGAAAATTTATGTTTAAACCAATGGAAGCAGCATAATCAGAGAGAATGCCTTTGATCGTCGTAGCTTGCTCAACTGAGGCTGGAAGTAGAATAATCGTGTCGTCAGCATACTGGATCACCAGGTAATCTTTCTGGTTTGGTCTCTGAAACGGAAGTTGAATTTGTCCTTGTCGGAATGCGTCATTAATAGCAGCCTGAAGAAGATCTGCAGCCAGAACGAAGATGAGTGGTGATAGGGGGTCACCTTGACGAACCCCACACTTGCAAAGAAACTGTCGGTCTGGCACACTATTGAGGAGGACAGAGGATTTTCCCGATGAGAAGATGCATTTAATCCAATCCAGCCATTTGGCATCAAATCCCATATGCTCCATAATTTTAATCATGGCGGCATGTTCAATCGTGTCAAAAGCTTTGGCAAAGTCTAGCTTGAGCAAGACAATTTTTTGTTTTGAAGTTTGGCATTGGTGTATGTACTCGAATGCCCAAGCCAAGCAATCTTGTATGGATCTGCCTTTGATGAATTCGTATTGATTGTGATGGACAATTTTAAGAATGAGCTTTTGTAGTCGGTTTGCGAGGAGTTTCGTTATGACCTTAAGGCAGCAGTTGAGTAAAGTGATTGGCCGAAAATCCGAAACAGACTCTCGAGAACGAACCTTGGGTATGAGTGTAATAAAGCCCTCATTAACGCTTTCAAGGTTGAGACCACCTTCATAAAATTGATTGCATAGGCCATAGAAGTCATGTTTGATCAAATGCCAGCATTTTTTCAGAAATAGGCCATTGAATAGATCTAAGCTTTAAAAAATCAATCTCAAGATAAATTCTATCAACGTTTCTAGCCAAATCATCAACTTTAAGCAATTTCTCTTCAAGCAAAGCATTAAAATTCTTTTGTGAATTCATAAACTCTTTAACACTATTCTCAAATTCAGAGGGCATCTTATTATAATTTCCACAAGAGTTGTTGTAGGAATTTCCATAATTATTAGAAGGATTACTAGGATATGGCCTAGGATTAAAATTCCCTCTATAAGCGTTGTTACCAAAATTATTCCTACCAAAAAAATTCACATACATAGATTCATTATTATTATCAATCAAAGTGGACAAAGGCATATCATTAGGATCAGAAGAAACACTCTTAGTAGCAAATAATTTCATAAGTTCATCCATCTTTCCACTCAACACATTGATTTCTTCTATCGCATGCACTTTTTTATTAGAAGATCTTTCAGTATGCCATTGAGAATAATTAACCATAATATTATCTAGGATTTTAGTAGCATCTCCTAAAGTGATTTCCATAAAAGTGCCTCCCGTGGCCGAATCTAAAAGATTTCTAGAAGCAAAATTCAATCCGGCATAAATTTTTTGTATAATCATCCACAAATTCAAACCATGAGTAGGGCAATTACGTATCATTAATTTCATTCTATCCCAAGCTTGTGAAACATGTTCATGATCAAGTTGCTTAAAATTCATAATATCGTTTCTAAGAGAGATGATCTTAGCGGGAGGGAAATACTTAGAGATAAAAGCATCTTTGCACTTGTTCCATGAATCAATACTATTTTTAGGCAAAGCCGAAAACCAAGCTTTAGCACGATCTCTAAGCGAAAAAGGAAATAGCTTCAATTTAACGACATCATTATTGACATCTTTTTTCTTTTGCATATCACATAAATCAACGAAGCTATTCAGATGAGTAGCGGCATCTTCACTAGGAAGGCCGGCGAATTGATCTTTCATAACAAGATTCAACAAAGCAGTATTAATTTCACAAGATTCAGCATCGGTAAGAGGAGCAATCGGAGTGCTAAGGAAATCATTATTGTTGGTATTGGTGAAGTCACACAACTTGGTAGTATCTTGAGCCATCGCGACAAACAAGCAATCTAACACACGAGCAAACAAAAAGCAAGCGGGCAAAAGAGGCAAATAGAGAGGGAGGATAGAGAGAGAGAGAGGGCGAATAAAATGACAAAGGTGAATTGGGGGGAGAGGAAAACGAGAGGCAAATGGCAAATAATGTAATGCGAGAGATAGGGATTGTGATGGGTACTTGGTATGTTGACTTTTTGCGTAGACTCCCCGGCAACGGCGCCAAAAATCCTTCTTGCTACGTCTTGAGCTTGCGTTGATTTTCCCCGAAGAGGAAGGGATGATGCAGCAGAGTAGCATAAGTATTTCCCTCAGTTTTTGAGAACCAAGGTATCAATCCAGTAGGAGGCTACGCTCAAGTCCCTCGTACCTGCACAAAACGATAGCTACTCGCAACCAACGCGATTAGGGGTTGTCAATCCCTTCACGGTCACTTACGAGAGTGAGATCTGATAGATATAATATTTTTGGTATAAAGATGCAAAGTAAAAAGTAAAAGCAAAGTAAAAAAGCAAAACAAGATTAAAGTGATGGAGATTGATATGATGAGAATAGACCCGGGGGCCATAGGTTTCACTAGTGGCTTCTCTCAAGAGCATAAGTATTCTACGGTGGGTGAACAAATTACTGTTGAGCAATTGACAGAATTGAGCATAGTTATGAGAATATCTAGGCATGATCATGTATATAGGCATCACGTCTGTGACAAGTAGATTGAAACGATTCTGCATCTACTACTATTACTCCACTCATCGACCGCTATCCAGCATGCATCCAGAGTATTAAGTTAAAAATAGAGTAACGCCTTAAGCAAGATGACATGATGTAGAGAGATAAATTCATGCAATATGAAATAAACCCCATCTTGTTATCCTCGATGGCAATGATACAATACGTGCCTTGCTACCCCTTCTGTCACTGGGTAAGGACACCGCAAGATCGAACCCAAAGCTAAGCACTTCTCCCATGTCAAGAACTACCAATCTAGTTGGCCAAACCAAACGGATAATTCGAAGAGACTTGCAAAGATAACCAATCATACATAAACAAATTCAAAGAAGATTCAAATATTATTTGTAGATAGACTTGATCATAAACCCACAATTCATCGATCTCAACAAACACACTGCAAAAAGAAGATTACATCGAATAGATCTCCACAAGAGAGGGGGAGAACTTTGTATTGAGATTCAAAGAGAGAGAAGAAGCCATCTAGCTACTAACTATGGACCCGAAGGTCTGAGGTAAACTACTCACACTTCATCGGAGGGGCTAGGATGATGTAGAAGCCCTTCGTGATGACGACCCTCTTCCGGCGGAGCTCTGGAACAGGCCCCAAGATGGGATCTCGTGGATACAGAAAGTTGCGGTGGTGGAATTAGGTTTTTGGCTCCTGTTCTGATCGTTTGGGGGTATGTAGGTATATATAGGAGGAAGGAGTACGTCGGTGGAGCACCGAGGGGCCCACGAGGCAGGGGTGTGCACCCTAGGGGGGCGCCCCCACCCTCGTGACCTCCTCTTTGACTCCCTGGAGTAGGGTCCAAGTCTCCTGGATCACGTTCGGTGAGAAAATCACGTTCCCAAAGATTTTATTCCGTTTGGACTCCGTTTGATATTCTGTTTCTCCGAAACACTAAAATAGGCAAAAAACTGCAATTTTGGGCTGGGCCTCCGGTTAATAGGTTAGTCCCAAAAATAATATAAAAGTGGAAAATAAAGCCCAATATAGTCCAAAACAGTAGATAATATAGGATGGAGCAATCAAAAATTATAGATACGTTGGAGACGTATCATATACCCATTAGAGGAAGGAAAAGGTCACATATAATCAAATCCCCAAACATCAAATGGTTCAACAGCAAGTGAATAATTCATAGGCATTTCTTGACGCTTACCGATATTACCTATTCTTTGACATTCATCACAAGATAAGACGAACTTACGAGCATCCTTGAAGAGAGTAGTCCAATAATATCCATACTACAATACCTTATGAGCAGTTCTATCTCCAGCATGATGCCCTCCACAAGCTTCGGAGTGACATTTCCATAGGATTTGTCCCTGTTCATGCTCGGGTACATAATGTCTAATAATACCATCTACTCCTTTATAAAGATGTGGGTCATCCCAAAAGTAATGTCTTAAATCATAGAAGATTTTTTTTCTTTTGTTGGTATGTAAAGCTAGGTGGTAAATATTTAGCAACAATGTAATTAGCATAGTCATCATACCAAGGAGTAATGTGAGCAACATTTATTGCAGCTAACTGCTCATCAGGAAAACTATCATCAATAGGTAGTGGGTCATCAAGCACATTTTCAAGCCTAGATAAATTATTAGCTACTGGGTTCTCAGCTCCTTTTCTATCAATGATATGTAAATTAAATTCTTGTAACAAGAGAACCCATCGAATAAGTCTAGGTTTAGCATCTTTCTTTTCCATAAGATATTTTATAGCAGCATGGTCTGTGTGAACAGTTACTTTGGAATCAACATTATAAGGTCTAAATTTATCACAAGCAAACACAACTGCTAAGAATTCCTTTTCAGTAGTAGCATAATTTCGTTGAGCACTGTCTAGAGTTTTACTAGCATAATGAATTACATTAAGTTTCTTATCAACTCTTTTTCCTAGAACAGCACCAACAGCATAATCACTAGCATCACACATAATTTCAAAAGGCAAGTTACAATCAGGTGGTTGAACAATAGGTGCAGAAATTAAGGCTTTCTTGAGTGTTTCAAAGGCTTCTAAACAATCATCATCAAAAACAAAGGGAATATCCTTTTGCAAGACACTAGTGAGAGGCCTATAAATTTTAGAAAAGTCTTTGATAAATCTCCTATAGAAACCAGCATGACCTAGTAAACTACGAATACCTTTTATATCTTTGGGATATGGCATTTTCTCAATTGCACCAACCTTTGCTTTGTCCACTTCAATACCTCTTTCAGAAATTTTATGACCCAAGACAATGCCTTCATTAACCATAAAGTGGCACTTCTCCCAATTCAAGACAAGATTTGTTTGTTCACATCTCTGTAAAACTCGATCAAGATTGCTTAAACAATCATCAAAGGACTTCCCATAAACAGAAAATTCATCTATGAAAACCTCAACAATCTTTTCACAAAAGTCAGAGAATATAGCAGTCATACACCTTTGAAAGATAGTAGGTGCATTACATAAACCAAAAGGCATATGTCTATAAGCATAGGTTCCAAAAGGACAAGTAAAAGTGGTCTTTTCTTAAACAGATTGAGAAACAGGTATTTGTGAAAAGCCAGAATATCCATCAAGGAAGCAAAAGTGTGTGTGCTTAGATAATCTTTCAAGCATTTGATCAATAAGAGGCAAAGGGTAATGATCTTTTCTAGTTGCTTTGTTTAATTTTGTAAAATCTATTACCATTCTATAGCCTCTAACAATTCTTTGTGGAATAAGTTCATTCTTATCATTAGGAACAACAGTTATACCTCCTTTCTTAGGAACACAATGAACATGACTTACCCATCTACTATCAGCTATAGGATAGATTATACCTGCTTCCAGAAGTTTTAATATCTCCGTTCTTACCACTTCTTTCATCTTCGGATTTAACCGACGTTGGTGATCAACAACGAGTTTAGCATCAGGTTCCATATTAATTTTGTGCTGACATAGAGTGGGACTAATGCCCTTTAAATCATCAAGAGTATATCCAATAGCAGCTCGATGCTTCCTTAGAACTTCCAATAATCTTTCTTCTTCATGTTCTGAAAGGTTAGCACTAATAATAACATGATATATCTTCTTTTCATTAAGATAAGCATATTTCAAAGTGTGTGGCAATTGTTTTAATTCAAACACAGGATCACCTTTAGGTGGAGTAGGACCTCCTAGAGTTTTAATAGGCAAGTTGTGTTTAAGCACATGACGTTGTTCAAAGAAAATTTTATCTATTTCATTTCTTTCATGCATATGTAAATCATTTTCATGGTCTAGCAAATATTGTTCTAAAGGATCAGTAGGTGGTACAACAATAGAAGCAAGACCAATTGATTCGTCCTTACTAGGCAATTCTTTTTCATGAAGCTTTCTACCAAACTTAGAAAAGTTAAACTCATGAGACTCATCACAGAAACTAACACCGAGAGTTTGTTTCTCACAATCTATCTTAGCATTAACGGTGTTCAAGAAAGGTCTACCAAAGATAATGGGACAAAAGTCATCTTGTGGGGAACCAAGAACAAGAAAATCAGTAGGGTATTTTATTTTCCCACACAAGACTTCAACATCTCTAACAATCCCGATCAGTGATATAGTGTCTCTATTAGCAAGTTTAATAGTAACATCTATGTCTTCTATTTCGGCGGGTGCTATGTCATTCATAATTTCTTGATATAATGTGTAAGGAATAGCACTCACACTAGCACCTATGTCACATAAACCATGATAACATTGATCTCCAATTTTAACTGAGATGACAGACATGCTAGCAACAGGTCTATGTTTGTCCTTTTTATCAGGTTTGGCAATTCTAGCAGCTTCTTCACAGAAGTAAATAACATGCCCATCCATATCTTCTTCCAAGAGATCTTTAATCATAGCAATACTAGGTTCTACTTTAATTTGTTCATCAGGCTTAGGTGTTCTAATATAGCTTTTGTTAACCATAGTTGAAACTTTAGCATGTTCCTTTATCCAAACAGGGAAAGGTGGTTTCTCAATATAAGCAGAAGGAACAACTGGATCAACATTATAAAGTATAGTTTCTTCTATAACTGGTACCGGTTCTTCAGTTTCTTCTTTAATAGATGGGTGACATTTAAATCACTTCTCTTTAGGGATTTCAACATGAGTAGCAAATGATTCACAAAAGGAGGCTACTATCTCAGAGTCAAGTCCATATTTAGTGCTAAACTTTTTAAAAGCATCCGTATCCATAAAAGATTTAACACAATCATACTGAAGTTTAATACCCGACTCTTTACCTTTGTCGAGTTCCCAATCTTCAGAGTTGCATTTAATTCTTTCTAAAAGATCCCCCAGAATTCAATAGTCTTCTTAATAAAAGAACCAGCACAAGAATTATCAAGCATGGTTTGATCATTACGAGAAAGCCGAGCATAAAAATTATGTATAATAATTTCTATTGAGAGCTCATGATTGGGGCATGAATATAACATTGACTTAAGCCTCCCCCAAGCTAGAGTGATACTTTCTCCTTCACAAGGCCAATATATATATATATAATTCTGATCATGGTGAACTAGATGCATAGGATAATTTTTTTGATGGAACTCCAATTTCAAACGATTCCAATTCCATGATCCAATATCATCACATAGCCTATACCATGCCAATGCTTTTCCCTTCAAAGATAAAGGGAAAACCTTTTTCATAACTTTATCTCCGGGTAAACCTGCAAGCTTGAACAATCCACAAATTTGTTCTACATATATCAAGTGCATATCAGGATGTTCGGTTGCATCTCCTTCATAAGGATTAGCTAGCATTTATTCTATCATACCTGAAGGAATTTCATATTCAATATTTTTAGTAGGTGCAGTAGGTTGAGGGGTAACTAATTGTGGTTTCAGACGAGGTGAAGATACCTCGAACAAACCCTCAAAGGATTGTTTTCCATAGTAACAAGTCACAATAAATTTCAGCACACTATATACATGTTTCCTTACCAAATTACACTTACCAAAGGTGCTTCACTCCCCGGCAACGGTGCCAGAAAATTGCCTTGATGACCCAAAAGTATAGGGGATCAATTGTATCTCTTTTCAATAAGTAAGAGTGTCGAACCCAGCGAGGAGCAGAAGGAAATGACAAGTGGTTTTCAGCAAGGTAATGTCTACAAGTGTTGAAATTGTAAGTAACGGAGTAGTTTGATAGCAAGATAATTTGTAACGAGCAAGTAGTGATAGTAGTAAGAAATGTGCAGCAAGGTATCCCAATCCTTTTGAGGCAAAGGACAGGCCAAAACGGTCTCTTATGATAAGCAAAGCGTTCTTGAAAGTACACGGGAATTTCATCTAGCCACTTTCATCATGTTGGCTTAATTCGTGTTCGCTACTTTGAAATTTTAATATGTGGGTGGACCGGTGCTTAGGTGCTATTCTTACTTGAACAAACCTCCTACTTATGATTAACCCTCCCGCAAGCATCCGCAACTACGAGAAAAGTATTAAAAATAAATTCTAACCATAGCATTAAACCTTTGGATCCAATCGGTCTCTTACAGAATAGTGCATAAACTAGGGTTTAAGCTTCTGTCACTCTCGCAACCCATCATCTAATTGCTACTCCACAATGCATTCCCTTAGGCCCAAATATGGTGAAGTGTCATGTAGTCAACGTTCACATGACACCACTAAGGGAATCACAACATACATACTATTAGAATATCAAACACATATCAAGTTCGCATGATTACTTGCAACATGATTTCTCTCGTGACCTCAAGAACAAAAGTAACTACTCACAAATGATAAACATGCTCAAGATTAGAGGGGTATTAAATATCATATTGGATCTGAACATATAATCTTCCACCAAATAAACCATATAGTAATCAACTACAAGATGTAATCAACACTACTAGTCACCCACAAGCACCAATCTATAGTTCCGGTAACAAGATTGAACACAAGAGATGAACTAGGGTTTGAGATGAGATGGTGTTGTTGAAGATGTTGATGGATATTGCCCTCCCCAAGATGGGAGAGTTGTTGGTGATGATGATGACGATGATTTCCCCCTCCAGGAGGGAAGTTCCCCCGGTGGAATCGCTCTGCCTGAGGGCAAAAGTGCTCCTGCCCAAGTTCTGCCTCGAGGCGGCGGCGCTCCATCCCAAAAGTCCTCTCCTTATTTTTTTCTAGGTCAAAATGACTTATATACCAGAAGATGGGCACCAGTGGTGGGCCGAGGAGAGCACAACCCACTAGGGCACGACTGGGCTCCCTGGCATGCCCAGGTGGGTTGTGCCCACCTAGTGGGCCCCCTCTGGTACTTATTGGCTCCAATATTCCTCTTATATTCCATAAAAAATCCTTGTGAAGTTTCAGCTCATTTGGAGCTGTGTAGAATAGGTAGCTTGACGTAGCTTTTTCAGGTCCAGATTTCCAGCTGCCGGAATTCTCCCTCTTGGTGTATACCTTGCATATTATGAGAGAAAAGACATTAGAATTACTCCAAAAAGCTTTATTATGGTTAAAAACATCATAAATAATAGTAAGAAAACATGATGCAAAATGGACGTATCACACGTCATGATAAGCCTTGCAAGCAATGTGACTAATGATTTAGTTACGGGGTGATGCATTATGGAACGAGTAAAGAGACTTGCCAGTAATGAGATTGAACTAGGTATGAAGTAACATACCGATGACAAAGGGAATGACGTATGTTACCATTACGGTGTGACCGATAAAGATCTTCGAAGAATATGTAGGAACCAATATGAGCATCCAGGTTTCGCTATTGGTTATTAACCGGAGAGGTGTCTCGGTCATGTCTACATAGTTCTCGAACCCGTAGGGTCCGCACACTTAACGTTCGATGATGATTTGTATTATGAGTTATGTGTTTTGGTGACCGAAGTTTGTTCGAAGTCTCGGATGAGATCACGGACATGACGATGAGTCTCGAAATGGTCGAGAGGTAAAGATTTATATATTGGACGATAGTATTCGGACACCGGAAGTGTTTCGGAATGTATCAGGTACGTATCGAAGCACTGGGGGGTTACCAGAACCCCCCGGGGGAAGATATGGGGCCACACGGGCCATAGGACGGAGGCAAGCCAGCCCACAAGGGTGGCGCCCCCCAAGGGAGGAGTCTGAATTGGACTAGGGGAGGGGGCGTGATACGTCCACTTTGCATCATGCTTTTATATCGATATTTATTGCATTATGGGCTGTTATTACACATTATGTCACAATACTTATGCCTATTCTCTCTTATTTTACAAGATTTACATGAAGAGGGGAATGCGGGCAGCTAAAATTCTGGGCTGGAAAATGAACAAATATTAGGGACCTATTCTGCACATCTCCAAAAGTCCTGAAACTTCACAGGAGCATGTTTCAGAATATATAAAAAAAATTGGGCGAAAGAAGTACCAGAGGGGGCCACCCACCGTCCATGAGGGTGGGGGGCGCGCCCCTAGCTCGTGGGCCCCCTGGTGGCACTCCGATGCCCATCTTTGGCTATATGGAGTCTTTCATCCAGGAAAAAACCATAAGCAAGCTTTCAGGAAGAAACTCCGCCGCCACGAAGTGGAACCTTGGCGGAACCAATCTAGGGCTCCGGCAGAGCTGTTCTGCCGGGGAAACTTCCCTCCGGGAGGGGGAAATCATCACCATTGTCATCACCAACGATCCTCTCATCGATAGGGGGTCAATCCCCATCAACATCTTCACCAGCACCATCTCATCTCAAACCCTAGTTCATCTCTTGTATCCAATCTTTGTATCCAAACCATAGATTGGTACCTGTGGGTTGCTAGTAGTGTTGATTACTCCTTGTAGTTGATGCTAGTTAGTTTACTTGGTGGAAGATCATGTGTCCAGATCCATTATGCATATTAATACCCCTCTGATTATGAACATGAATATGCTTTGTGAATAGTTACGTTTGTTCCTGAGGACATGGAAGAAGTCTTGCTATAAGTAGTCATGTGAATTTGGTATTCGTTCGATATTTTGATGAGATGTATGTTGTCATCCCTCTAGTGGTATCATGTGAACGTCGACTACATGACACTTCACCATTGTTTGGGCCTATAGGGAGGCATTGGGAAGTAATAAGTAGATGATGGGTTGCTAGAGTGACAGAAGCTTAAACCCTAGTTTATGCGTTGCTTCATAAAGGGCTGGTTTGGATCCATATGTTTCATGCTATGGTTAGGTTTACCTTAATACTTCTGTTGTAGTTGCGGATGCTTGCAATGGGGGTTAATCATAAGTGGGATGCTTGTCCAAGTAAGGATAGTACCCAAGCATCGGTCCTCCCACATATCAAATTATCAAAGTACCGAAAGTGAATCATATGAACATGATGAAAACTAGCTTGACGATAATTCCCATGTGTCCTCGGGAGCGCTTTCCTGCATATAAGAGTTTGTTTAGGCTCGTCCTTTGCTACAAAAAGGATTGAGCCACCTTGCTGCACCTTATTTACTTTTATTACTTGCTACTCATTACAAATTACCTTATCACAAAACTATCTGTTACCGATAATTTCAGTGCTTGTAGAGAATACCTTACTGAAAATTGCTTATCATTTCCTTCTGCTCCTCGTTGGGTTCGACACTCTTACTTATCGAAAAGGCTACGGTAGATCCCCTACACTTGTGGGTCATCAAGACTATTTTCTAGCGCCGTTGCCGTGGAGTGAAGCGCCTTTGGTAGGTGGAATTTGGTAAGGAAAAATTTATATAGTGTGCTGAAATTTACTGTCACTTATTACTATGGAACATAATCGTTTGAGGGGCTTGTTTGGAGTATCTTCACCCCGACCAGTAGAGCAAATAGTTTCTCCTCAACCTACTGAACCTACTGACAATGTTTACTTTGAAATTCCTTCGGGTATGATAGAGAAACTGCTAGCTAATCTTTTTGCAGGAGATGGAACATTGCATCCCGATGAAGTTTGTGGATTATTTAAGCTTGCAGGTATGCCCAATGATGTTATCAAGAAGAAGGTCTTCCCTTTTTCTTTGAAGGGAGAGGCATTGACAAGGTATAGGCTATGTGATGATATGGGATCATGGGACTACAAGCGATTGAAATTGGAATTTCATCAGAAGTTTTATCCTATGTGTCATGGAATTGTCACGGCAGATGTCCTAGCAAAAGGACTTAGTCGTAGGGCCATCGAAACTAGGAAGCTTAAAGGGGTTAAACGGGACAAAGTACACGAGAGGTTTATACTAGTTCGGCCCCTGAGAGATGAAGGTAAAAGCCTACGTCTAGTTGTGTTGGAATTGCTGGGGTTTCGATCACCAAGAGGCTAATCCGCCGGCTTGGTTATCGATCTCTTGTTTCTTGCCCTAAGCCGCCGCCGGGTCGTCCCCTTATATACATGGGTTGACGCCTGGCGGCCTACCGAGTCCCGGCCGGCTCATAAAACGTGTCCGGCTCGGTGACTTCTTTTATATGCCTTTCTTTACAAGTCTTTTCTTACATACGACGGTTTACAATATTGGGCCTTAAGCCGCCTCTAGGCTTAGGCCTTCTATAAGTCTTAATAAACCATCGCCTTGAATGTTACTGGGCTTCCTTTCTAACCTGCCATTGGGGCTGACCCAGCCCCTCCTGGGCGGGTCTTACCTGGTAGCTATATTCCCAACATTAGGCCCCAGGTTGACTTTGAACTTTGTTCCTTGTCAATCTTCAATACTTAAATGAAATCCATCTTCCTATTTCTGTAAAAATTCTATCACCCGCCGTGACGTCATCTTCTAAGAACACAAAAAACTGTTATGACATCACCCTCAACGGATCTTTAGCTTTTAATGTCTTCCAAGAATCGAGGCGTTCGTTTAGTTGGATAGTCATTATTTGGGTCTTCCTTGATTTTCACGCCCGCCTGTTTGCTTATCCCCTTATAAATAGGCACACCCCGGTCCTTCTCATTCTTCTCTCTCTTCCTCTTCTTCCTCTCGCAACTCCACCGCTACTCGAGCTCCGCCGCCATCGTAGCGCACCTCGTCCCCGTCGACCTTGGCTGCTGCATCAACCGGAATCAGTCAAGAGAATGGCGGCGACTCTCCGCGGAAGATTCGTGGTTGTAAGTGTTTGCCCTCCTGTTCCTCAGATCCGCATTAGGGTGTCTAGGTTTTCTGCATGTTTTTCATAGTTCATCTTAGTTTCTTCATATTTCCTCCACTGCAGCTTCTTCTTGATCCAAAAAGAACATGTACTCGTGCGGAAGATGTTTTGTGCCCATCCTTGATACCAGTAGATTCCTTCTCTTGGCACAAAAAGCCTCATTAGAACTCACGAACTCATCTATGCTGGATTTTTAGGTCTAGAATATTTTCCATTTCGAACGGCCGTTTGATCCAAAATAATATCAGGAAATTATGAAACTTGTTTGTCTCAACACTTAGCCAATTCTGTTGCTGGTATTTCTCAAATATTTGTAGTCATGGCGGCTTATGGTGCCGGCTTACTTTTTCCTTTATATGACATTAGCCCTTACGTAAGCCGCCATTACTTATTTGTAGCATTATCATTTAACTTCACCATCACCATTGAATTGAACCGGCATGTTACTTTCTTTTCAGTTTGTGTTTTGATCATCATGCCGTCAAAAGCACCGACCGTCTGCAACTGGGTCCCCTCCACAGTAGCTGAGGATAACTTGAAGGAATTCTTCACCATAGGATTTTTGCCAGGAAAGAGTGTTATGTCTTACCGTGCACCTGACCTGGACGAGGAACGGCCCAATCCCAAAGATGGTGAAGTCATTGTCTTTTCTGACCACATGAATCGGGGCTTTTCACCACCCGGCTCAAAGTTCTTCAGAGATGTTCTCCATTTTTCAAACTCCACGCTCAAGATCTCGGGCCCAATTCCATATCCAATATCTACGATTTCCAAGTTCTTTGTGAGGTGTACCTTCAAGAAGAACCGACTGTGGAACTCTTTAGAGAGTATTTTTATCTGAACCACCAGAATGAGTGTACCAATGGCCCTAGCCTGGAACTTGGAGGCATCTCAATTCAGTGCCGACAGGGCGCCGTCTTCCCCCTAATAGTCTTGCCGAGTCATCCCAAAGACTGGAATCAGACCTGGTTCTACTATCAAGACACTTCACCAGCCAATGAGAAACCACTGCCGGGTTATCGCGCGGATCGTCTAGATTCCAAGTTTTCTCTCCCTGACAAGCTTTCTACCACCGAATGTAAGAAGCTTATTCCATCAATTAAAAGGATTAATGCCTTACTGGGGAACGACTTAACTGGAGTTGATTTGACTCGTTGCTGGGTCTCATGGCGGGTCATCCCTCTAAGCCACCGATCCAAATTGATGTATGAATATGGTGGAGGCCCACATGACTCTCTTCGTCACAGCTCCGTTCAACTAACTGAAGAAATTGTTTCAATGTCGACCCTTCTGGTGAACGGCAAATATGAAGATTGCAGTAAAGTCAGGTTAAACCCCTTCTACAAACTTAACCCGGCGCCAGAGGTAAAGAACCCCTGACCTCTTTCTCTTTGTATTTTTCTCAGCCGTTTTAAACACCTGCATGACTTTTCATCTTGTTTACTTGTTTACAGGCCAAATCTGACTTCTGGAAAGCCAAGTATGACCACGAAGCCGCCAAGAAGGCTAGAGCCGCTGCCATGACCGCCAAGAAGACGACCCGGAGGTCTAAGAAGAAGAAGAGCACCGTTGAGGACCTGTTAAATCTTGATGATACTTCTGAGTCGGAGGTAGCCCTTGACTCCCTTGGCCAGTTTTCTAATAACCTTATTGACACTAACTATTTCCAGGACAACACGGGGGCCAGTCAGGCCGTAGAAGAAGAGGTAACTATTTCCTCCGACTCAGCCCATTTGCCAAGATAGAAACATCGACTGGTAACCCGGAAAGTAAGGTTTTCGCACCCTTTAGCTTATTTGGACCCTCATTTTCTTTTGAAAAAGAAGCAACATGAGAGCCACCGTCAGGACCGGAACGATGATGAACCGCCTTCCATTGTACAACAAACTCCTCAAAAACATCAGAATGAGGTCTCTTTTATCTTTATCTTCTGCTTTTATTAATGAGTCTATTATCTTGCATTACTAACTTTATTTTACCTTTGCAGGAGGTTTCTCGCTCTTATGGCGACTCATCTCAGACTCAATTTCCGGCCTTCAGGACTGCCCCTGCGTAAGGAAAAATTCCTCTTTCCTCTATGTCTTTCAAACTGTATCTTTGTACTAACTGTCTCATAACCTCTTTCTTAGTGGTGAAGCCAAGTCCAAGAAGGCCAAGGTGACTAAACCGGCAGAAGACCCGTCAATCCTTGCACCTGAACCGACCATGCCAACTTCTCCCCCTCGAACTGAAGCACCAGAAGACCCGGCTGCCAATGCTTAATTAGACCCTCCTGAGCCATCAGCTGATGACACCATTGTTAACCCCTCTACTGCCGGACCATCCAACTCGGCTAACCCGCCATCATCTTCTGACCATGACGTTCTCATCACTGGAAGCCGTTTTGTTGAGCCGGGGACTCCCATCGTGTTAGCTCGACACGCCGCTAAACAAGAAGCCCTGGAGAGACAGAAAGTGCGTTTTGATATCTCTCACTACAGTCATCTGAATTCTAATGACATATTGTCTGGCTATCTCAGTCATGTTCATTCCAGCCGTGAGTCAGAGATTGAGATGGTCAAGCAACTTCAACTGAAATATGAGGTATGTTCTCCGGTTTACTTATACTCTGCCAGCCCCCAAGTCTTCAGATGATGATCCTGAATGATTTGGAAACTTTATGATATAGATGGATACTTTCTCTATAAGTCTTTCAAAAGTCCAACAGAATAGTGCAAACTTCACCTGTAGTCCCCAAGGGCTGGTTCACTTGATCATAAATGAGCCGGTTCTTAATTTCATAACTGTCTTGTGCCAGTCCCAATAAATATTGTAATCCGGGTTAATCTTGAGAGACTTTCTAAATATCATGCATTAGCCCCCAACTGCCAAGTACTGTTACTTTGTAAGACACTTGGGACTTGAATATATAAGAGTCATAAGAAATTGTTTTGACAGACATTAGCCCCCAAGTGTCAAGTGGTATTGCAGTGCAAAGTACTTGAGACTTGAATCTTTATAACTTTTAGTTTAAGCTTTGACACACCTGTGTATGTTTTATAGAACACCCTAGCTGAACTGGGCTCCCAATTAAGTGATGCAAAGACCCGGCTGGCGGATCAAGAGGCAGAAATCAAGTCTGCTGATTCTAAACTTCAATTGAGTTTTGCTGAGACGGAAAAATTGAAAAACAGCTTGACTGCCAAAAAGAAATCCTGGGCCGAAGAAAAGACGCTGCTGACACAACACGCTGAAAAAGTTGAAGCATCTCTTGAAGAGGTTACCACGGAGCTTACCAGTTTAAAAAACTGGGTGTCTCAAATGGTTTCTTCCATCTTTGGTAAGCCATATGCACTGGTCCTTTATACCTTCTTTTGACCCAGAATATAAACCGCCTGCTAACCCCTTGCTTAAAAATATGTGCAGGTCCGCGAAGCAAAAATCTGAGCCAAGATAATGTGACCAAACTAAAGGCGGTTTACACCTTAGTAGAGCAGTTGTACATTGGCGCTCAATGAGCACTTGCTGCTATCTCTCTTGCCAACCAAGGACCCAATCGGCTGAGCGATGTTCTGAAAAAATTGTCAATCTTACCCGCCAGGTTTCAAGAGGTCAAACGATCTTGTGCCAGAGCTGGAGCCTTGACTGCCCTGAGCTGCTCCAAAGCCTGGGTGCCAGATCTAGACCCGGTGGATGTAGCTAGGGGGTACCCGACTGTGAAGGAAGACAGGTCTCTATTTGAGCAAGATGACTTCATTGCCTGCGTGAGGGGAGTTCGACCTCAAGCTACTGTTCTTGGAGATGAGACCAATATTGACAAATATCAGCCGAGTTTTGATTTGCAGAATAAGAAGATGGCGACTCCCTCTTACAAGGTGACAGATCTTATCCCGCCGGTTCGTCAACATATGTTTGCTCCGGAAGTTGATCCGGCTGGCCTGATTGATGATGAAGCAGAGTTCATTGCCATGAACGGTTTTGACTGGTCCAAACCCAATTTCCAATCAGCAGAAGGAGGTGAACCGGCGAGGGAAGAGTGATAACCATCTTGTGGGCTCTTTGAAGCCTTGTAATAGATTTTAGCTTGAAACAACTGCATATTTTGCCTATGCCATCGTGCATAAGATGCCCCGTGTGTCTCTTTGCTTCCTGATGTCAATATATACATCACATTTATGGTTACCTCTATCATATTTTAGCTCTATTCCTGTAAAAAAGAAAAAAACTGGCTTGGCGGTTTAGCACCGAACGGGTCAGAACACCCGGTATATAACCAATGGTTTATCATAGTAGAAGAAACAAAAACAGATGCGAAAATAAGCAAGGTTGAAACAACCTTTGATTAACACAGAAAGAACTGTTCATAAATAACAGTCATACCTGTATCTTTTACGTCTGGACCACCAGTTTACATGACCCGTGTGATGAAGTTGAGGATCCAGTCCTTTTGAGAAGTCAATGCTTCTGTATGTCTGATGACTATCATGCTTTGGTGGCTTATTGTCAAATAATCAAGCCGATGAAAAAACCGCGCTGATCTTTTAAATTTGAAACAACAAAGACCAGTAAGACAAATAGCAGATTTCAAACAATATAAATTGACTTTGTAACTAAAAGTAGGGGGTTTCTGATTTGAATACGACCAGTAAACCGGACCAAAGGGGTTAAGCTAAGATTCGAATACGATCATAGAGCCCCCAGTGGCTTTGGCGTTGCGCCGATCAAGAGGGTACCGACAGCTATGTTCTCTTTCGTTCGAATACGACCTATGTTTGAACAAGATCCCCCAGATGACCTTGAGAGGTTTTTAATGACCCTGATTCGAATACGATCCAAGTGTACCCAAAAGGGGTTAAGCTATGATTCGGATACGATCAAGAAGCCCCCTAGTGAGTTTGGCTTTGAGTCGATCAAGAGGGTTACGACAACTATGTTCTCTTTGGTTAGAATACGACCTATGTTTGAACAGGAAGCCCCCAAGTGATCATGAGGTTTACATCTAGATTCGAATACGATCATAAGCCGGACCAGAAAGGTTAAGCTAAATTCAGATATGATCAGCTCCTTAATAGTCATGAAAAATAGTAAAGATATGTGACTTTTGAAGAGGAAAAGGACAGAGGTCCTGCTTTATTACTTATCATAGTATATACAGCATCAAAGTATGTACATGACGAGAGTCGGTGGCTCAGATGTAGTATGGTCGAAGTTGAGCAATGTTCCACGGCCATCAGTGAAGGAAATATGCCCTAGAGGCAATGATAAAGTTATTATTTATTTCCTTATATCATGATAAATGTTTATTATTCATGCTAGAATTGTATTAACCGGAAACATAATACATGTGTGAATACATAGACAAACAGAGTGTCACTAGTATGCCTCTACTTGACTAGCTCGTTGATCAAAGATGGTTATGTTTCCTAACCATAGACATGAGTTGTCATTTGATTAATGGGATCACATCATTAGGAGAATGATGTGATTGACTTGACCCATTCCATTAGCATAGCACTTGATTGTTTAGTTTGTTGCTATTGCTTTCTTCATGACTTATACATGTTCCTATGACAATGAGATTATGCAAATCCCGTTTACCAGAGGAACACTTTGTGTGCTACCAAATGTCACAACGTAACTGGGTGATTATAAAGGTGCTCTACAGGTGTCTCCGAAGGTACTTGTTGGGTTGGCATATTTCGAGATTAGGATTTGTCACTCCGATTGTCGGAGAGGTCTCTCTGGGCCCTCACAGTAATGCACATCACCTAAGCCTTGCAAGCATTGCAACTAATGAGTTAGTTGTGGGATGATGTATTACGGAACGAGTAAAGAGACTTACCGGTAACGAGATTGAACTAGGTATTGAGATGCCGACGATCAAATCTCGGGCAAGTAACATACCGATGACAAAGGGAACAACGTATGTTGTTATGCGGTCTGACTGATAAAGATCTTCGTAGAATATGTAGGAGCCAATATGGGCATCCAGGTCCCGCTATTGGTTATTGACCAGAGAGGTGTCTCGGTCATGTCTACATAGTTCTCGAACCCATAGGGTCCGCACGCTTAACGTTCATTGATGATATAGTACATGACGAGGAACTCCGGAATGGTCCGAAGATAAAGTTTGATATATGGGATAGTGTTTGATCTCCGGAAGGGTTCCAGAATTCACCGGAAGGGGTTCCGGATGTTTCCCGAAATGTTTGGGCACGAGAACACTTTATCTGGGCCAAAGGGGAAAGCCCACGAGGCTTTTGGAAAGTGCAAAAGGAAGTTTTGCGGAGACCAGAGGCTAGACGCCAGGAACCCTGGCGTCGAGGGGGTAGACGCCGGGAACCCTGACGTCTAGCCCTGGAGTCCGAGAAGGACTCCTGCCTTTCGTGTGAAACCGACTTTGAGGAGGCTTTTACTCCAAGTTTCGACCCCAGGGCTCAACATATAAATAGAGGGGTAGGGCTAGCACCAAAGACACATCAAGAAACACCAAGCCGTGTGCCGGCAACCCCGTCCCCTCTAGTTTATCCCCCGTCATAGTTTTTGTAGTGCTTAGGTGAAGCCCTGCGGAGATTGTTCTTCACCAACACCGTCACCATGCCGTTGTGCTGCCAGAACTCATCTACTACTTCGCCCCTCTTGCTGGATCGAGAAGGTGAGGACGTCACCGAGCTGAACGTGTGCAGAACTCGGAGGTGCCGTACTTTCGCTACTTGGATCGGTCGGACGTGAAGACGTATGACTACATCAACCGTGTTGATATAACGCTTCCGTAAACGGTCTACGAGGGTACGTAGACAACACTCTCCCCTCTCGTTGCTATGCATCACCATGATCTTGCGTGTGCGTAGGAATTTTTTTGAAATTACTACGTTCCCCAACAGTGGTATCAGAGCCTAGGTTTTATGCGTTGATGTTATGCATGAGTAGAACACAAGTGAGTTGTGGGCTATATAAGTCATACTGCTTACCAGCATGTCATACTTTGGTTCGGCGGTATTGTTGGATGAAGCGGCCTAGACCGACATTACGCATACGCTTACGCGAGACTGGTTCTACCGACGTGCTTTGCACACAGGTGGCTGGCGGGTGTCAGTTTCTACAACTTTAGTTGAACCGAGTGTGGCTACGCCCGGTCCTTGCGAAGGTTAAAACAGCACCAACTTGACAAACTATCATTGTGGTTTTGATGCGTAGGTAAGAACGGTTCTTGCTAAGCCCGTAGCAGCCATGTAAAATTTGGAACAACAAAGTAGAGGACGTCTAACTTGTTTTTGCAGGGCATGTTGTGATGTGATATGGTCAAGACGTGATGAGATATAAGTTGTTGTATAAGATGATCATGTTTTGTTGAAGTTATCGGCAACTGGCAGAAGCCTTGTGGTTGTCTCTTTATTGCATAAGATGCAAGTGCCAAATAATTGCTTTACTTTATCGCTATGCGATAGCAATAGTTGCATGAGCAGTAGTTGGCAAGACGCCCATGTGACGACACATTGATATAGATCAAGATGATGGAGATCATCGTGTCATGCCGGTGACGATGGAAATCATGATGATACTTTGGAGATGGAGATCAAAGGCACAAGATGATGATGGCCATATCATGTCACATATTTTGATTGCATGTGATGTTTATCTTTTATACATCTTATTTTGCTTAGTTCGACGGTAGCTTTATAAGATGATCTCTCACTAATTATCAAGGTACAAGTTTTCTCCCTGAGTATGCACCATAGCAAAAGTTCTTCGTGCTGAGACACCACATGATGATCGGGTGTGATAGGCTCTACGTTCAAATACAACGGGTGCAAAACAGTTGCACACATGGAATACTCGGGTTAAACTTGACGAGCCTAGCATATAACAGATATGGCCTCGGAACACGAAGACCGAAAGGTCGAGCGTGAATCATATAGTAGATATGATCAACATAGTGATGTTCACCATTGAAACTACTCCATCTCACGTGATGATCGGACATGGTTTAGTTGATTTGGATCACGTGATCACTTAGAGGATTAGAGGGATGTCTATCTAAGTGGGAGTTCTTAAGTAATATGATTAATTGAACTTTAATTTATCATGAACTTAGTCCTGGTAGTATTAGCATATCTATGTTGTAGATCAATAGCTCATGTTTAGCTCCCCTGTTTTATTTTTGATATGTTCCTAGAGAAAACTAAGTTGAAAGATGTTAGTAGCAATGATGCGGATTGGATCCGTGATCTGAGGTTTATCCTCATTGCTGCACAGAAAAATTATGTCTTTGATGCACCGCTAGGTGACAAACCTATTGCAGGAGCAGATGCAGATGTTATGAACATTTGGCTAGCTCAATATGATGACTACTTGATAGTTTAGTGCACCATGCTTAAACGGCTTAGAATCGGGACTTCAAAGACGTTTTGAATGTTATGGACCATATGAGATGTTCCAGGAGTTGAAGTTAATATTTCAAGCAAATACCCGAGTTGAGAGATATGAAGTCTCCAACAAGTTCTATAGCTAAAAGATGGAGGAGAATAGCTCAAGCAGTGAGCATGTGCTCAGATTGTCTGGGTACTACAATCGCTTGAATCAAGTGGGAGTTAATCTTCCAGATAAAATAGTGATTGACAGAATTCTCTAGTCACCATCACCAAGTTAGTAGAACTTCCTGATGGACTATGATATGCAAGGGATAAACGGAAACGATCCCCAAGCTCTTCGTAATGCTGAAATCGACGAAGGTAGAAATCAAGAAAAATATCAAGTGTTGATGGTAGACAAGAACACTAGTTTCAAGAAAAGGGCAAAGGGAAGAAGGGGAACTTCAAGAAGAACGGCAAGCAAGTTGTTGCTCAAGTGAAGAAGCCCAAGTCTGGTCCTAAGCCTGAGACTAAGTGCTTCTACTGCAAAGGGATTGGTCACTGGAAGCGGAACTGTCCCAAGTATTTGGCAGATAAGAAGGATGGCAAAGTGAACAAAGGTATATTTGATATACAGATTATTGATGTGTATTTTACTAGTGTTCACAGCAACCCCTCGGTATTTGATACCGGTTCAGTTGCTAAGAGTAGTAACTTGAAACGGGAGTTGCAGAATGAACATAGACTAGTTAAGGGTGAAGTGACGATGTGTGTTGGAAGTGGTTCCAAGATTGATATGATCATCATCGTACACTCCCTATACTTTTGGGATTAGTGTTGAACCTAAATAAGTGTTATTTGGTGTTTGCGTTGAGCATGAATATGATTTGATCAAGTTTATTGCAATACGGCCATTCATTTAAGTAAGAGAATAAATTGTTATTCTGTTTACATATATGGTTACACACCCAATGAAAATGGTTCGTTGGATCTCGATCGTAGTGATACACATATTCATAATATTGAAACCAAAAGATGCAAAGTTAATAATGATAGTGCAACTTATTTGTGGCACTGCCGTTTAGGTCATATTGGTGTAAAGCGCATGAAGAAACTCTATGCTGATGGACTTTTGGAATCACTTGATTATGAATCAGTTGATGCGTGCGAACCATGCCTCATGGGCAAGATGACTAAGACTCCATTCTCCGGAACAATGCAGCAAGCAACAGATTTGTTGGAAATCATGCATACTGATGTATGTGGTCCGATGAATATTGAAGCTCGCGGCAGATATCATTATTTTTTGATCTTCACAGATGATTTGAGCAGATATGAGTATATCTACTTGATGAAACACAAGTCTGAAACATTTGAAAAGTTCAAAGAATTTCAGAGTGAAGTGGAGAATCATCGTAACAAAATAAAAGTTTCTACGATATGATCACATAAGTAAAATATTTGACTTACGAGTTTGGCCTTCAGTTAAAAACAATGTGAAATAGTTTCACTACTCACGCCACCTGGAACACCACAGTGTAATGGTGTGTCCGAACATCATAACCATACTTTATTAGATATGGTGCGATCTATGATGTCTCTTACCGATCTACCACTATCATTTTGGGGTTATGCATTAGAGACAACTGCATTCACGTTAAATAGGGCACCATCTAAATCCATTGAGACGACACCGTATGAACTATGGTTTGGCAAGAAACCTAAGCTGTCGTTTCTTAAAGTTTGATGTTGCAATGCTTATGTGAAAAAGTTTCAACCTGATAAGCTCAAACCCAAATCGGAGAAGTGCGTCTTCATAGGATACCCAAAAGAAAATGTTGGGTACACCTTCTATCACAGATTCGAAGGCAAGATATTCGTTGCTGAGAATGGATCCTTTCTAGAGAAGAAGTTTCTCTTGAAAGAAGTGAGTGGGAGGAAAGTAGAACTTGATGAGGTAATTGTACCTGCTCCCTTATTGGAAAGTAGTTCATCACAGAAATATGTTCCTGTGACTACTACACCAATTAGTGAGGAAGCTAATGATGATGATCATGTAACTTCAGATCAAGTTACTACCGAACCTCGTAGGTAAACCAAAGTGAGATCCGCACCAGAGTGGTACGGTAATCCTATTCTGGAGGTCATGTTACTTGGCAATGACGAACCTACGAACTATGAGGAAGCGATGATGAGCCCAGATTCCTCGAAATGGTTTGAGGCCATGAAATCTGAGATGAGATCCATGTATGAGAACAAAGTATGGACTTTGATTGACTTGCCCAATGATCGGCGAGTCATTGAGATTAAATGGATCTTCAAGAGGAAGACGAACGTTGATAGTAGTGTTACTATCTACAAAGCTAGAATTGTCGCAAAAGGTTTTCGACAAGTTCAAGGTGTTGACTACGATGAGAGTTTCTCACTCGTATCTATGCTTAAGTCTGTCCGAATCATGTTAGCAATTGCCGCATTTTATGAAATCTGGCAAGTGGATAAACAAAACTGCATTCCTTAATGGATTTATTAAAGAAGAGTTGTATATGATGCAACCAGAAGGTTTTGTCAATCCTAAAGGTACTAACAAAATATGCAAGCTCCAGCGATCCATCTATGGACTGGTGCAAGCATCTCGGAGTTGGAATATTCGCTTTGATAAGTTGATCGAAGCATATAGTTTTATACAGACTTGCGGTGAAGTCTGTATTTACAAGAAAGTGAGTGGGAGCACTACATCATTTCTGATAAGTATATGTGTATAACATATTGTTGATCGGAAATAATGTAGAATTATTCTGCAAAGCATAAAGGAGTGTTTGAAAGGAGTTTTTCAAAGAAAGACATCGGTGAAGCTACTTACATATTGAGCATCAAGATCTATAGAGATAGATCAAGATGCTTGATAAGTTTTCAATGAGTACATACCTTGACAAGTTTTTGAAGTAGTTCAAAATGGAACAGACAAAGAAAGAGTTCTTGCATGTGTTACAAGGTGTGAAATTGAGTAAGACTCAAAGCCCAACCACGGCAGAAGATAGAGAGAGAATGAAAGTCATTCTCTATGCCTCAGCCATAGGTTCTATAAAGTATGACATGATGTGTACCAGACCTATTGTATACCCTGCCCTGAGTTTGGCAAGGGAGTACAATAGTGATCTAGGAGTAGATCACTGGACATTGGTCAAAATTATCCTTAGTGGAATAAGGATATGTTTCTCGATTATGGAGGTGACAAAAGGTTTGTCGTAAAGGGTTACGTCGAACCAAGTTTTGACACTAATCCAGATGACTCTAAGTCTCAATCTGGATACATATTGAAAGCGGGAGCAATTAGCTAGAGTATCTCTGTGCAGAGCATTGTTGACATAGAAATTTGTAAAATACGTACGGATCTGATTATGGCAGACCCGTTGACTAAACTTCTCTCACAAGCAAAACATGATCACACCTTAGTACTCTTTGGGTGTTAATCACATAGCGATGTGAACTAGATTATTGACTCTAGTAAACCCTTTGGGTGTTGGTCACATGTTGATGTGAACTATGGGTGTTAATCACATGGTGATGTGAACTATTGGTATTAAATCACATGGTGATGTGAACTAGATTATTGACTCTAGTGCAAGTGGGAGACTGAAGGAAATATGCCCTAGAGGCAATGATAAAGTTATTATTTATTTCCTTATATCATGATAAATGTTTATTATTCATGCTAGAATTGTATTAACCGGAAACATAATACATGTGTGAATACATAGACAAACAGAGTGTCACTAGTATGCCTCTACTTGACTAGCTCGTTGATCAAAGATGGTTATGTTTCCTAACCATAGACATGAGTTGTCATTTGATTAACGGGATCACATCATTAGGAGAATGATGCAATTGACTTAACACATTCTGTTAGCATAGCACTTGATCGTTTAGTTTGTTGCTATTGCCTTCTTCATGACTTATACATGTTCCTATGACTATGAGATTATGCAACTCCCGTTTACCGGAGGAACACTTTGTGTGCTACCAAATGTCACAACGTAACTGGGTGATTATAAAGGTGCTCTACAGGTGTCTCCGAAGGTACTTGTTGGGTTGGCGTATTTCGAGATTAGGATTTGCCACTCTGATTGTCGGAGAGGTATCTCTGGGCCCTCTCGGTAATGCACATCACCTAAGCCTTGCAAGCATTGCAACTAATGAGTTAGTTGCGGGATGATGTATTACGGAACGAGTAAAGAGACTTGCCGGTAACGAGATTGAACTAGGTATTGAGATGCCGATGATCGAATCTCGGGCAAGTAACATACCGATGACAAAGGGAACAATGTATGTTGTTATGCGGTCTGACCGATAAAGATCTTCGTAGAATATGTAGGAGCCAATATGGGCATCCAGGTCCCGCTATTGGTTATTGACTAGAGAGGTGTCTTGGTCATGTCTACATAGTTCTCGAACCCGTAGGGTCCGCACGCTTAACGTTCGTTGACGATATAGTACTATATGAGTTATGTATGTTGATGACCGAATGTTGTTCGGAGTCCGAGATGAGATCACGGACATGACGAGGAACTCCAGAATGGTCCGAAGATAAAGTTTGATATATGGGATAGTAGTGTTTGATCTCCGGAAGGGTTTCGGAATTCACCGGAAGGGGTTCCGGATGTTTCCCGAAATGTTTGGGCACGAGAACACTTTATCTGGGCCAAAGGGGAAAGCCCGCGAGGCTTTTGGAAAGTGCAAAAGGAAGTTTTGCGGAGACCAGAGGCTAGACGCCAGGAACCCTGGCGTCTACGGGGTAGACGTCGAGAACCCTGGCATCTGGCCCTGGAGTCCGAGAAGGACTCTTGCCTTTCGGGTGAAACCGACTTTGAGGAGGCTTTTACTCCAAGTTTCGACCCCAGGGCTCAACATATAAATAGAGGGGTAGGGCTAGCACCAAAGACACATCAAGAAACACCAAGCCATGTGCCGGCAACCCCGTCCCCTCTAGTTTATCCTCTATCATAGTTTTTGTAGTGCTTAGGAGAAGCCCTACGGAGATTGTTCTTCACCAACACCGTCACCACACCGTCGTGCTGCCAGAACTCATCTACTACTTCGCCCCTCTTGCTAGATCGAGAAGGCGAGGACGTCACCGAGCTAAACGTGTGCAGAACTCGGAGGTGCCGTACTTTCGGTACTTGGATCGGTCGGACATGAAGATGTACGACTATGTCAACCGCGTTGATATAATGCTTCCGAACGGTCTACGAGGGTACGTAGACAACACTCTCCCCTCTCGTTGCTATGCATCACCATGATCTTGCGTCGTAGGAATTTTTTTTGAAATTACTATGTTCCCCAACAATCGGGTCTCCAATGATCCGGAGTTCTTGAATCTGCTTTAAATTGGGTCAAGGCACGATTCGCCGATCCGGCCGATGAAGACATGAATTCCGCCGATGAAGACATGAATTCCCAACACTATGCATCTTGTTCATCATGATCGTAATTATATATATAATTTTTGGCCTCACAAAGGAGAAAGCATCGCCCAAGCTTGGTGGAGGCTTAAGTCAATGTTATATTCATGCCCCAATCATGATCTCTCAAAAGAAATGAGTATTCAAAAAATTTATGCTCGGCTTTCTCTCAGTAATCGCTCCATGCTCGATACTTCTTGTACTGGATCTTTTATGATGAAGACTATTGAATTCAAATGGGATTTATTGGAAAGAATTAAACACAACTCTGAATATTGGGACCTCGACAGAGGTAAGGAGTCAGGTATAACACCTAAGTTTGATTGTGTTAAATCTTTTATGGATACCAGTGCTTTCTGTGAATTTAGCACTAAATATGGACTTGACTATGAGATAGTAGCTTCTTTCTATGAATCCTTTGCTACTCATGTTGATCTCCCAAAGGAGAAGTGGTTTAAATATAATCCTCCCATTGAAGTAAAAGTAGTTGCACCTACTAAAGTTGAAGAAAAGACTATCACTTATAATGATCATGTTGTTCCTACAGCTTATATTGAGAAACCACCTTTCCCTGTTAGAATAAAGGATCATGCTAAAGCTTCAACTGTGGTTAACAAAAGTAATATTAAGACACCTAAACCCCCTGAGAAAATTAAAGTTGAACCTAGTATTGCTATGGTTAAAGATCTCTTGGCCGATAATATTGATGGGCATGTTATTTACTTCTGCAATGAAGCTGCTAGAATTGCTAGACCTGATGCTAAAAATAAACATAGACATGTTGTAGGCATGACTGTTATTTCTGTTAAAATAGGAGATCATTGATATCATGGCTTATGTGATATGGGTGCTAGTGCAAGTGCAATACCTCATTCCTTATACCAAGAAATTATGCATGATATTGCACCTGCTGAGATAGAAGAGATTGGTGTTACAATTAAGCTTGACAATAGATATACTATTTCACTAGTTGGGATTGTTAGAGATGTTGAAGTCTTGTGTGGGAAAGTTAAATACCCTGCTGATTTCCTTGTTCTCGGTTCCCCACAAGATGACTTTTGTCCCATTATATTTGGTAGACCCTTCTTGAATACTATTAACGCTAAGATAGACTACAATAAGGATATTGTTTCTGTTGGTTTAGGGGATATGTCTCATGAGTTTAATTTTGCTAAATTTCATAGACAACCCCATGATAAAGAATTGCCTAGTAAAGATGAAATTATTGGTCTTGCTTCTATTGTCGTGACTCCTACTGATCCTTTAGAACAATATTTGCTAGACCATGAAAACAATATGTTATGAATGAAAGAAGGGAAATTAATGAAGTATTCTTTAAGGAGAGACCTATTCTGAAACACAACTTGCCTGTGGAAATCCTAGGGGATCCTCCTCCACCCAAGGGTGATCCCGTGTTTGAGGTTAAACCATTGCCTGATACTCTTAAATATGCTTATCTTGATGAAAAGAAGATATATCTTGTTATTATTAGTGCTAACCTTTCAGAGCATGAAGAAGAGCAATTATTGAAAACTCTAAAGAAGCATCGTGCTGCTATTGGATATACTCTTGATGATCTTAAGGGCATTAGTCCCACTCTATGTCAACACAAAATAAATTTGGAGAAAGACGCCAAACCAGTTATTGATCACCAACGACGGCTAAATCCTAAGATGAAAGAAGTGGTAAGAAAGGAAATATTAAAGCTCCTTGAAGCAGGTATAATTTATCCTGTTGTTGATAGTCAGTGGGTAAGCCCTGTCCATTGTGTCCCTAAGAAGGGAGGTATTACTGTAATTCCTAATGATAAAGATGAATTGATTCCACAAAGAATTATTACAGGTTATAGGATGGTAATTGATTTCCGCAAATTAAATAAAGCTACTAAAAAGATCATTACCCTTTGCCTTTCATTGATCAAATGCTAGAAAGATTATCCAAACATACACATTTTTGCTTTCTAGATGGTTACTCTGGTTTCTCTCAAATACCCGTGTCAGCTGATCATCAAGAAAAGACTACTTTTCCTTGCCCTTTCGGTACCTTTGCTTATAGACGTATGCCTTTTGGTTTGTGTAATGCACCTACTACCTTTCAAAGATGCATGATGGCTATATTCTCTGACTTCTTGAAAAGATTTGTGAAGTTTTCATGGATGATTTCTCTGTTTATGGATCCTCTTTTGATGATTGCTTGTTGATCGAGTTTTGCAGAGATGTGAAGAAACTAAACTTGTCTTGAATTGGGAGAAGTTCCACTTTATGGTTAATGAAGGTATTGTCTTGGGCATAAAATTTCTAAAAGAGGTATTGAACTTGACAAAGCTAAAGTTGATTCTATTGAAAAGATGTCGTGTCCTAAGGACATCAAAGGTATAAGAAGTTTCCTTGGTCATGTCGGTTTTTATAGGAGGTTCATTATAAAAAGATATTCCTTTTGTCTTTGATGATGATTGTGTAGAAGCATTTGAAATAATTAAGAAAGCCTTGATTTCTGCACCTATTGTTCAGCCACCTGATTGGAATTTACCCTTTGAAATCATGTGTGATGCTAGTGACTATGCTGTAGGTGCTGTTCTAGGACAAAGAGTTGATAAGAAATTAAATGTTATCCAATATGCTAGTAAAACCCTAGACAATGCCCAGAGAAATTATGCTACCACTGAAAAGGAATTCTTAGCAGTTGTATTTGCTTGTGATAAGTTCAGACCTTATATTGTTGATTCTAAAGTAACTATTCACACTGATCCTGCTGCTATTAAATATCTTATGGAAAAGAAAGATGCTAAACCTAGACTTATTAGATGGGTTCTCCTGCTACAAGAATTTGATTTGCATATTATTGATAGAAAGGGAGCTGAGAATCCCGTTGCAGACAACTTGTCTAGGTTAAAGAATGTTCTTGATGACCCACTACCTATTGATGATAGATTTCCTGATGAACAATTAGCTGTCATAAATGCTTCTCGTACTGCTCCATGGTATGCTGATTATGCTAATTACATTGTTGCTAAATTTATACCACCTAGTTTCACATACCAGCAAAAGAAAAAGTTTTTCTATGATTTAAGACATTACTTCTGGGATGACCCACATCTTTATAAAGAAGGAGTAGATGGTGTTATTAGACGTTGTATACCTGAGCATGAACAGGAACAGATCCTATGCAAGTGTCACTCCGAAGCTTATGGAGGACACCATGCTGGAGATAGAACTGCACATAAGGTATTGCAATCTGGTTTTTATTGGCCTACTCTCTTCAAGGATGCCCGTAAGTTTGTCTTATCTTGTGAAGAATGTCAAAGAATTGGTAATATTAGTAGACGTCAAGAAATGCCTATGAATTATTCACTTGTTATTGAACCATTTGATGTTTGGGGCTTTGATTATATGGGACCTTTTCCTTCCTCTAATGGGTATACACATATTTTAGTTGCTGTTGATTACGTTACTAAGTGGGTAGAAGCTATTCCAACTAGTAGTGCTGATCATAACACCTCTATTAAGATGCTTAAAGAAGTTATTTTTCCGAGGTTTGGAGGCCCTAGATATTTAATGACTGATGGTGGTTCACATTTTATTCATGGTTCCTTTCGTAAAATGCTTGCTAAGTATGATGTTAATCATAGAATTGCTTCTCCATATCACCCGCAGTCTAGTGGTCAAGTAGAATTGAGTAACAAAGAGCTCAAATTAATTTTGCAAAAGACTGTTAATAGATCTAGAATGAATCGGTTCAAGAAACTTGATGATGCATTATGGGCTTATAGAACTGCATATAAAATCCTATGGGTATGTCTCCGTATAAAATGGTTTATGGAAAAGCATTTCACTTACCCCTCGAATTGGAACATAATGCATATTGGGCCATCAAAGAGCTCAATTATGATTTCAAACTTGCCGGTGAGAAGAGGTTATTTGACATTAGCTCACTTGATGAATGGAGCACCCAGGCCTATGAGAATGCCAAACTGTTTAAAGAAAAGGTTAAAAGATGGCATGATAAAAGGATACAAAAGCGTGAGTTTAATGTAGGTGATTATGTATTGCTATACAACTCTCGTTTAAGATTTTTTGCAGGCAAACTTCTCTCTAAATGGGAAGGTCCTGACATTATCGAGGAGGTCTATCGTTCCAGTGCCATAAAAATCAACAACTTCGAAGGCACAAATCCGAAGGTGGTGAACGGTCAAAGAATCAAACATCATATCTCAGGTAATCCCATAAAATGTTGAAACTAATATTATTGAAACTGTAACCCCGGAGGAATACATAAGAGACACTTTCCAGAACTTTTCAGACTCCAAAAAGGAATAGGTATGTGGTACGGTAAGTAGACCGACTCCAAAACAGTTCTAATGGCAATTTTTCTCCGTTTTGGAATATTTAAGAAAATAGGAAAATAAGAAGCAGAACGAAAAGGGCACGAGGCTTCCACGAGGGTGGAGGTCGCGCCCTACCCCCTGGGCACGCCCCCTGCCTCGTGGGCACCTCGTGTGCTCTCCGAACTTCGTTTTCTTGCACTATATAATCTCCCGAAGGTTTTGACCACTGTATCACGCAAATATCTCATGTCTTTGTTTCGAGTTGTTTTTCTGACAGATCTAGGTCACCATGTCGTCTTCAAGTACCCCCAAGGACAAGTTCTTCGAGAAGGTCATCAACCCCTACCTCGCGGAGGTGCTGCAACACCCTCACACCATTGAGATGCGTGAGGGGTTGTTGCACATCCGCGATGTTGAGGGACCAAGGAGGATCGGAAGCGTGGAGACAAGGCTCGAGGCAATGGAGCAACAAGTTTTCAAGTGTCAGGAGATGGTGGAGCGTGGACTCGACCCCAATCACATAATTATCACGGAGTTCACCAACAACCACAAGCTGGACGCCAAGGACATTGGGGAGGCCATCTTCAAGCTTCATGAGAAAATCGAGCACCTCCAAGCCCAGATCTATGACCTGCAAAATCAAAACTATGAGTATGAATATAGATTCAAGAGGATGAGTTTGTCTGCAAATTTAAGGATCCCGGAGACTCGATCATCCTTCTATGATGGTGAGCCTATGCCTTGGAAGAGGGACGACAAGCCTACATCATCAACAACTCCATCTCCTTCACCGGCAAAATAGATATAATCACATGGGTATGGGCACTCCCCTTGGCAACTGCCAAGCTTGGGGGAGTGCCCCGGTATCGTATCACCATCACTTTTATCTTTACCGTTTTTCTTAGTTCAATCCTTTTTTATAATATCTTGATCTAGTAGAATAAAGTTTTAGTATGATCTAGTTGTGAGTTTTGCTTTATGATCTTCCTATGTAACGAGTCTGTGAGCTATATATAATAAAGATTAGTGTTGAGTCAAGGGCTTGATTATTTTGCTATGATCTTGAGGGAATAAAATTAAAGAGAAGAAATAAAAAGAAATAAAGAGATCTTATGGATCTTATGGAGAGTAATGAGCTCACATATAAAGAGTATGATGAATAAAAGTTGTTGAGAGTTGACAAACATAGTTTTGTTCATCGTTGCAATTAATAGGAAGTAATAAAGAAAGTGAGGTTTTCACATATAAATATACTATCTTGGACATCTTTTATAATTGTGAGCACTCATTAAAAGTATGATATGCTAAAGAGTTGACATTGGACAAGGAAGACAGCGTAATGGGTTATGTTCTCTTACATCTGAGATAAATTATATTGTCATGGATCATCCAACATGTTGAGCTTGCCTTTCCCTCTCATTCTAGCCAATTTCTTTGCACCAAGTAGAGATACTACTTGTGCTTCCAAATACCCAACCAGTTTTTCCATGAGAGTCCACCATATCTACCTATGGATTGAGTAAGATCCTTCAAGTAAGTTGTCATCGGTGCATGCAATAAAAAATTTGCTCTCTAAATATGTATGATCTATTAATGCGGAGAAAATAAGCATTATACGATCTTGTGATGTGGAAGAAATAAAAGTGACGAACTGCATAATAAAGGTCCATATCACAAGTGGCAATATAAAGTGATGTTCTTTTGCATTAAGATTTTGTGCATCCAACCATAAAAGCGCATGACAACCTCTGCTTCCCTCTGAGAAGGGCCTATCTTTTACTTTTACCCTCTACCTTATATAAGAGTCATGGTGATTATCACCTTTCCTTTTTACATTTTATCCTTTGGCAAGCACAATGTGTTGGAAAGATCCTGATATATATAGCTAATTGGATGTGAGTTTTCATGAACTATTATTGTTGACATTACCCTTGAGGTAAAACATTGGGAGGCAAAACTATAAGCCCCTATCTTTCTCTGTGTCCGATTAAAACTTCATACCCATAAATATTGCGTGAGTGTTAGCAATTATGAAAGACTAAATGATAGTTGAGTATGTGGACTTGCTGAAAAGCTCTTATATTGACTCTTTCCTATGTTATGATAAATTGCAATTGCCTCAATGACTGAGATTAGAGTTTGTTGGTTCTCAATGAAGTTTATGATTCATACTTGAAATTGTGACTGAATTGTTACTTTAGCATAAGAGATCATATGACAATATATATGTATATGTTGTTGTTCTAAGAATGATCATGATGCCCTCATGTCCGTATTTCATTTTTATCGACACCTCTATCTCCAAACATGTGGACATATTTTTCGATTTCGGCTTTCGCTTGAGGACAAGCGAGGTCTAAGCTTGGGGGAGTTGATACGTCCATTTTGCATCATGCTTTTATATCGATATTTATTGCATTATGGGCTGTTATTACACATTATGTCACAATAATTATGCCTATTCTCTCTTATTTTACAAGGTTTACATGAAGAGGGGGAATGCCGGCAGCTGGAATTCTGGGCTGGAAAAGGAACAAATATTAGAGACCTATTCTGCACATCTCCAAAAGTCATGAAACTTCACGGGAGCATGTTTCAGAATATATAAAAAATATTGGGCGAAAGAAGTACCAGAGGGGGGCCACCCACCGTCCACGAGGGTAGGGGCGCGTCCTACCCCCTGGGTCCGCCCCCTGCCTCGTGGGCCCCCTGGTGGCCCTCTGATGCCCATCTTTGGCTATATGGAGTCTTTCGTCGAGGAAAAAATCATAAGCAAGTGTAACACCCCGGATGTAACTTACCATATTTGTACTCCAACTCTTGCCATTTTCAGCGCTAAGTTATGAGATTTCTTCGTGGTTGGGTTCTTGTCTTTGTTTTGCGTTTTGTTCATGTCATGCATTTCATATCATGTCATCATGTGCATCGCATTTGCATTCGTGTTCGTCTCATGCATCCGAGCATTTTCCTCGTTGTCCGTTTTGCAATCTGGCACTCCTATGTCCTCCGGCGCCCCCTTTTGCCTCTTTTCGTGTGCGGGTGTTAAACATTCTCGGAATGGACCGAGATTTGCCAAGCGGCCTTGGTACACCACTGGTAGACCACCTGTCAAGTTTCGTGCCATTTGGAGTCCGTTTGATACCCCAACGGTTAACCGGGGAACCGTAAAGGCCTCGTGTGTGTTGCAGCCCAACACCCCTCCAAAGTGGCCCAATAACCCATCCAAAACCCCTCCATCCTCTCGGCCATTCTATCACGATCGCATGGTCGAAAACCGCACCACATTTGGACATTCCAAACTCCTTCTAGATATAAATATGTGCCCCTCCCGGATTTTTCGCGCAGTCTAACCCTAGCCTCTTCCTCCTCCCGCCGCCGGACACGTCCAGATCGGGCCAGACACGTCCGCCTGCCGCCGCCCGGTGAACCAGGACGTGACACATGGCAGCACCAGCCACCGTGCGTGCCGCCGGCCCCCGCAGCCCATCTCCGCCGCCCGTGCCCGCATTCGTCCTCCGCCTGCCCGCGCCGTCGCCGGCCTCCACCGCCGCCCCTGCCTCGCTGGACCACCGCGGTGCCCGCTGCGCTCGATGCCGGCCGCGCCTCATCGCTCGTCGCCACCACGTCCCCGCGGCCCCGCCGCCGCTCGTCGCCTCGTCGTCGGCCGGCCACCGCCCGGATCCGGCCGGGACCGACCCGGCCCCGCCGTCCCTGACCCCCGCCGGCGCCTCCCCAAGCTTCTCCGGCCCCCGCGCAGCCCATCTCCGGCCATCCTCGTTTCCCACGCCCCAGATCCAGATCCACGAGGTTGACCCTATTTTTTTTCTCTAAGTCCATAAATTTTAGCATTCTGGAGCCCGGTTCATCATGCCATAACTTTGTATGTGCTGCTCTGTTTCGTGCGCTTGATATATCAAAATGTTCATCAGGATGTGCTCTTCATTTTGTTCCATTGTGACATGCTTGTTTGAGTCCATCGTGATGCCCAAATCATTGATGCAAGAGTGCTATAAAATGTTAGTTCCTGTTTCTTTGCAGAGTATGAGCTTTTGTCATTTTTGCTACATTTGTTGTGTGCTTCGTATGGGCATGAGCTCTACATGTGTTTTGGACTATGCCATGCCATCTTTACAGGGTGTATGCCATGTATTTTTTTGTGGTGACTATCACATGCATGCTAAGTAGCTCTCGTAATATTGTTGATTTCAGGGACTTAGAATTTCACTAAGTCATTTCCCTGCTGTAATTTTATTGCCATGTGTTCATGTTGCTACAGTGAGATCCATGCTTCTTTTGAGTATGTTAAGTAAAGATGATTTGGACATATGGTTATACTCTATCCATCCATGCCCCTATTTGCATTTATGGAGTGCTCTAGCATGACTCAATCTTGCTCTACTTTTGCTATAAACTGTTCCTGGCAGATTGGTTACGTGTTAATCAATTTTGCCAAGGTTGTTGTAGTTGATCCATGCATGCTATGAGATTGTTCTTGCCATGGTTAGCTTCAGGAACATGTATTATTACTGGTTATATGCTTATATTGTCATGCAATGCCTTGTGTTGAGTGAATCGAACTCGCAAAGAGGCCTTCATAATTCTGTTTTTACCATGTCCAGTTTTCTGCTAAGTCTGAATCTGTTAATGAAACTTGCTATGTTTACATGGGTACCATCATATCTTCTGATCCTTTTTGGCTTATGGTCAGTAAGGGACTTTTGTTCTATGATTTGAGTAGATTCATGCCATGCCTTGTATTGCTATGTTCTGTTCCTATAGCATGTTGTTATCTTGCTCTAAACATTGCTTCCTGATGTTAATTCCTGACATGTTAGCATTTTCACCAAGTCTGTGAAGCTGATATCTTTTGCACTTTTGCCATGCTTGTTTGAACCTGCTCATGTGTGTTTTAGCCGTAGCTCAGTGTTCATATTTTGTCAATCATCTTGAGTAGGTCACTGCCATGTGCTTTGTTGCAATGTTAGGGTGCAGTAGCTTAGATTCTTGTTGCATTCTATATGGCATCATGCTGTTAATCGTGGAATTGTGCCATTATTGTTTTGCTTGCCATTTGCAAAATGTGCATCCGATTCCGGTGATCTTTATATAGATTTCGACAGAAATCAACTCATCTTTCTAGAGGCACACTTGGTTTGCAAAGTTGATGCCTGGATCAATCTTTTCCTTCCGGAGCACGCATATGCATTGCATATCACATCCCACATATAATGTCATGTTTTGCATCATGTTGCTTGCGCATTGCACCGTGGTTGATTGTTGTTTCCTTTGCTTGTGTTCTTGCTTTGGGTAGAGCCGGGAGATGAGTACATGATTGAGGAACCCGTTGAGTACGCTTACGAGGATCAAGCTTTCATCAACTCGGAGAACTTTGCAGGCAAGATGACCATACCCTCGAAATCACTTCTATCTTTGCTTGCTAGTTGCTCGCTCTTTTGCTATGTTGTGATACCTACCACTTGCTATATCATGCCTCCCATATTGCCATGTCAAGCTCTAACCCACCTTTCCCCGCAAACCGTTGTTTGGCTATGTTACCGCTTTGCTCACCCCCTCTTATAGCGTTGCTAGTTGCAGGTGAAGATGGAGTTTGTTCCTTGTTGAAACATGGATATTGTTGGGATATCATTATTATATCTTGTTTACTTTAATGCATCTATATACTTGGTAAAGGATGGAAGGCTCGGCCTTATGCCCGGTGTTTTGTTCCACTCTTGCCGCCCTAGTTTTCGTCATACCGGTGTTATGTTCCTTGATTTTGTGTTCCTTACGCGGTTGGGTGTTATGGGAACCCCTTGACAGTTCGCTTTGAATAAAACTCCTTCAGCAAGGCCCAACCTTGGTTTTACCATTTGCCTACCTACCACCATATACCTTCCCTTGGGTTCTGCAGACTCAAGGGTCATCTTATTTTAACCCCCCCCCCCTCCCGGGGCCAGTGCTCCTCTGAGTGTTGGTCCGAAACGGGCAGCCTGCGGGGCCACCTCGGGGCAACTCGAGGGTTGGCTTTACTCGTAGCTTGACCTATCCGGTGTGCCCTGAGAACGAGATACGTGTGACTCCTATCGGGATTTGTCGGCACATCGGGCGGCTTTCCTGGTCTTGTTTTACCATTGTTGAAATGTCTTGTAACCGGGATTCCGAGACTGATCGGGTCTACTCGCTAGAAGGAATATCCTTCGTTGACCGTGAGAGCTTGTGATGGGCTAAGTTGGGACACCCCTGCAGGGTTTTGAACTTTCGAAAGTTGTGCCCGCGGTTATGGGCAGATGGGAATTTGTTAATGTCCGGTTGTAGAGAACATGAAACTTAACTTAATTAAAATGGATCAACCGCGTGTGTAGCCGTGGGCTCTTTTCGGCGGAGTCCGGGAAGAGAACACGGTCTCATGTTATGCTTGAACGTAAGTAGTTTTAGGATCACTTCTTGATCTTTATAGCTTCTTGACCATGCTTTGCTTCTCTTATCGCTCTTATTTGCGTAAGTTAGCCACCATACATGCTAGTGCTTGCTGCAGATCCACCTCACTACCTTGTCCTACCCATAAGCTTAAATAGTCTTGATTGCGAGGGTGTGAGATTGCTAAGTCCTCGTGACTCACAGATTACTTCCAAAACCAGATACAGGTGCCGACGATGCCAGTGCACGGGACGCGGCCGAACTCAAGTGGGAGTTTGATGAAGATTCGGGACGTTACTATGTTTCCTTTTCGGACGATCTGTAGAGGAGCCCAGTTGGGGCGATCGGGGATCTATGCATTTGGGGTTGTGTTTATTTATGTTGGTTACATACCCGGACCTTGATTGTATTCTAGATGATGTAATGCTATATTTATGTATTGTGTGAAGTGGCGATTGTAAGCCAACTCTTTATCCCTTTCTTATTCAGTACATGGGATGTGTAAAGATTACCCCTCTTGCGACATACCTACTATGCGGTTATGCCTCTAAGTCGTGCTTCGACACGTGGGAGATATAGCCGCATCGTGGGTGTTACAGCAAGCTTTCAGGAAGAAACTCCGCCGCCACGAGGCAGAACCTTGGCGGAACCAATCTAGGGCTCCGGCAGAGCTATTTTGCCGGGGAAACTTCCCTCCGGGAGGGGCAAATCATCACCATCGTCATCACCAACGATCCTCTCATCGGGAGGGGGTCAATCTCCATCAACATCTTCACCAGCACCATCTCATCTCAAACCCTAGTTCATCTCTTGTATCCAATCTTTGTATCCAAACCTCAGATTGGTACCTGTGGGTTGCTAGTAGTGTTGATTACTCCTTGTAGTTGATGCTAGTTGGTTTACTTGGTGGAAGATCATATGTTCAGATCCATTATGCATATTAATACCCCTCTGATTATGAACATGAATATGCTTTGTGAGTAGCTATGTTTGTTCCTGAGGACATGGGAGAAGTCTTGCTATAAGTAGTCATGTGAATTTGGTATCCGTTCGATATTTTGATGAGATGTATGTTGTCATCCCTCTAGTGGTGTCATGTGAACGTCGACTACATGACACTTCACCATTGTTTGGACCTAGAGGGAGGCATTGGGAAGTAATAATTAGATGATGGGTTGCTAGAGTGACAGAAGCTTAAACCCTAGTTTATGTGTTGCTTCGTAAGGGGCTGATTTGGATCCATATGTTTCATGCTATGGTTAGGTTTACCTTAATACTTCGGTTGTAGTTGTGGATGCTTGCAATGGGGGTTAATCATAAGTGGATGCTTGTCCAAGTAAGGATAGTACCCAAGCACCGGTCCACCCACATATCAAATTATCAAAGTACCAAACGCAAATCATATGAACGTGATGAAAACTAGCTTGACAATAATTCCCATGTGTCCTCAGGAGCGCTTTCCTTCATATAAGAGTTTGTCCAGGCTTGTCCTTTGCTACATAAAGGATTGGGCACCTTGCTGCACATTATTTATTTTATTACTTGCTACTCGTTACAAATTACCTTATCACAAAACTATCTGTTACCGATAATTTCAGTGCTTGCAGAGAATACCTTACTGAAAACTGCTTATCATTTCCTTCTGCTCCTCGTTGGGTTCGACACTCTTACTTATCAAAAAGTCTATGATAGATCCCCTACACTTGTGGGTCATCGGGGCGCGGCCCCCCTTTCCTTCTCCTTCCCCCTTTCCCCTTCCGATAAAAGGAATGGAGGGCGAAAGTTTCATAAGTCTGAAACATATGAAAAGTTCAAAGAATTTCAGAGTGAAGTGGAAAATCATCGTAACAAGAAAATAAAGTTTGTACGATCTGATCGTGGAGGTGAATATTCGAGTTATGAGTTTGGTCTTCATTTGAAACAATGTGGAATAGTTTCGCAACCCACGACACCTGGAACACCACAGCATAATGGTGTGTCCGAACGTCCTCATCGTACTTCATTGGATATGGTGCGATCTATGATGTCTCTTATCGATTTACCGCTATCGTTTTGGGGTTATGCTTTAGAGACGGCTGCATTCACGTTAAATAGGGCACCATCTAAATCCGTTGAGATGACACCATACGAACTGTGGTTTAGCAAGAAACCTAAGTTGTTGTTTCTTAAAGTTTGGGGTTGTGTTTCTTATGTGAAAAAACTTCAACCTGATAAGCTCGAACCCGAATCGGAGAAATGTGTCTTCATAGGATACCCAAAGGAGACTGTTGGGTACACCTTCTATCACAGATCTGAAGGCAAGATTTTCGTTGCTAAGAATGGATCCTTTCTAGAGAAGGAGTTTCTCTCGAAAGAAGTGAGTGGGAGGAAAGTAGAACTTGATGAGGTAATTGTATCTTCTCCCGAATTGGATAGTAGTTCATTACAGAAATCATTTGCAGTGATTACTACACCAATTAATGAGGAAGCTAATGATGATGATCATGAAACTTCAGATCAAGTTTCTGCGGAACCTCGTAGGTCAACCAGAGTACGGTCCGCACCAGAGTGGTACGGTAATCCTGTTTTGGAGGTCATGTTACTTGACCATGATGAACCTACGAACTATGAGGAAGTGATGATGAGCCAGATTCCGTGAAATGGCTTGATGCCATGAAATCTGAGATAGGATCCATGTATGAGAACAAAGTGTGGACTTTGGTTGACTTGCCCGATGATCGGCAAGCAATAGAGATTAAATGGATCTTCAAGAAGAAGGCCTACGCTGACGGTAATGTTACTGTCTACAAAGCTTAACTTGTTGCGAAAGGTTTTCGACAAGTTCAAGGAGTTGACTATGATGAGACCTTCTCACCCATAGCGATGCTTAAGTCTGTCCGAATCATGTTAGCAATTACCGCATTTTATGATTTTAAGTGCATCTAGTGCCACCCCTAGTTGGTTTTGGAGTATTAACGACAAACCTGGTTGAGGGACTAATGTGTTTGTAAGAATTGTAGGACAACACAGGTAGTAGTCCCTCATTGATTCGGTTTACCTACAGGAGAAGACCCCTAAACATGTATGAAGACATTGAAGACAAAGGTGGTATGTGAAGACATTCACATTGAATACTATGACAAGATAAGACATTGCGTGAAGACTATGGAGCGCGAAGACTTAGCTGTTTCGCTGTTTCCTTTTCTTCTTTGTTGAGTCATAGGAACCACCGTACTGTTAAGTGGGGCCCCAGTGAACAAAGTCAGAGTGACTGAAGTGATGCTTAACCAAAACCCTATGTCTTCGAGCGAAGACAATGGGAGTAAAACTTATCCAGAGTTGGATAAGTCAGCTTTACTTGTAGCTCAAGTAAAGTTGCTGCGTGTGTTTGAAATCTGACCATTGGAACACGTGTCAGTTCCTTAGTGACCCAGGGTCATTTCGGACAAATCAGGTCAGGTTGCCTAGTGGCTATAAATAGCCCACCCCCTACACCATAAATTGGTGGCTTCTTAGAGTTAGTGCACGACTTTTGTCGTTTGAGAGCAACCCACCTCGAAGCCTTTGAGAGTGAAATCCTTGCGCGGACAAAGCCCTAAACACCCAAAGCCAAAGAGTGTTAGGCATCACTGAAGTCTTCATGTCTGTGTGATCTGAAGACTTGTTACACTTGAGGACTCTGAATCCTCCAGACGGTTAGGCGTCGCGTTTTGAGCATCCAAGAGTCATTGTGGATCGCCGGTGAACGAAGTCTGTGAAGGTTTGGAAGTCTACCTTGAAGACTTACCAGAGTTGATATGGGCATGATGGAGGAGGTGAAGCCCAATTTCAGGACTCCACCAAGCTAGGCGTGTCATTGTTATTTTTAATAATTAGATTTTTAATGATTGTGAGTTTTGGCCTGGTTTTGGGCCTGTCCAACCAAGTCAGGTCGAGGCCCATTAGGCTGGGCGCCTCACCCCTCCATATAAGGAGTTGGGGCGCATTAGTTTTAGGGGTTGGAGACTTTTAGTCGAAAACTATCGAGTTGTGTTTCCTCGGTGAAGCATCCCTCTGGGGACGACGATGCCGTTTATCTAATAAAGATTGCTGTGGAGGTTCTTGTGTTCAGCAAGGATTATCGTGCTTTGGTTTGAGGCGTGGTGATCTTCATCATGTTGCTTGCTGGATTTGTTTCCTCATCTTCAGGTTACGTGGGTTACTCCCGTGATTAGAAGTTTTTCTATTTTATTGTCTTGCGGTGAAAGATCGGGCAAAAACTATAGGATCATCACGTTGATCCTTATTATGTGGTATCAGATTACTGGGTTTCTCACCACGAGTTCATCGTGTCGAGATTGCATCATTGCCGCCAGTATGTTCTACGGAGAGTTCTCGTGGATCACGGTGCAATTTGCTATTCGGCGAGGAGATTAGTGGCGGCAAATTCGCGAGGGCCGAGCACGCTTGGATCTGTGTCTTGGCAGAGAGTTCGTCTTCCAGTCAGATCAAACTGAGGGCGTTGGTGCTATCAATTTTCCTTGCGATCTCAGCGAGGTTTGGTCGCTCAGATAGGAAGGACGCGCTGTTTTCGGCTGACTCCAGATTTTCAGGAAGCAGAGCGATTTGGTTGGTACGTGATGGAGTACTAGTTTGTTTTGGAGTTCTGTGATCAGCTTGCCGGATTTTTAAATTAGTTAAATCCTAATTAGTTAAGGCAGGAGAGAGAAGATTTTCTTGTTTCAGTATGTTTGGAAACCAACTTACGGTAGAGTCGAGCTCGTGGTAAAAAAACTACGATTTTATTATCTGTTCGCCAGATTCTCGGCTGGATGAGAATTCTAAGGAATGTGCTCGGGCTGAGATAGATGATATACAAAAGATCATTAAAGAGATGCGGGCGGAATTACAAAAGCCCATTACAGTTTTTCTCGTGCATACTATGCAGCATTCTGCGAAGGTAATTTCCAAGGACACGTCCATGGTGAAGATAGATGATGTTAACGAGGACAACGAGGCAAAGACAACATGTACTGGTTCTAAGGAGGACAAGGCTGATGTTGACACGATTTTGGTGGACGATGTTGTACCATTGAGTGGGTTGAATATGCAACTCAAGAGGGTACATGATGAAGCTTGCAAAACAGTTGACAAGGGTCAGCGGTGGAGTTTATTTCAGACTCAGTGTATGATTAAAGGCAAAGCATGCATGTTGATGATTGATGGTGGTAGCTGTACTAATGGCATAAGCAAGGCAATGGTGGCATCATTGGGGTTGTCCACATGGCGTATTCCTAAACCTAAGCATCTTGAGTGGTTGAATAGTTGTGGTATGCTGAAGGTTACTCATAAAGTGCGTGTGCCATTTACAGTTGGTGACTATGTTGATGTGGTAGAATGTGATGTGTTGCCATTGGAGGTGTGTGGGCTGTTACTTGGACGTCCATGGCAGTATGATCGCAATGTTACAAATGCTGGGAGAGCAAATACATATTCTTTTGTGCATGATGGCAAACAACAGACTTTGAAGCCTATGAAGGATAATCAAATAAAGTCTAATGTGGAGCTGGTGGTACACAAGGAGAGGTTGCGCAAGGCTAAGATGCCAAGGTTAGCTAAGCTGCAGCATGAGGAGCATGATGCATAGAGCGACATTGTTGATATTGCTTCAGCTATACCTGTAGATGACAAGCATGTTGTTCTTGTTAGTGACAAGCCAGTTGAAGTACAGCCTCTTTCTGATGAGAGGAAGGATGTTGCAGCATGTGTTACAATTCCAGTTTGTGTTGACATAGGTGTTCAGACTGATGATATTTGTGTTGATCATATCCCAGTGCATGAGGTGCTTCGGAGCAACAAGCGCAGTTTTGTTAGCGCACCTGCGAGGCGTTTTGTTGGAGCAGCAGTGCGGATGCACAAAGGCAAGGATGGACATGTTCATCAGTTGTGTGGCCCATGCATTACTCATCTTTTCCAGGGTAGTGCAAAGCAGGCTCATGTTCACAAACAAAGGGCTCCAGCAAAGGTGGACAAGAAGAAGGTGGTGGCGCCTATGCCCAGGTGTGTGTGGAGAAGAAAGGCACCCACAGCTGAACCAACTCGAGCAAACCAAGAGGGAGGATGTGGAGTGGTAGGCAAGCGAGACTTGAAGATGGCGAAGACGCGTAATGCTTTTGTTGATATCACGCCACCCTTTCCAGCAGACCCTCACACGTTGAGGACAACGCTTTTTGAAGGGGGGGGATGATATGGGCACGACGGAGGAGGTGAAGCCCAATTTCAGGACTCCACCAAGCTAGGCGTGTCATTGTTATTTTTAATAATTAGATTTTTAATGATTGTGAGTTTTGTCCTGGTTTTGGGCCTGTCCAACCAAGTCAGGTCGAGGCCCATTAGGCTGGGCGCCTCACCCCTCCATATAAGGAGTTGGGGCACATTAGGTTTAGGGGGTGGAGAATTTTAGTTGAAAACTATCGAGTTGTGTTTCCTCGGTGAAGCATCCCTCTGGGGACGACGATGCCGTTTATCTAATAAAGATTGCTGCGGAGGTTCTCGTGTTCAGCAAGGATTATCGTGTTTTGGTTTGAGGCGTGGTGATCTTCATCACGTTGCTTGCTGGATTTGTTTCCTCATCTTCAGGTTACGTGGATTACTCCCGTGATTAGAAGTTTTTCTATTTTATTGTCTTGCGGTGAAAGATCGGGCAAAAACTATAGGATCATCACGTTGATCCTTATTAAGAGTGATTGAGCGAGGACTGGGTGTCCTTAGCTCAAGGGGAATAAGGTGAAGACACGGTCTTCTGAGTTAAATCTCAGCCTCCCTAACCAGACGTACAATTGTCACAGCAATTGGAACTGGTCCAACAAATCATTGTCTTCAACAAGCAACTGGTTCTATCCTTCTCATCTCTTTATTTACAGTTGGTCCTTGTGAAGTCATTTCCTGTTTGCATTGTCCATTTGTCTTCACTATGTGACTGTTTGTTCTGATTGGTTTCATACTATCTTCCATCCTGATCCGTACTGCCTAGTTGCTATTAGTCTTTGTGCTCTCACTTCATTGAATACTTGACTATGGCTTGTCTAGTGTAGTCTACCTTCTGCTACATGGTTATAGGTTCATTTCTATCGTTTGTCTTCGAAACTCCCATGTTTTTAAGACTTCCATAAAAATTGCCTATTCACCCCCCTCTAGTCGATAACTAGCACTTTCAATAGGTATCAAAGCAAGGTACTCCCTTGTTCTGTGTGATTCGGTTTAACCACCTGGAGTTTTAGCTATGTCAACTGTAGGGATAATCAAAGCCTCTGCTGCGTGCCCTGTCTTTGATGGCACTGATTATCCCAAATGGAAGACTATGATGAGGAAGCCACTCCTTGCAATGGACAGTGAGCTTTGGACGGTCACGGAGATTGGCCTCACCGACTTATGCAAGATGGCTGATGTCGAAGACATTCAGAAGTTCACTCTACTGGATGTCAAGGCGAAGGACATTATATGCTCCTCTCTGTCCAGAGATGAGTTCAGGCACATCATGCATCTCTGCAATGCAAAGCTTATATGGGATCAGATTTCTGATGTTTATGAAGGTCATCGGACACGTCAGCATCCCTGGTTCCTCGACTTCAAGGAGTCACTTAAAACAATGTCTCCCGAACCCGAGCCATCCTCTCCCACCTACTGCTTCATGGCACGCGGTGCCAAGGTAAACTCACGCAATTCTCACTATCAAACATCCAGTGAAGATGACTCTGATTGTGGTTCCAAACCTAGCTACAAAACACTTGCTAAAATTTCAACTGAACAACAGAAAGCTATGGAACATATTCAAAAACTGTTAGACAAAAGCGATGACCTGTTGGACGCTAAAATGACTCGATCTAAGTCCTTAATTGAAGACATAAAAAATCTTCATGTTAAGTATGGGGAACTTGAAAGTCATCATGAAACGCTCTCAACAACTCATGAAAAGCTTTCCTATGATTATCTTCAAAGGAAGCAATAACTTGAGAAATTGAGAGCGGTTCATGAAGATCTTCAAAAGGAAAACAAGTCACTTCGCGATGAACAGATCAGTCCCGCTCAGGAAGGATTTGAACCACCATGTCTTAAATGCCTTGAGCATGATAGCGCTACTTCTGTTGCTGAATGTTCTACTGCTACTACTGTTGCAATATCTTCAACTGTTGATGTGGTAACTAACCCCTCTGCTGAGGATGCCACTGCTATTGCTGATGAAAATGCTAGGTTGAAGACATTGCTTGAAACAGGGATGTACAAAAGTCTCAAAGGGCATCAGACACTATGTAATGTCCTCAAAAGGCAGATTCTGAATCGAAACCCTAGGAAAGAGGGTGTTGGGTTCGAAAGGAAAATGAATGCTGATGGCTCTTACTGGAAGCCTGAGCAGTACCCCAAAACCACATGGGTTGCTGCAAAGGAACCTTCAGTGGATCCATCCACCCTATCTGGCTTCACTTGTGCTAATCCTATTGTCATTGATGAATCCTTTGATGCAAACTATAAACTGTTTAAGAATCAGAATGGTGAAGTGTTTGCCAGGTATATTGGTACTAACTGTAGGAATGGGCCACCTATGAAGAAAGTCTGGGTGCCCAAAAGGTGTCTGGAGAATCTTCATGTGAATGTCGTCATGACACCACAAGGGAAGAAGACACATCCCAGACCACAAGCTTCATATGGTCCAAAGGCTTCATACAGACAAAGGACTCACCTGAGTCGCACTAACACAAATGTTTTGCAGGGAAATCATACCCAGGCCTATGAATATGAGTGTGTTTCATCAAACCGCCATGTTCATAAGACCAAGAACTACTATGCTTATTCTTATGAGTATTATTTACCTCCTGCAAAACTATTTGCCAAGGCTTCGAAGCCAAAGTTCTCAGATGCTGCACTTAGACTCATTGCTTCGAAGCCACCCTTGAAGATGTGGGTGGCTAAGAAAGCTTAACTCTCTTTTTCAGGGAAAGGTCTCCAGTCAAAAATCAAATGCGTCTGAAGCTATTTCTGGGGACCTAAACATCTTGTAGGGCGCAAGATCAAATGCCCAAATGGTCTTGTTATGTATTTTGTTCCTGAGTCGCTTGCTATTTGTCCTATCAGTCCTAACCTCGATCTAAGCTTTCATAATCCACTTGCTCATCAAATGTTTATGCTTCACAATGCTCTTCGTGAAGCCTATCCCCCTAAATGCACTGTAGGGTATGACACCAGCTTCTTCGGAATGGATTATTGATAGTGGATGTACTAATCACATGATTGGCGAACAAAGTCTTCTCATGGACTCAACCTTACGTCCATCTGACAAAAGTCACATCACATTTGTTGATACTGGTAAAAGCAAGGTATTGGGTCTAGGTAGAGTTGCAATCTCAAAGGATCAGCACATGGATAAAGTGATGCTTGTTGAATCCCTTGGTTTCAACTTAATGTCTGTCTCAATGCTTTGCGATTTGAACATGATTGTGATATTTGGAAAATATCGTTGCCTTGTTCTAATGGAATCTAACAAGTCTCTAGTCTTTGAAGGGTATTGGAAAGATGATTTGTACATGGTAGATTTCTCAGCAGGACCATAGCTTGCCGTATGTCTTCTTGCAAAAGCTTCAGAGTGTTGGCTTTGGCATCGGAGGCTAGGGCATGCTGGCATGAGGAACTTGCATACTCTTGCAAAGAAGAAGCATGTCATAGGCATCAAGGGCGTCAAGTTCAAGAAGGATCACTTATGCGGTGCCTGCGAAGTTGGAAAGATGACGAGGGCCAAGCATCCCTCGAGGAAAATCATGACAACGACTCAACCCTTCAAACTGCTACACATGGACCTCTTCGGCCCTACTCACTACTCTACCCTTACTACTACTGCTTGTCTCTATGGCTTCATCATTGTTGATGACTATTCAAGATATACATGGGTACATATAATCCTCTACAAGACTGAAGTGCAGGATGTCTTCAGACGCTTTGCCAATCGAGCCATGAACAACTATGGTGTCAAGATCAAGCACATCAGAAGTGATAATGGCACTAAATTCAAGAACACCGGCCTCGACACTTATCTTGATACATTGGGCATCACTCATGAGTTCTCAGCTCCATACACGCCGCAGTAGAATGGCATCGTGGAACGCAAGAACAGAGCACTCATTGAGATGGCTCGGACGATGCTCGATGAATACAAGACACAAAGAAAGTTCTGGCCTGAAGCTATTGATATTGCATGCCATGTCATCAACCGTGTTTATCTTCACAAGCTTCTGAAGAAAACATCCTATGAACTCCTCACTGGTAAGAAGCCAAATGTCAGTCACTTCAGAGTATTTGGTGCTAGGTGCTGGATCAAGGATCCACATCACACTTCAAAATTTGCACCGAAAGCACATGAAGGTTTTATGCTTGGTTACGGAAAGGATTCGCACTCCTACAGAGTCTTCAACCTCTTTCACTATAAAGTGGTTGAAACTGTGGATGTGCGGTTCGATGAGACTAACGGCTCGCAAAGAGAGCACCTGCCAAATGTGCTAGATGAAATTCCACCTAGTGAATCCATCAAGCTTATGGGAACTGGAGAAATCATACCGTCTGAAGTACAGCCTGAAGAGGAACTTATCATTTCTGCACCTAATCAACCTGAAGACAATGCTCAGCCTGAAGACAATCCTCCAAACAATGACAATGATCAGCAAGAGCAAAATCTTCGTCCAGTTCATCCTCGTGTTGCAAATGAAGTACAGATTGAGAAGATAATTGATAGCATCAATGCACCTGGTCCACTCACTCATTCAAGGGCAACACAACTAGCAAATTTCTGTGGGCACTTTGCATTGTTCTCAATATCTGAACCCAAGAAAGTTGATGAAGCCTTCATGGAACCTGAATGGATTCAAGCTATGCAAGAAGAGCTTCAACAGTTCAAGCTGAACAATGTGTTGGAACTGGTCAAGCGTCATGATCCTCGTAAACACAATATCATAGGCACTAAATGGATATATCGCAACAAGCAAGATGAGCATGGTCAAGTTGTCAGAAACAAGGCTCATCTCGTTGCTCAAGGATACACTCAAGTTGAAGGAATTGACTTCGATGAAACATTTGCTCCTATGGCTAGGCTTGAATCTATACGCATACTGCTAGCCTATGCAAATCATCATAACATCCTTCTGTATCAAACGGATGTGAAGAGTGCCTTTCTCAATGGCAAGATTGAAGAAGAAGTGTATGTTGCACAACCGCCTAGTTTTGAAGATCCAAAACATCCTGACATGGTTTACAAGCTCAACAAGGCACTGTATGGCCTCAAACAAGCCCCTCGTGCTTGGTATGACACACTCAAAGACTTCCTGAAGAGAAAAGGCTTCAAACCTGGTTCCCTGGATCCAACACTCTTCATGAAGACATATGATGGTGAACTGTTTGTGTGCCAAATATATGTGGATGACATTATCTTCGGCTGCACTAATCAAAAATACAGTGATGAGTTTGGACACATGATGCAAGAGCAATATCAGATGTCCATGATGGGTGAGATGAAGTCTCCCTTGGTCTTCAAATACGGAAGCAACGCAACGGCATCTTCATATCTCAAGAGAAATACCTCAAAGATTGCCTGAAGAAGTTTGGAATGCAAGACTGCAAAGGTTATACGACGCCAATGCCAACCAAAAGCCACCTGAGTCCTGACGCCAATGGTAAAGAGTTCAATCAAAAGGTATACTGCTCCATGATTGGTTCTTTGCTTTATTTATGTGCATCTAGGCTAGATATTATGCTTAGTGTTTGCATGTGTGCTCGATTCCAAGCCGCACCAAAGGAATCGCATCACTTAGCTATGAAGCAAATTCTTCGATATTTGGCTTACACCCCAACATTGGGATTATGGTATCCAAAGGGCTCAGAGTTTGATCTAGTTGGATTCTCGGATGCTGATTATGCTAGTGACAAGGTGGATCGCATGTCTACATCAGGCACATGTCACTTTCTGGGACGATCACTTGTTTGTTGGTCTTCAAAGAAGCAGAACTGGGTATCTCTGTCCACTGCTAAATCTGAATACATTGTTGCTGGATCTTGCTGCGCTTAGCTTCTATGGATGAAGCAAACACTCAAAGACTATGGCATTCATCTGAAGCAAGTGCCACTCTACTGCAACAATGAAAGCGCCATCAAGATTGCCAACAACCCAGTTCAGCACTCGAAGGCAAAGCACATTCAGACCCGTCATCACTTTCTCAGAGATCATGTCATGAAGGAAGATATTGATATCATTCACATCAACACTGAAGAGCAACTGGCAGATATCTTCACAAAGCCCTTGGATGAGAAAAGGTTTTGCAGGTTGCGGTGTGAGCTAAATATCTTGGAATCCTCAAATGTCATGTGATCATGCACACATCCTAACACTTATGCGATGACTTAGATGTGCAACACACGAAGTAACATATATCTTCAATTAATGAAGACTTACACTCTCAGTGTGAATACATTAATACGGAATTTGACTTCGGAGCGCCACGATAATTGTGCGTCGTGTCTGGGTCTAATACTTCCTATTTGGTGGCTAACGCCACCACCAAACTTTTGTTTAGAGTGTTTTCTGTTGGCGTTACATTTGCTATGTCTTCACTTTTGGTTTGTCTTCAAATTTCTAGATGTCCTCATGTTTATCTTCACTATTGAGTTAGTCTTATTCGAATATATTCATATATTAGCGACCTATCCTCTACAGCATTCACGTATAGCTATGTCTTCTGGTTTTGAATCTTTTAAACTAAGTGAATGTGATCGGACCCTAACCTTTCTATGCTCCCATCTCAAATCTATCTATCCAAATCATATTCATTCTATTGAAACTGTCGAATGTCTTCTCTGCGTCCTTGTCAGCAGAAGATACAAAGACAAACATTAAATATGTTTTAAATGCTCAATCCTTTTTGCCTGAAACCCGGAGAAGCGGGAACGACCACCCGACAATCCAGGCGTGCGTGGGAATGTGGAACAACCTCCAATGTGTTGCATGTTCGCCACGTGTCCTTCAGATGTGAACCGCCAGGGGCACCTGCGTAATAACGCTATGTTGTCCCTGTCCTTATAAATACACGCCACACCCCAGTCATTATCTCTTCTTCCACTTCTCCTTCTCGCACAAACCCTAGCGCCACCGCTAGCCCTCGACGACACCGGCGACGAAGCGCTTAGCTGCCATGACCTCACTGACGCCGTCCTCACGCCGGCCGCGGACATCATCTTCTCCGTCGTCGCCGTAGGTGTCCTCCATCACCAAGTTAGGGCACGGAAGATCGAACTGCTCGGCCTCATCTCCTACTCCGTCTAGCAGTTCCTCAAGTGGTAAACAAAAACTCTTTTTACAGTCCTTTTGATCTGATAAATTCATCATTTTCAACCACAAGTGGTTTCTGTCCCAACAAATTGAATCTATCCTTTTCTGCATATCATAACATGCCTAGTATGTTCACTTATGCTTCACAAAGTAGTTAGATTCCTCACTTGTACTTATTCATGGATTCATACAAATCTGGAACCAACTCTCTACATATGAGTGAATGTCTTCGCACTATGAGGTCAATGACTTCTAAACTGATTTATCTTCAAAATCTTCTGAGAATGCATATGACCTCTTCCCCTTCCCTCGCATCTCTAATGCTGTCACAAGTACATGTCCGTGGGAGAATCCCTTGGTTCTCATAGTCTGCATTCATTTTCAGAGTTCTTGCAGCATCACATCAATTCTCCTGAAGCTAATTCTTGTCTGACCAACCGAAGGAAGCCTTTGCACATTCTGAAGCCTTTCAGTCTGAACTTCATGGCAACAGAAACATCAGTCAGGAAGGGAGGCAGACAATGCCGAGGGGGCACATCAATGGATTTACCTGAAGATCTTTATGAGTTATACAAAACTAATCCTGAAGAGAGCTATGGCCAACGCAAAACACGAATCCAATGGATTAGAAGATATTGGGCCGAGCAATGGTTCAAGTACAGATTCGTCACCAAGGAATACATTGAAAAGAATGCCATCAAGCATCCTTGGGGAGATATTCTCTATAAAAATCTTCAACCCAAGACTAAATCTGAAGCTATTGCTCAGGGTTTGTACCCTTGCATGGTCTGTGGACCACAGCCTGATGATGCTGACCCATCTTCTCTGCTATGGTGTCGTGAAGACAATCTTGTCAAGCGCAACTACCAGTTTGCCAAGAACTCGGCCAAAGAGAACAAGAAGTCGCGAGGGTTAAACTTCAACCGCGGTCCCTCTGCTCCTCATGCCGACAGCACACGCGATGCTAAACCCAATATTGTTGGGCCCTTTTACAACCTTGAAGGTCTCATCACTCACATTCAGGTTCAAGGGGCAGCCGTGGATCACTCTACAGATGATGCTGATTCTGACGAAGCGCCTGCACCACTGAAGCCTGTGAAGCAAAAGAAACCAAAGGCTTCAAAGCTATCCTCCGCACCAAAGGTCTCGGGGTGAAGCCTCTGGCCACTGCACCTCCTGAAGCCAGTGTGCATTCTGAAGATCTCTCTCGCATCTCCAAGTCTGACAAGATGAAGAAGCCCATGCAACCAACTGGTCAAGCATTGACCCCTACTGCCGTTCTAAGGAACAAGAACGAAGCCATTGATCTGTCTAGCAACGATGATCTTGGCGATGATGCTCTTGAGCTGCTTATAAAGAGCAAGCAAGAGGCGGAAATCTTCAATGATCTTCCCCTCTTTGATGTGGAGATCATGTACAAGTTCATTGATGAGTGGTTTGACAGCCCAGACCTCAGTTTTGATGATCTTCAGCTCCCAATTGGCCTCAGCGTCTCTTTCCATGGAGCCATTGCTCCTGAGCTGGCTCTTGCATAGAAAATTGTTGAGCTGAAGCACAAGATTGATTATGAAAAGGCTCAGTTCAAGAAGCACATGGCCAAGCTCAACATGGAAGACGTCCAAAACTTCAAGGTCATGCTGCATGAGCTCAAGGTGGCGTTCCACAAGAAACGTGAAGAAGCTAAAGGTTCTCGGGAGCGCATGAAACACCTAGCTGCCAAATGTGTTCAAGGCTACAATGAAGCTGAAAAGCGCAAGGCTTTGGGGCGACTAGGCATCGACCCAAGAAGGCTGCCAAGAAGAAGAAGAAGCCTGCTTGGCCCAACCAGAGGCATCAAGGCAGGAAGAACCTCGCATTGTCTTCCTGGCCAGTATGACAGGCTCGAAGCCTAAAGTCCCCACAGTGGCTTCGGAGCTCAAGAAAACAAGGGCAGCTGAAGCCGAAGCCCACAAGCGCAAGACCAAGCACACCACTAACAACGCTCCACCGACGAAAAAGAGAAGACTAAGAAGAAAGACTGGGCTGCTCCCATAGAGCCCCTTGTTGTCGAGCTGATCTTAGTGGCTCGTCCTACATCTGAACATAGTGAGCGCCGGTTGATAGTTCATGAGCCTGCTTCCATAGAGGCTCCTGAAGTTGAAGACATTCCAGCTGTTGACCCCACCGCAGCTGAAGACACTAGTCATCAATACAATGTTGAAGATGATGGCGTCCTTACTCAGATCAAACACAATGTGGTATCATCGCCTATTCTCATGAACAGCGAACTCATCAGCATTGGTTGTCCATTGACGCCAATTGCTCAGGATGACTCATGGGCTGATCACCCACAAGAATCCCCCCGTCGAGAAGAATCACCAAGTACTCCCCCACCTCAAGTCACCACTTCGGTGTTTGAAGACAATGACTTTGTGGCCCAGCCAACTCCCTCACCAAAGGCGTCGCCCGCACTCCGCAGGCTTCGCAAAGGACCAAGGCCATAGGTCACTTTGTCAAGTGTTCCAGAAGGAGAAGAGCGCCAATCCGTTTCATGACAAGTCTTTCCTGAAGCCTCTCCTAATGCGAACATCCCCGAGTCTGAAGCCAAAGCGGCTGAAGATATTCCGGCTGCATCAGCCGATGAACAAGAAGAACCAAGACATGAAGAAGAACATGTTGCTACACCCCCAACCAACCCTGAAGTTGTTCTCGAGGAGAACGTGTCTGACCCTCCAGCCACTCGAGTGGAGGTTGAAAACTCTGAGGCGGCCACTAACACCAACACTGAAGCCAATGACGTTGTCATGGCCGAGGCTAGTGTGGCGCCTGAAGTTAATGTGGTGCCAGAAGTGATTGCACCTGAAACCAATCTGCAGCCCGAAGCCAATGTCACTGCTCCTATACCGCCTCCACGGCCACACACTCTTGAGCAAGCATTCTATCAAGGCTAACTTACCACCGTCCGCTGGCCCATTCTGGTTCCTCCACCTGCTACCGGTCTGCAATTTGACTATCATGTGGAGCACAGGCCTCAGGTCTAGAAGCCAAAGCCAAGGCTACCAAGGTTTCTAGGTACTGCAACTTCAACATGATTGTTTAATCTGAATGGATTCAAGGCACACAACACATTCTTTGACAGTGCCAAGAACCCCTACACAAGGCCAAGAATCTCCTCAGATCGATTCTGGAGTTATCAGCAGCGCAGCTACTATTCCTGCATCTTATACAATCAGGGGCGCATTTTCCCTCATATGTGTCTAGACAACGAAGCCATGGCTGGCCTGCCCTGCCTAGAAGAAGCCCTTGACCGCTTCAAAGATGCTGGTCTTCTCCCATTTGTGACTGCAAAAGAACATTGGAATGAAGAACTTCTGCTTCAATTCTATGCTACCTTCCGCATTCGTGGCTACAACAGGGATCCGAAGACATGGATCCTTGAGTGGATGACGGGCGATGTACATCATGAAGCTAAAGCCCAAGACATCATTGAGCTTACAGCCCTGCCCACTCCTAGCGAACATTATGAACCAGGTTGTCAACTACACCAGAATGCCTTGGAGAGCATATTCTAGAAGCCAGAGCCTAATTTGAGCCAAATGCTGAGCATGATGAAGCCTCTGCCACGCGACGCTGAATACCCAACGGAATTCTTTGTTGAAGATCTAGAGTATCTGCCCTGCACCATTTATCACATCATTAGGCGAACTCTATGGCCTGTCAAAGGACATTCCTCTGTAGCGAAGCTTGAAGGAGCAATGAAGACTTTGTTTTTCTATATCTTCAATGGCCTCAGCTTAAATGCTCAAGACTTTTTCATCAGGCAGCTGGCTGCATCTGGCTCCGACATCTTTGGTCTGAAATTCTACGCTCCATGGGTAATGTGCCTTATAAAGCTTCACTCTGCAGTCAACTATCAGCCTTCTGCATGCAATCATCTCATATTCTTGCCAAAGGTTGATTTGTCTGTTGAATCCATCTACCCAGAGCCTGCCAAAGAGCCTGTTGCTCTTCACAATGCTGATCACCAAAACTTCTCACAGCCCATTGAAGGAGTTTAGGCCGTTTCTCGTGTTTATCCCCTGGCTGGCAATACACGTGCCCCTGGCACCCAAACTGAAGCCACTGAAAGCACCATTGCTCAAAGGCCTCGAAAGCGATCTCGTGTTCTCAATGACCAAGAGCTTCTCGTCGCTTTGCATCAAAAACAGGATAAGCATCATGACTGGCTCAAGCATCAAATGCATAGCCTCTTGGTGGATGTCAATCGCATTCGCAACCTTGCCACCAAGAATGCATTTGTCACTCATGAAACCTGTCGCCGGTCATGGAAGAGTCTGACTCTGCTGAGCTCTGAAGATGATCTTCAACAGGATGGCTTCACGGAGAGATTCAAGTTTGATTCCACTCCTCCATGAAACGCTCACTTGCGTCGGACTCCCTCACTCGAAGACTCTGACTATTCTTCATCAACTACAACTGCTAATGCTAGAGTCATTGATGACCAATATGATGCTACCTCACCACCTCCAACTTTGGCGCGTATCGACACTGCACCAAGTTCGTCTGCACCACCAAACCTCAACCACGACCCTGCTGCTTCGCCTACTCCTCATGGGAACGAGTAGCAAGCTCTATGTCTTCAAACCTTTTTGGTCATTACTGACAAAAGGGGGAGAAGCATATGAGTTGATAGTCTTCAAGCGGGTCCATATGGGCGGTTGCTATACTTTTGCTACATTTGCCTAGTGCTTACAACTCTCGCTTTTGATACATTTGGTTCTTTTGAGTTATAACACTTAAACTTGATGGTTGTCTGCTACCTTTTCGTCAACTATGTGATGCGATGATAAATTCTGCATGTGCGATGATAAATCCCGCACGAAGTTATTTTGCAGACGTCCATTTTTCATTATGCATGTCATTATCTTTGTTATATCCTTTCATGCATGATGAATTGTCTTCATAAGTAGAAGAGGAGCTCCGCAAATACAACCCGCCATGTGCATTTGCATTCAAAAGCAAAATACTTATATGCACATCTTCAGGGGGAGCCTTTCTGCTACTTATGAAGACAATACCTAAATCCTTTACAATTTCACATACTTTTATCCCCGTTGAAAACTTCAACCAGTTTGTCATCAATCACCAAAAAGGGGGAGATTGTAAGTGCATCTAGTGGCACCCCTAGTTGGTTTTGGAGTATTGACGACAAACCTGGTTGAGGGACTAACGTGTTTGTGAGAATTGCAGGACAACACAGGTAGTAGTCCCTCATTGATTCGGTTTACCTACAGGAGATGACCCCTAAAAATGTATGAAGACATTGAAGACAAAGGTGGTATGTGAAGACATTCACATTGAAGACTATGACAAGAGAAGACATTGGATGAAGACTATGGAGCGCGAAGACTTAGCTGTTTTGCTGTTTCCTTTTCTTCTTTGTTGAGTCATAGGAACCGCCGTACTGTTAAGTGGGGTCCCAGTGAACAAAGTCAGAGTGTAACACCCTCGATGCGACTATATCTCCCACGTGTCGAGGCACGACTTAGAGGCATAATCGCATTGAAGGCATATGTCGCGAGTTAGGCAATCTTCACAACATCCCATGTAATATAGGTAATAAAAGGGGAGATAACATAGTTGGCTTACAATCGCCACGTCAATCAAGTACATAAATAACATTACATCATCCAAACACTCATGGCCCGACTACGGCGCCAAAATAAAAGATAACCCAACAAGCGACACGGTCCCGATCACCCCCAACAGGGCACCACTACTAATCCTGAGGAAAGGAAACATAGTATCGTTGAGAGTCCTCGTCGAACTCCCACTTGAGCTCGAGCGCGTCACCTGGAGTGGAATCGTCAGGCCCTGCATCTGGTTTAATAGTAATCTGTGAGCCACAAGGACTCAGCAATCTCGCACCCTCGCGATCAAGACTATTTAAGCTTATAGGTAAGGCAAGGTAAATATGTGGAGCTGCAGCAAGCGACTAGCAAATATGGTGGCTATCCTGATCGCAAAAGAGAGCGGGAAGAGAAGGCAAAGCGCGAACGAGAAACTAGAGGACAACCTGCGCAGACATTACTCCAACACCGTGTCCACTTCCCGGACTCCGCCGAGAAGAGGCCATCACGATAACTCACACGGTCGATTCATTTTAATTAAGTTAAGGTTCAAGTTATCTACAACCGGACATTAACAAATTCCGATCTGCCCATAACCGCGGGCACGGATTTCGAAAGTTCAAATCCCTGCAGGGGAGTCCCAACTTAGCCCATGACAAGCTCCCACGGTCAATGAAGGAATAGACCTCCTCCCAAGACATTCCGATCAGACTCGGTATCTCGGTTCTTCAAGACACTTCGACAGGTTAAAACAAATCCAGCAACACCGCCCGAATGTGCCGACAAATCCCGATAGGAGCTGCACATATCTCTTTCTCAGGGCACACTCAGATTGTCCTAGGTACGGGTAGGCCAGCCCAGAGTTACCCCTGGTGGCCACCGATAGCTGACAGGTGGACCAACACTCAGAGGAGCACTGGCTCGGGGGGGTTTAAAATAAGATGACCCTCGGGCTCCGGAAACCCAAGGGAAAAAGAGGCTAGGTGGCAAATGGTAAAACCAAGGTTGGGCATTGCTGGAAAAGCTTTAACCAAGGTGCACTATCAAGGGGTTCCCATTATAACCCAACCGCGTAAGGAACGCAAAATCCGGGAACATAACACCGATATGACGGAAACTAGGGCGGCAAGAGTGGAACAAAACACTAGGTGAGAGGCCGAGCCTTCCACCCTTTACCAAGTATATAGATGCATAAAGATAACATGGCAATATAATGATATCCCAACAAGTAAATAAATGTTCCAATAAGGAACGGTCTCCAATCTTCACCTGCAACTAGCAATGCTATAAGAGGGGCTGAGCAAAGCGGTAACATAGCCAATCAACGGTATGCTAGGACAAGGTGGGTTAGAGGTTTGACATGGCAATTTTGGAGGCTTGAAAGCAAGTGGTAGGCATCGTAGCATTGGCATAGCAAAAGAGTGAGCATCTAGCAAAGCAAAGATAGTAGTGATTTCGAGGGTATGATCATCTTGCCTGCAAAGTTGTCAGAGTTGACTGGATCCTCGAAAGCAAACTCAATAGGCTCCTCGTTAGCGAACTCGTCACCCAGCACTACCCAAACAAGACAAACAAGCAACAAGGACACAATCAACCACGTGCAAGGATCAAACAATATGATGCAAGGATGGTGTGCTATGCGGGATGCGATGCGGGGTGCAAATGCAAGATTTGACAAGGGATGCATGAACCTGGCCTCAACATGGGAATCCAAGTGTGCCACTGGAAAGATGAGATGAAATCGCTTGAAAACGATATAAAGAACGTCGGAATCAGAGTTACGGTTTGGAAATGGCAAGCAATTCAAATATGACACCGGTCTGCGATTTACAGCAAGTAGCCATCTAAATGCAAAGAGATGAACAAGATACAACACCCAAACATGACAACAAAATACATGGCAGGGATGCATTCATGATGCTTAACAAAAGTCTAGCAATGAGCTACGGCCAATTCATCCATTAACAGGTTCAAAAAAGCATGGCAAAAATGCATATGGCAAACAGATTTCAGACTTAGTGAAATTAACACTTGTCTGGAATCTCAGATCAGGTAGCACACTTCGGAGTAACAAAACTACATGCTATAGGACCTGAACATGGCAAAGTAAAGCATGGAATGGAGCTACTCAAAGAGCTTAACAAAAGTCCCTTAGTGATCTTGAGCCAAAAGGGATCAGAAAATACAATTGCAAGCATGTGAACATGGCAAAAACATAATCAGTTCTCAGACTTAGTGAAAACTGGAGCATGCTGAAAACAGATATCAAGTAGGCATGTTTACGAGCTCGATGCACTCACTACGGAGGAAGTCATGATAATATAAGCATACACCCATCAAGAATACACAAAATTCAAGCTAGACATGGCAAGAACAATAACATAGCATGCACGGATCAACTACAACATCATCGGCAAAATAGCTAACAAGTAGACAATCTGCCCAGATTCACGAAGTAGCAAAAGTAGAGCTCAATTGACTCAAGCTAGGGTGCTCCATAATTGCAAACAAAGACATGGATGGATAGAGCACTACAAGATTAACAAAACATCCTTACTGATCATCCTCAAAAGAGGCACGGATCACTAGGAAACAACATGAACATATGGCATCATGAGATAAACAGCTCAAGGACTTAGTGGAAATGCTAAGTCCCTGAAATCAGCATTACCAAGAGCCTCACTTTGCAAGCTCGTGCTAGTCACCACACACATCACAAAAATACATGGGTTGCATATCTGGAAAGATGGCAAAACCCTTAACAAAACATATGTAGAGCTCATGGGCATATCATGCACACAATAATCATGGCAAAAATGACAAATATCTAAATGGAGCAGCAGATCTGGCAATTATCTCAAGTAGCCCTCTTCTAACAGCATTTCGGGTATCAAGATGAACTCAAATGAAAATGATGCGATGGAAGGAAATGATGTGCTCTCTGAGGCGAACATTTTGATATGCTATATGCCCAAAACGGAGTTACGGATGCAAAGTTACGATGCGATGAACAGGAGCATATGAACTAGGGTTTCGGGAGAAAGTCAACCACGTCTGGCTCTGGATCTGGGATCACTGTAGCATCACGCGAACCGAGGATCGCTGGAAATGGCGATGGGGCCGCCGGAGTTGACGAGGAGGCGGCGGGGAGGCGCTCCTGGGCCGGATCTCACCGGATCCAGCCGCCGGGGAGCCGGAGTGGCGGCGGGGCGGTGCTCCGCGGCGAGGTGAGGCGGCGAGGGGGCTCTGGCCGGCGCGGGCGCGGCGCGGCTGAG